>NC_073241.2:37327878-37630909 GCF_029281585.2 Gorilla gorilla gorilla | reverse complement strand
ATAATAATACGGTTAAATTTTAAAATGATAATTAAGCTATTCTTTATAACAAAACCTGACGTTACAAAAATATGGACAAGGCAAGTAATTTTTCTTCACATTTTACTCTTCCTAAACCTAGAAAACACACCTGCTCTCAAAACATCTTATCAGGGCCAGGTGCAGTGACTCATGCCTATAATCCCAGCACTTTGAGAGGCCAAGGCGGGTGGATCACCTGAGGTAAGGAGTTCAAGACCAGCCTGGCCAACATGGTGAAACCCCGTCTCTACTAAAAATACAAAAATTAGCTGAGCGTGGTGGTGAGCGCCTATAATCCCAGCCAGTCAGAAGGCTGAGGTGGGAGAATCGCTTGAACTCAAGAGGCGGAGGTTGCAGTGAGCCAAGATCGTGCCATTGTACTCCAGCCTGGGCGACAAGAGCAAAAGTCCATCTCAAAAAAAAAAGAAATCTTATCAGAAGACCAAGAACCTATAGTGAGATAGTTCAGTACTCAAGTTAGTCTAAACAGGATTGCAAAGCTGCTTTACTAAGAAATATTTGAGTATTTCACTTACCTCTGTTTCCATACATTGTGAATATCCCAATTTACCTGTAATAAAAATGAAAAGGATTACTTTAAAAAGATTTCAGCTTTTTTAAATCATTGATAAAAATATTTGAGCTTCTCTGGCTATGGCTTTATTATGTCTATGAGAAAATCTATGCAAATGAAAGATCCTAGAATGACCAAATATCCCTGAAGGTCCTACTTAGAGATTTAAGTTTAAATAGGCCCATTAAAAAATAACAAAGAAAAAAGGTGAGAAAAAAATGCTTAACTGTAATAAGATCTAAAACATATGTACATATTTAATACAGATATATAAATCAATCAAACAAAAACATTTGAAAGTCTTGCTTTCTTTTAAGAAACACCTTAAAATACTTTAAAGGTATTTTAAGTATACCTTAGGAAATCTTAAAAGACTGCAAATATATTTCCAGTTTAAAGATACAGTGATCATTTCAATGAAAGGAATAAAGTTTAAATTCATACTTTCTTTAACATATGCTGTTTTTCTTTAATATATGATTAGGCAAAACCATATAATTAATTGAGTAATTTTTCCAACAGAGGCTCACCTAAAGAATAATTAGAACTGAATAATATTTGGCTGCACCAACATTAGTATTTTTCTCCATCACTGATACATAATACCAAAGAACATGAACAATTAATACATTTCTGTCAATGTCGCTGACAAAAACATACTTCTTAAACAAAAAGAGCTATTTTAAAGAATCACTTATTAAATAGTTTTAACAAAAAGAACGAATAACACAATTATACAATTAATTATACTGGGTACTAGAAAATTGGGTTTTTTGGGGTTTTTTTTTTTTTTTTTTGAGCAGCAGTCTCACTCTGTCACCCAGGCTGGAGTGCAGTGGTGTGATTTTGGCTCACTGCAACCACCCACTCCCGGGTCCAAGTGATTCTCCCACCTCGGCCTCCTGAGTGAGTAGCTGGGACTACAGGCACCCACCACCATGCCCGACTAATTTTTGTATTTTTAGTAGAGATGGGCTTTTGCCACGTTGGCCAGGCTGGTCTCGAACTCCTGACCTCAAGTAATCTGCCTGCCTCGGCCTCCCAAAGTGCTGGGATTACAGGCGTGAGCCACCATGCCCGGTCAGTACTAGAAAATTTAATTTCCCCAGACTACACTTAGATTTCACTGACCTAAATTCAAATATGCATTTAGCTCTATACCTTTCCCTCCACCCAATACTATCCTCCCACTTCTTCCTCTCCCCAGCATTTACCCTCACACCTAGCCCACAGTGGTTATTCTATCAGCCTTGTTATTTTTTTAGTACTTAACTAGAATTTCTACGCCTTAGACTCTATTATGACATCACAAAAGAAAAATCACAAATAATAGCTTTTGTATGCTCCCAATTCTTAAAATAAAAAATAAAATTGAAACCACAATTTATTTGAAATGAGTTGGTTGAAAAAAAAAAACAAAAATGAAAAAATAAAAGAAGACAACCACAACTCCTCATCTCTTAATGATCCTAATGAGAAACACTGGCTGAAACTGAGACCAGAAAATAAGGGGCCTTAGGTTCTATGAATTAAATTAAAAATTATATATGAGCAATAAAGACTACATGAACATATATATAAAATGAGCTTACTAGCTAAGGGTTTATATAATAGGGTTTGATAAGTATAAGACTGTTATTTTACTTATATATTTGTTACATAAAACTCTACATTCGACAGTGATTTATAACGTACATTTTATTTATTTATATATATGATTGTTTGTTCAGACCATTAACGCTTTTGGTAGTTAAGAATACTTAACTCCCATAAAATTGGTAATTAATTTTACTCGGCAAAGTACTACTGGACAGAAACAGCTCAAGGAAGGGTACAGACTGCCTTTCGGCAAACATTTACTGAGAGCCTACTCTGCATGGGGGGAAGAGAGAGAGAGGGAGGAAGAGAGGAGCACTCAGGCAAACTGTAACAGAGAGTAGCCTCTTTAAGAGTATATGAGTTGGCCAAGTGCAGTGGCTCAAGCCTGTAATCCCAGCACTTTGGGAGGCCGAGGCAGACAGATCACGAGGTCAGGAGATTGAGACTATCCTGGCTAACATGGTGAAACCTCATCTCTATTAAAAATACAAAACATTAGCCGGGCATGGTGGCGAGTGCCTGTAGTCCCAGCTACTCGGGAGGCTGAGGCAGGAGAATGGCGTGAACCCAGGAGGCAGAGCTTGCAGTGAGCCGAGACTGCGCCAGTGCACTCCAGCCTGGGTGACAGAGTGAGACTCCATCTCAAAAAACAAAAAAAAGAGTATGTGAGTTTACATCTTCAGTAGGATATATTCTGAAGATAAAGAGAATTACAAAGAAATCTAAAAGTTTTTGTAGTACGTTTCTGGTTGGTAGTATAAAATTCTGAAACTATTTTAATGTATTGCAGCAATGAGCACATGAGTAAATACACTGATATTGCTGGGAGTCATGACTTACACTATGGGAGAAGGAATACACAAACCTAACGTGAGAAGAAAAGGAGCCCTGTGGTGGCGAACTGTAACTAGAGATATTACACAACTTCAAAACATTTCCTAGCTCTGCTCATCAAAAGTGGGAGAAGCCCATGGGGCACGCCAAGCCCATTCCCCCTCAACAGAATCAGGATTCCTTGGGAAATTGGCTGATTTCAGGGCTGGGACAGGGAAATTACAAGATAAGTCAGGAATATCTTTTTGTACCAGAAAACAATGAAGTGCTTAAAAACAATGATAGAGGAGTGCCAAAAGGGCACAAGAGTCTATAAAGTAAGATTTTTTTCAATGACCTGCATTATAAAACTGAAAATGCTGTAAAGTACTAAAAATTTTTGTGAGAATTCAACAGCTCTCGGTCATTCAATTTGAACTGGTGAGTAACTCACGGTAATATGAAAAGGCTATAAGTACAAAGTATTTGACCAACTACACAGCTCTGCCATCCAAATTCCTGCTCAAAAGCTAATCTAGGAATCCAAAAATCCCAATCACATGACATCAGAGCTTAAAGGAATCTTGGAAATGATCTTGCTCAATCCATTCATTTTATAGATGAGTAATTTGGCTGGGTGTGGTGTCTTGTGCCTGTAATCCCAGCATTTTGGGAGGCTGAGGTGGGAGGATTGTTTGAGCTCAGGAGTTTGAAACCAGCCTAGGTAACATAGTGAGACCCAGTTTCTATCAAAAATAAAAAATTAGCCACGCATGTTGGCACAAGCCTGTAGTCCCAGCTACTCAGGAAGCTGAGGAAGGAGGATCACTTGAGCCCAGGAGGTCCAGTCTGCAGTGAGCTGTGATAGTGCCACAGCACTCCAGAACAGGTGACAGAACAAGGCCTTGCCTCAGAAACCATTAATTAATTAATTAAAAACAGATGAGTAATCTGAGAGCTCAAGGAGTCAAATGACTTGCACATAATGACACAGAGTTGGTGACAGAGTGAAGAGCACACTCTAAGGCTCCTGATTCCTCCTCATGTATGTTGGTGTGGTTTTCTTATTCTAATCCTCTTGATATGGTTTGGTTCTATGTCCCCACCCAAATCTCATGTTCAATTGTAATTCTCAATGTTAGAGGTGGGGCCTGGTGGGAAGTGATTAGATCATGAGGATGGTTTCTAATGGTGTAGCACCATCCATCCCCCTAGTGCTGTCCTGTGATAGCGAGTTATCACGAGATCTGGTTGTTTCAGTCTGTAGCACCTCCTCCTTCCCTCTTTCTTCCTCCTGCTCCAGCCATCCAGGCGTGCTGGCTTCCCCTTCACCTTTTGTGATGACTGTAAGTTTTCTGAGGCCTCCCCAGCCATGCTTCCTGTACAGCCTGCAGAACAGTGATCCAATTAAACCTCTTTTCTTTATAAATTACCCAGTCTCAGGTAGTTCTTTATAGCAATGCAAGAATGGACTAATATATCTCCATTCCCACTTTCAGTGGCTGTTGGGATTGAGGGGAACTGCAGGGGTACTGTCCAGGCTAACTACCATTTCTACTGTTTCTGAGGAATGGGGAAATGCATTCCTCAAAAATTTTTTTTTTTTTTTTTGAGACGGAGTCTCGCTCTGTCGCCCAGGCTGGAGTGCAGTGGCATGATCTTGGCTCACTGCAAGTTCTGCCTCCTGGGTTCAGGCATTGCACTCCAGCCTGGGCGAGAGAGCGCCACTCCATCTCAAAAAAAAAATTCTGGGTGAAGTCACAGGATTTGTAAGTTTTAGAGGGATTCATTCCTTAGGTCTGGTGCAGTAAAACAGAAGTGGCCAATCTTTGAAGAAAGACTCAGAACTTGTCAAGTGTAAATCCCTTGATGCTATACCGGTAGTTTCCAATTGAAGAAGGTGTTGTTGAATTGAGGAATGCGGCCGGGCGCAGTGGCTCATACCTGCCATCCGAGCACTTTGGGAGGCCAAGGCAGGTGGATCACAAGGTCAGGAGTTCAAGGCTAGCCTAGCCAAGATGGTGTAACCCCATCTCTACTAAAAATACAAAAATTAGCTGTGCATGGTGGCGGGTGCCTATAATCCCAGCTACATGGGAGACTGAGGCAGAGAATTGCTTGAACCCAGGAAGCGGAGGTTGCAGTGAGCAGAGATCACGCCACTGCACTTCCAGCCTGGGCGAAAGAATGAGACTCCACCTCAAAATAAATAAATAAATAAATAAATAAATAAATAAATAAATAAATAAATAAAAATAAAAAAAAGAAAGGCTGAGGTGGGAGAATGGCTTAAGCCCAGGAGGCAGGCAATGAGCTGAGATGGTACCACTGCACTCCAGCCTGGGCAACAGAGCCAGACATTGTCTTTAAAAAAAAAAAAAAAAATTTATTAGACGAGTCCCCTTATGTCCCAGGAAACAGAAAAGCCTATGCCTTCCTATAAACTGACACAGAATGGCTTTATGAAACAAACTAGTCCTGACATAAAATGTCTGTCATAAAGAATTCATAACTAAGGCAACACTGTCATCTTCAGCA
Source organism: Gorilla gorilla gorilla (assembly GCF_029281585.2). Classification (NCBI taxonomy): domain Eukaryota; kingdom Metazoa; phylum Chordata; class Mammalia; order Primates; family Hominidae; genus Gorilla; species Gorilla gorilla. Next base: position 37,625,364 of record NC_073241.2, on the reverse strand, counting down.
GACATTATAAATCTTAAATATTGATAATCAGATCATTTCACCATGGGGCTGCTCAGAGAATGCAAATAATACTTTCAAATTAAGGTAGCTACTTATCTTTAAAGTAGAAACCTCAGCATACGGCTGACTTATCATGCAGTCACATTATCAATATGATTCAAACTAGCTGAATAAGCAAAAGGCAAACTATACCTACCAAAAAAACAGAATTTCTGGAACTTTTAAGATAAATGGTTCTCAGAATTATTCTCCAGCTTTTTACTATGTGACCAAATTCTAGACGTTTCAGTCCCTCTAACCATGTGAAATTATGTTCTTTTTCACGCTAAAACTGAGATACCAATGAATACACCCTGCTCTCCTGCCAGCATACCTCTGCTGCCTTCATTTGTTCAGTAAATATTTATTCACCACCTACTAAGTACTACTCATAAGCACTGATGACACACTGTCATAGTAAACAAGCTAGACACAGTTCTTGCCTCATAAGGCTTACATTTTATTGAACACAGCCCCAAAAAAGTAATCAAACAAAACAGAACTCGTGACAAATGGATCCAAAAGGGAGAGAAAGTAACAGAAATGACCCCATTTGGGGTGGTCAGGTAAGATTCCTCCAAAAGATGATATTTAAACAGAGACCTTGAAGCTGGGTAGAACCAACTGCAGGGCGGGAAGAAGAATCTGTTCCGGAAGCAGGAGGTGGCGTGTGACAGGCCCGGGAAGTGTTTGGTGGATGAGTAACATAAACTGTGTTTAGACAGGCAGGGGGCAGATCACACAGGCTTGTAAGGATAGTATGAGGAGTTCAGATTTGACTTTAAGGAAAATGGGAAGCTATTGAAGGATACCAGGCAAGAGGGTCAGCTGTGTCCAGGTAGTTTCCAGGTCAGTCTTGCTATAATGTGAAGAATATAGTGGAGACAGCCAGATGGAAAGCTCAAGGCCAGCGAGGAGGCTACTATCATTGTACTGCAGCACTACACGCGGGCGGCCAGGCAGGGCGATGGCAGTAATGAGGGTGAAAAGGAGAGGGTTCATGAAATAATTTGGAAGTAGAACAGGATTTGCTAATGGATTGACAAACAACATCCTGAACATGCTCCATGTTTTCAAGAGTAATATTCTCAAACATTTGACCAAAACTGATCAACAACAACCATTAGTTTAAGAACTATAATACTTTTATAAGAAAGGAGTTTATTAAATATGCTTCTGGGACAATTTTTGTATTATTACTAGGAAATAAAACCCATAGTTTTGTAGTTAACAGGCTGAAATTTAGCAATAAAAAAATTTCTACAGCCTAATCATACCTGAATTTCTTTTTTTTTTTTTTTTGAGATGGAGTCTCGCTCTGTCGCCAGTCTAGAGTGCAGTGGCACGATCCTGGCTTACTACAACCTCCGTCTCCAGGGTTCAAGCGATTCTCCTGCCTCAGCCTCCCAAGTAGCTGGGACTACAGGCACGCACTACCATGCCCAGCTAATGTTTGTATTTTTAGTAGAGACGGGGTTTCACCACGTTGGCCAGGATGGTCTTGATCTCTTGACCTCATGATCTGCCCACCTCAGCCTCCCAACGTGCTGGGATTACAGGCGTGAGCCACCACACCCAGCCTCATACCTGAATTTCTAAAGTGCAGTGGCCACTGAGGACCTGGAATCAATGAACAGAACTTCAGAAGTTAGGACAGTGGAACTACGTATTTATTAGCTTAAACCAATTTCCCCCAACAAAATCATCTTTGCCAAGTTGCATTTTAAGGGAAAAAAGAATGTTATGCTTTTTTTTCTTTTTTTTTTTTTTTTTTGAGACAGAGTCTTGCTCTGTCGCCCAGGCTGGAGTGCAGTGCACGATCTTGGCTCACTACAACCTCCGCCTCCCAGGTTCAAGCAATTCTCCTGCCTCAGCCTCCTGAGTAGCTGGGATTACAGGCACGCACCACCACGCCCAGCTAATTTTTGTATTTTTAGTAGAAATGGGATTTCACCATGTTAGCCAGGATGGTCTCAATCTCCTGACCTTGTGATCCGCCCGCCTCACCGTGAATGTTATGGATTTGACACAAAAAACAGTCAGGGACATGACTTCTAATTTTAAATATCAGTCATGGAAAAAGCATTCATCTGTTCATTCACCAACAATACGTTTGTGTGACAGGCACTCTCCAGAACTTGCATCTTCTTCCTTGAGATTATCTGACCCCCACCCACAGACTCTGCCCCAAGCCAGGCTCTAGGACTTTCAGCCTCCAATCACCTTTGCCATAAATGTGACTTCTATCCTAATTCAGAAATGGAAGCTCCTACTTTATTTTTGACATAGACTACACTTTACTTCCTAGATTTGTAACTAAATCCCTTACCTTTCAAAAAAATGACAGCCTTGGATTGTTATTACCAGTCACCTTCCCAGGGACTAGAGTCTCCCCTTGGACCTAGTATCAGTGATTAAAACCCGCCACAAAATTTGGATATTATCTTTTATCTATTTTATGTAATCTGGCAACACTGGAAGCTTGCAGAGCAAATAAGTTTCATCTCTAGTGCCAATTCTGAGTAACAGTGGCTGTCTAGAATGTCATCTTCAGAAGTATTCTGATGGCAAGTACAGGATAGGAGGTGCCCAGGACTATTTAGAAATGGTCTCACTCATAAGTGGGAGGTGAACAATGAGAACACATGGACACAGGGAGGGAAACAACACACACCAGGGCCTGTCAGGGATGGCGGGGGAAAGGGGAGGAAGAGCATTAGGACAAATACCTAATGCCTGCAGGGCTTAAAACCTAGATCACAGGTTGACAGGTGCGGCAAACCAGCATGGCACATGTATACCTATGTAACAAACCTGCACATTCTGCACATGTATCCTGGAACTTAACGTAAAATTTTAAAAAAGAAGAAGAAGAAGAAATGCTGCCATAGGAATAGAAGACATAATATTTGTATTTAAAGAATAGTACTGTATTCATAAGTATAATAAAAATGTGTAACTTACAAAACTCATTACAAAAAGATATTTCTTGACTATGTATAGTATATGTAGTAAAGGTTAAATAGCTAAAAATGTTTATAGTATAAACATTTTTAAATGTTTAAATGTTTATACATAAATAGCTAAAAATGTTTATAGCCTGGAGCCACATTTCTGACACTCCTGTGTTGGAAGACAGGGACAATGAAAGTCAAAGTACTTTTTGTAAACTGGGTTGATTTGGATTAAACTTTTCCCTAGTAACAGCAATTCAAACATTGCTTGAACTTCACAAGCTCAAAAATACATAGACATATCACTAGATTTTAGGAAGGAGAACTTGGAGGGGAACCTCCCCAAGCCAAATCATAAACAGAGTTCTAGCAGGTGACAATCCCAAATGTTCTAGTATTCCCTATCAATTGAAGAGTTCTGGTTTTCATGCATTTCATACACACATCTGCGTCCATTCTCTTTAGAATCTCCTGCCCCTCTGTGGCATCTGAGTATGAGACAACCTAGCCAACAAGAGCCCTGCAGAGAGGCATCCCAGGAACTTCTATCTTCCAAGCTCTAACTCCCTTTAGTTATATCACAACTCTACCATCCATATCCACTTACCCAAATGTGTTACTTTCCCTCTGTCAAGATTTGGGAGATCTGATTTAAAAACTATAAAAACAACATAGGCTTGACATAGACTACACTTTGCCATTTTTAGCTATTTAACCTTTACTATAAACATTTTTAGCTATTTAACCTTTACTACATATACTATATATAGTCAAGAAATATTTTTGCAATGAGTTTTGTAAGTTACACATTTTTATTATACTTATGAATACAGTACTATTCTTTAAATATAAATATAATGAAAAGATCATTAATTAAAGAAGAAAGTCAAGCTGAGCACTGTGACTCACATCTATAATCCCAGCACTTTGGAAGGCTGGGGGTGGGGGCGCGAATCATTTGAGGTCAGGAGTTTGAGACCAGCCTGGCCAACACGGTGAAACCCTGTCTCAACCAAAAAAAAAAAAAAAAAATTAGCTGGGCATGGTGGCACATGCCTGTAGTCTCAGCTACTTGGGAGGCTGAGGAGGGAGAATCGCTTGAACACAGGAGGTGGAGGTTGCATTGAGTTGAGATCGAGCCACTGCACTCCAGCCTAGGTGACAGAGGGAAACTCCATCTCAAAAAAAAAAAAAAAAAAAGGTCAGGGTTAGGGGGCAACTATCATTAATTTAAGGAACTTAACAATTTCCCATCAAAAACATTTAAGTTCATACACATCAGGCAATACAACAGTTCAAATATTTCATCTAAACTATGGCTTATCTTACAGGTCTCAGATGAAATTTGTTCCAAGAGTTTATAGGGAAAGTTATAGTTACATTGTTTAATTATTTACATAAATAAGCCCTCCTATACTCCCCAAAGGATTGAAAGAAGCTAAATTAAATGATCAATAAATGAGTATCAAACAAGTCAGAAAGTGGCAAAAGAAGGAAAAAACCAAATTCAAGATAATATAAAATATATGGAAATCCATAAAAAATATAAACGGTGGTCAAGCACTAATTACCTTTCCCTGATAATCTGCAAGTAACCCTCCACAGTCCATTCTAAAAACCTGGTGGAGCACCTAAGGCAACAAAGGTCTAATCACATTATGGACACCCACATTTCAAATTTTTTCAACCTCAAGAATCATTTTATAGACTTCCAAACATATATTTAATATTGTTTTAGAACTTCTTTATCAATCTTGACTCAAATAATTTGGAAGTATTCATCTTTTTACAAAGGATAGCAATGGCTCAGTAAAAATGTATTCGTGCAGTACATACAAGGTAACAAAATGCCCCCACATATACTTCTTCATTTGAGTCTCATAACAATTTCACAAGAAGGGCTGGACAAATATTACTTCCATTTTACAAATAAAGAAAGACAGCGGCCGGGCACCGTGGCTCACACATGTACATGTAACCCCAGTACTTTGGGAGGCCAAGGCAGGTAGATGTCTTGAGTCCAGGAGTTCAAGACCAGCCTGGGGAACCTGGCAAAACCTGGTCTCCACACACACACACACAACAGAATAAAAGACAAAAAAATAAGACAGTATCAGCATCAGAAATAGTTAAATGGCTTGCCTGAGGTCATAACTATTCAATAGTAAGCATCAGAGCCAAAAGAATCGAAACTGCATCTTCTGTAGCCAGCTCTTAGTTCTCTCCATGTTATGGTGTGACATTCAACAGCTGATTTGCAACTATCTGGAAGGCAGCAAAGGAGCCTGGTGGGAATCAACATGACTCCACAGGAAAAAATATTTTCCAGGCCAATTTAATTTCCAACAAGTATAAACCATCATCTATCTTCCCACCCTAACCTGCCCCTCCTGCCTACTGTCACCCAAGCACCCAGGCAAGAAGCCAGAGCCTTTGAACAATCCTTCCTCTTTCTCACCCACACATAAAAAGTGGAAGAGCTATACCATGTCCTATTTCCTAAATCACTCTCAATCTGATTCTTTCTCTCCATTCCTACTGCCCTAATTCAGACCTCCATCATCTCCTGTTTGAACAGCCATAACACTCCTAACTGGTTTAGCAACTTAAAGGCTACAAAGATCTAAAGATAGTATAAAATGCCTACTGGTGTCTTTGCCCTCCATTTTACCCAATTCAATACATCTACAAAGCCCCTACATTTATCTTTCTAAAAAGAGTAATCTGCTTACATCATTTTCCTGCTTAAAACCCTTCCATGGCTCTCCACTGCCTGTACAGACTATAAATACACACTCGACCATGTGGCTGGCACAAAGTCCTTCATCATCTGATCCCAGCCAACGTGCCTTTCCAGCCCTTCTTACTCCCCCGACTCCCACACACATCCTCCGCTCCAGGCACAGGGAACACCCACTACAAAGAAGACAAACAGGTTTAACCTCACGTGCCAACTCCAAATAATTAGTAGTGGCCACCTGAAGCATCCTGTTGAGAACTCTTGGGGCTGCTTATAAATTCGGCAGCAAAAAAATGCGGTAACTGATTAGCAGTTATATGCTTTTGGCACGGGGAAGTGGGTGGCAGCACAAACGCCGCACTTGCCATCCATGTACTGCTGCTCTCTGAGCACCATATAACGTCCTCCACATCTCCAAGCCTTTCCACTTGCTGCTGCTGCTGCTGCCTCACACAGTCTTCCTTTTAGGCTACAGCCCCATCCTGGAGACCTCCAGAAACCAGATCTCCTCTGTAACACTCGCCTACTGTCACCAGGCAGGGTCAGCCACTCTCTTCTCTGGGCTCTCATAGTTTTCTAAACATCTTTATTATTTTAAAATTATTGCACTGTACTGTGTTAGTTTCTCCATCTACGAGCTTCTTGAAGGTATGAGTGCAGTTTATCCCTCTTTGTATCGTCAACATCTGGCACAGTGCACTTAGAAGGCACTCAAATATCGGTGAAATGAATATATGAAATCATGTAATGGGAACATCGCTAACATGGTATTTTCACTAAAAATCCAGGAAGACATGACCAAACCCTGGGACCAGGCAACTTATAGGGATTGTTAGTGACATTCTAGCACTACCCTCCAATTATCTCTATTTATATTTTTCTCTCTCCGAAATGCAAGATATTAAAGGAGTATATTAGATAGGAACTTAACTTCTAATTAAATTAAGGGATGGGAGAGAAAATAGGAAATATGACAGAAAAAGACCACAGACTCAATTTAAAAAAATGTATTAGGCCCGGCGCAGTGGTTCACACCTGTAATCCCAGCACTTTGGGAGATGGAGGCGGGTGGATCACTTGAAATCTGGAGTTTGAGACCAGCCTGATCAACATAGTGAAACTCTGTCTCTGCAAAAAATACAAAATTAGCCAGGTGTGGTGGTGCATGCCTGTAATCTCAGCTACCATGGAGGCTGAGGCAGGAGAATCGCTTGAACCCAGAAGGTGGAGGCTGCAGTTAGCCAAGATCGCAGGATTGCCCTCCAGCCTGGGCAACAAGAGCAAAACTCTGACTCAAAAAAAAAAAAGCATTAGCACAATTAGTATAAACAGACCTAAGAGTCACAGTTTTCAGAAGCCAGCAGTTTGGTATTATTAGGAATATAACCCCTCCATATACCTAATCGAATCCTTTTTAAATTTATATTAATGTCTCATATCAGTTTTAATTTTAAAAGTTTGTGAGATACAATCACTTTGGAAAATTTCTGGCAATATCTACTTATGCTGACCATACATCATGAATTAGCAATTGCACTTTTAGAAACATATTCAACAAAAATGCTACATTTGTTCACCAAAAGACACGTGCAGTAATGTTCACAGTGGCATTATTCATACTATCCAGTAAGTCGATATTTGAAACCCAAATATCCATCTAGAGTTTGAACATCAAAAATAAACCCTTTAACATTTCTTCTTCTATATTAAAAACAGGCCAGGTGCAGTGGATCACACCTGTAATCCCAACACTGTGGGAAGCTGAGGCAGGAAGATCACTTGAATGGGGTTCAAGACCAGCCTGGGCAATATAGTGAGAGACCCTGTCTCTACAAAAAAATAACAAAAAAATTAGCCAGGAGTGGTGGTGTGCATTTATAGTCCCAGCTACTCAGGAGGCTGAGTTGGAAGGATCACCTGTACCCAGAAGTTCAAAGTTACAGAGAGCTATGATCACATCACTGCACTCCCGCCTGGGCAACAGAGCAAAACTACAACTTTAAAAAATATATAAAAACAAAACAATAAGCAACAAGCATACCCAGTGCTAAGATCATGGTTTCTAAACACCATTCTCCAATAAAAGAAACAAGAGCTCCCTGGAAATATGGGTAACTCTAGGGCTGGGGCAGGAAATATATAAGATGATCCTTGAAATATCTTGCAGTGCCAGAAAGCAAGGACGTGCTCCACCAGACAGAAGGAGGGCTGCATATCAAAGGAACACCGAAGCCAAGCCTAAGGAGCAATCAATGGCCACAGCGGGAACAATCTGAGCAACAGAACAACCAAAGTACAAAATACATGTCAATCCAGACTGATATAAACAAATGATTGAATATATAAGTAAATGGAGGAGAAGGCACAAATCTTCTTCACAGAATTCAAAATAACTCTAAGAAGATATTCACGTCTCCAGGAGGTGGTTTAATTACCTGGCCCTATCCTTGAATGCAGGCTGGAATTAATGACTCCTTTCTAAAGAACAACATATTAAAAAAAGGTAAAAATAGTAACTTTTTAGTGGAGAAACCTGACAACACTGTCTTAATCAAGTCTCCAGGTTATCGTAGCCACTGATGTCACATGGTTATCATGTGCCCCAATATGATGTGATCAGGGGGAGCCCTTCACCTCGCTGGTATTCTTCCCCCAAAACTATAACCCAGTCTAGCCATAAAAATACCAGGCAAGTCCAAACGGAGGGACATTTTACAAAACAGCTGACCAGTACTTGCCAAGACTGTCAAGATCATGATAAACTGTCACGGACCAGAAGAAACTAAGGAGATATGATGACTAAATGCAATATGGTATCTCGAATGGGATTTCTGCAATAGAAAAAGGACACTAAGGCCGAGCACAGTGGCTCATGCCTGTAATCCCAGCACTTTGGGAGGCTGAGGCAGACGGATCACCTGAGGTCAGGAGTTTGAGACCACCCTGACCAACATGGAGAAACTCCGTCTCTACTAAAAATACAAAATTACCCAGGTGTGGTGGCAGGTGCCTGTAAATCCCAGCTACTTGGGAGGCTGAGGCAGGAGAATCCCTTGAACCCAGGAGGTAGAGGTTATGGTGAGCCAAGATCGCGCCATTGCACTCCAGCCTGGACAAGAAGAGCAAAACTCTGTCTCAAAAAAAAAAGAAAAAGGACATTAATAGAAAAACTGGGGAAACCCAAATGAAGTCTGGAGTTTAGTTAATAGCAATGCATCAATGTTGTTTTTTCAGTTTTGACAAATATACCACAAGAATATAAAATGTTAACATTTAGGGGAACTGGGTGAGGGGCAAATAAGAATTAGCTGCATTCTCTTTTCAACTTTTCTGTAAATCTAAAATTATCCCAAAATAAAAAGTTTGGTCAGGCACAGTGGCTCGCACCTGCAATTTCAGCACTTTGTGAGACTGAGGCAGGTGGATCATTTGAGGTCAGGAGTTCAAGAGCAGTCTGGGCAACATTTTTCTCCACTAAAAAATAAAAATAAAAAATTAGCCAGAAGTGGCAGCACACACCTGTGGTCCCAGCTACTTGGGAGGCTGAGATAGGAAGATTGCTTGAACCCAGGAGCCGGGGACTGCAGTGAGCTATGATCATACTACTGCACTCCAGCCTGAGCAAGAGAGAAAGACCCTGTTTCTTAAAAAAAATTTTTTTTGACTAAAAATTCCCACTACATTTGGTAACTCAATATTTCCTTCATAGTTTTAAACAAATATCTGAAAGAAGTTATTTTCCTTTTTTCTACTTAGTCAACAAGAAGTAAAAGGGAAATACATACAGCTCTAATGACACTGTTATGAAAGCAGGATGAGAACTGCTGTTATTTTATAGGACCAATGATACAGGAGAGTGAATCTGACCTTCCATATATAAAAAGCAGAGTGCAACTCATCATCTCTTATTAACATATAGTCCTTGGTAGCTCAATGACTTTTTTCTTCTAAAGTTTAGTCAAAACTCTTAGTGAGGCCAATGGTTTCCTAAGAGTCCTAAATTACTTGAGGACTAATATCTGCAGATGACTAAATTCCTTCTACTGTTTCCCTCTGCAAAAGTAGAAACACAGATACAAAACTACAAATACATTATTCCAAAATTTCTCCCCAAAACTCTTGTGACCCCTCTCTTATAACCCAACACACGTAGAAATATATTGCATGGTAAATTGGAACCAAAAGTGACAGTAGGTCAGGCTTGGTGGCTCACGCCTGTAATCCCAGCACTTTGGGAGACCAAGGCAGGCAGATACTTGAGGCCAAGAGTTTGAGACCAGCATGATCAATATGGAAAAACCCTGTCTCTACTAAAAATACAAAAATTAGCCAGGCTCAGCGGCATGTGCATGTAATCCCAGCTATTTGGGAGGCTGAGGTGCGAGAATGCTTGAACCTGAGAGGTGAAGGTTGCAGTGACCCAAGCTCGTGCCACTGCACTCCAGCCTGGGCAACAGACTAAGACTCTGTCTCAAAAAAAATAAATAAACAAACAAATAAAAGTGACAGCAGGCCAGGCATGGTGGCTTATGCCTGCAATTCCAGCACTTTGGTAGGCCAAGGTGGGCAAATCACTTGAGCCCAGAAGTTCCAAACAAAACTAGGCAACATGGCAAAATCTCTGTCTCTAAAAAACAATATAAAAATTACCCAGGCATGGGCCAGGTGGTGATGGTGGCTCACATCTATAATCCCAGCACTTTGGGAGGCCGAGGCGGGCGGATCATGAGGTCAGGAGTTCGAGACCATCCCGGCTAATATGGTGAAACCCCGTCTCTACTAAAAATACAAAAAATTAGCTGGGCGTGATGTCACGTGCCTGTAGTCCCAGCTACTCGGGAGGCTGAGGCAGGAGAATCGCTTGAACCCGGGAGGCAGAGGTTGCAGTAAGCAGAGATCACGCCGCTGCACTCCAGCCTGGTGACAGAGCAAGACTCCGTCTCAAAAAAAAAAAAAAAAAAAAAAAAATTACCCAGGCATGGTGACACATGCCTGTAGTCCCAGCTACTCGGGAGGCTGAGGTGGGAGGATTGCTTGAATCTGGGAGGTCAAAGCTGCAGTGAGCCGATCAAGCCACTTCACTACAGCCTGGGTGACAAAGCGAGACCCTGTCTCAAAAAAAAAAAAAAAAGTGATAGCAATCTTATCCAATTACAGCTAAAATCTTAATTTTGCAAATGAACATCTAAACTTACTGTTAAGGCTCTCCCACTCACTTAGAAGGGGCCTGTGTAAATGAAGGGACTTGAAGTTTAAGCTGCATTAGATTCATGGTAAATTCACCACTGTGTTTCTGTTTTATTTTCTCTTCTTTAATGACTAGAACTATTTACCCTTACATCACCCATGAAAAACTAGAACACTACTTGTACATAGCAGGAACTCAAAGCATATTTGTTAGATTGAATTAACTTGATATATTTGAACTTATTATTCAAAGAGAACAATTTTTATCTATTACTGTAGCTGATAAGGCATTTCACCAATCTCTAATTCTACCATTCACCCCCACTACCTACTCTGGAAACCTACACATATACTTCATATATTCCTTTCCTTTAATGATCAGGATGGGAACACAAGAAATACAGAAAGAGCGGACCAAAAAAAATGTTTTTAAACATTTTTTTGCTGGGTGCGGTGGCTCACGCCTGTAATCCCAGCACTTTGGGAGGCTGAGGTGGGTGGATCACAAGGTCAGGAGATGTAGACCATTCTGGCCAACATGGTGAAACCCCGTGTCTACTAAAAATACAAAAATTAGCCGAGCGTGGTGGCGGGCGCCTGTAGTCCCAGTTACTCAGGAGGCTGAGGCAGGAGAATCGCTTGAACCCAGGAAGCGGAGGCTGCAGTGAGCCGAGATCATGCCACTGCTTCCAGCCTGAGCAACAGAGCGAGACTCCATCTCAAAAAAACAAAAACAACATATTTTTTCACTATTTCAACCTTTTCCACAAATATTCTCTCTTTAAAATCAAATAGGATTTTATGCCAAGACGTTCTTCCCCTCCAAATTAGCATGAACCTTGCTGAGAAGCTTGACTGATCGTATCCTCTTTTCAAAACCCAAACAAAGCCTGAATGTTCCCTATACCAAGAAACCATTCTCAAGGGATCCCTTTATTAGTATGCACACAGGCATTCATTGTTCCTTTCAGGAAAACCTTCTACCAACCTTAAGATTATTTTAAATCAACATATGACCATAATTTTTAAACGATTCGTTATACATCTAAACTAAAGGTACATCAAAAATTTTGAAACCAAAAGTTAAAATAAATGATTGTTGTCAGACGGGTATTTAAGTCCTGAAAGACTGTGAGACCACACATGATTCTAATCTCTAAAACTACTGCTATTAATAATTCTTTGTGGCATCCCAGAAAAGCAAATGCTTTTTAACCATGTGAAGATCTAGACTATAACCTAAACTGCATCAGTTACTACTTTCTAAAGACCCTTATACCAAAATGTGCTCTAATTGCCAGTCAGGTATACTTATGAGTATACAAAGAGCCTGCGTGTCTTTAACCCCTTAATTAAGGGTGTGAAAGTTAAAACTTCATCAACTTGTACCTAATAAACTTTCCCAAACAACAAAGTCTTATTATTACTACAACTGCATAAACACTGGAGAAAATAAAATGTTAAATAAGCCACCAAACAAGAATCATAAACTCTCTTGATTCTAAGCAATCTATCCTCCTGTCATCACAGAAATACTTCTTAACCATACTGCTCATTTTAAGATGTTATACATAATTTAATCTTTTTACTTTCAAGAGATCCTCTAAAGAGCTAGTCTTTCCTTTTTCTTGAATTTATCTTCTTGGGTCCTATATCACACTACTTTTATGGCCATGCTAGCAATTTGGCTCTAAGTTTTACCTGAATGCTAAATAAACTCATTAATTCTTCATTTTTTTCCTTCATTGGTCTCCAGCCTCTGACACATTTCAACATTTTTCTATTTTTCTTATAGCATATTTCTATTTATTTCATTCAAACTGAATCTAACCATTCTCAGATGTATCAATACTGTTAAAAGTAAACAAGAATTAAAATCAATTACTACCACATTCAGTCCCCTAAAAAGTCAGTAAAGCCTATGAAGTACTATTTCTTCTAAAAGGACTAAATGGAGTGATACTGCTGGTACTGGCAAGAACCAGTACGACTCATTCAGCTCAACAACAGAGTGACAATGGCCTGTAGAAGGATTCACTCACTTGAGGATTACAGCCAGAATCCACTTCCCTACCCTGAACACAATCCTGGGCACCACCTGCTAGAGCAGTGGTTCTCAACTGGGACGATTTTGCACCCTAGGGAACATTTGGCAATGGACAGAGACTTTTTTAATGTCACAATTGCAGGGGAGGGGCCTACTGGCATCCAGTGTTAGAGATCAGATCACGGATGCTGCACACAACAGCCACCACAACAAAGTATTACTCAGCCAAAAATGCCGACAGTGCCAGTTAACAAACTCTGACCTTGACATTTACCCCAATTCTTGGTAAAAACATAAAACAGATGGACTAGAGACAGTATAGTGATGAGAAAGGACCACAGGATTAGAGGAAGAAGGAAACTAAAACCTACTGAGTACTTGCTATACAGCAAGTCTTGCCACTTGACATATATTATCCTCACTTATGCCCCAATCCTGTGAAAACGACAATATATTCTGATTTTACACAGAAGGCTAGACTCAGGGGGATTGGGGAACTTACTCACTGTCACTTATCTAAGGGGAAGAATCACAAAACAAATTCAAACCAAATGTTTCATTCCACAACACTACTAAGCCTAGACACTAAAAGACCAAGATTTGATTCAAAGAGTTACTAATCACTTAACTTCCCTAAACGTCCATTTAGAAAATATATCAGGCCGGGTGTGGTGGCTCACACCTGTAATCCCAGCACTTTGGGAGGCCAAGGCCGGATCACTGAGGTCGGGAGTTCGTGACTAGCCTGGGCAACATGGGGAAACCCCGTCTCTACTAAAAATACAAAATTAGCCAGGCGTGGTAGTGCATGTCTGGAATCCCAGCTACTCGGGAGGCTGAGGCAGGAGAATCTCTTGAACCCGGGAGGCAGAAGTGGCAGTGAGCCAAGATTGTGTCATTGCACTCCAGCCTGGGCAACAAGAGCAAAACTCCGTCTCAAAAAAAAAAAAAAAGAAAGAAAGAAACAGAAATCAATGGATGTGAAAACATAAATGTTGCAGATTGCTAACTACATATAATTATGATAAATACAATGAAAGTGTGGCCAGGCACCGTGGCTCACTTCTGTAATCCCAGCACTGTGGGAGGCTGAGGCGGGTGGATCACCTGAGGTCAGGAGTTTGAGACCAGCTCAGCCAACATGGTGAAAACCCATCTCTACTAAAAATATAAAAATTAGCTGGGCATGGTGGTACACACCTGTAATCCCAGCTACTTGGGAGGCTGAGGTAGGAGAATTGCTTGAACCCTGGAGGCGGAGGTTGCAGTCAGCCGAGACTGCACCACTGCACTCCAGCCTGGGCGACAAAGTGAGACTCCACCTCAAAAAAAAAAAAAAAAAAAATTTCGCTGGGCACAGTGGCTCACGCCTGTAATTCCAGCACTTTGGGAGGCCGAGATGGGCGGATCATGAGGTCAGGAGATCGAGACCATCCTGGCTAACATGGTGAAACCCCGTCTCTACTAAAAATACAAAAAAATTAGCCGGGCATGGTGGCAGGCATCTTTAGTCCCAGCTACTCGGGAGGCTGAGGTAGGAGAATGGCATGCACCTGGGAGGCAGGGCTTGCAAGCTTGCAGTGAGCTGAGATCGCGCTACCACACTCCAGCCTGGGCGACTGAGCGAGACTCCGTCTCAAAAAAAAAAAAAAAAAATTATTTTTACTTATTTTCCCCAACTCTTCCCTACAATGGAAGTCTCATGAATACAAACGTTCCCTAAAACAGAAAAGAGAAGTCCGGCGCGGTGGCTCACGCCTGCAATCCCAGCACTTTGGGAGGCCGAGGCAGGTGGATCATGAAGTCAAGAGATCAAGACCATCCTGGCCAACATGGTGAAACCTCATTTCTACCAAAAATACAAAAATTAGCTGGGCATGGTGGCACGCGCCTATAGTCCCAGCTACTCGGGAGGCTGATGCAAGAGAATCACTTGAACCCAGGAGGCAGAGGTTGCCGTGAGCCGAGACTGTGCTACAGCACTCCAGCCTGGCAACAGAGGGAGACTCCATCTCCAAAAAAAAAAAGAAAAGAAAAGAGACTGGGCAAGGCGGGTTACATCTGTAACCCCAGCACTTTGGCAGGCCAAGGCAGTTGGATCACTTAAGCCCAGGAGTTCCAGGCTGCAATGAGCTATGACTACACCACTGCACTCCAGCCTTCAGCAGCCTGGGCAATACAGCAAGACCCTATCAAAAAAAAAAAAAAAAAAAGAAAAAGAGAGAGAGAGAAAGAAAGAAAGAGAGAGAAAGAAAGAAGGAATAGAATTTTTAAGTGTGCACACCACCAAATTATTCATCAAGTGTAAGAATCAAGATAAAATCTTCAGAAGACTGTGTATCTTCCTGAGCCATGCAACTATTCTTAAATCCAATGAGGAAATAAACTAATATTTTAGTATGAACTTCTTAAATAATTTTAGGCAACAGAAAATGCTCAAGTCTCTATCAACAACTTTGATTAGGCCTTCTCCATAACTGGTAGTGCAGGTCATGAGCAGAACTGAGAAAGAGAATTACAAACCTATTGAGAATTGTGGAGAACTCCACTCACTATTTTCTCCATAAAGGCAGTTTATTACACTGAGATCAACATGTTATCATCACACTAGTGATGTAAAAAATAATCCATTTCAACATAAGATTCAGACCAAAAAAAAACGAAAAACCCATCCACGAGAATCTATCAATCTTTGACAACAAAACTACACTATTTTGGGATTAAATTTAAGTGACATGACAATGTAAACTGGGGGCTTGTTCTCTCCGGAAATCACCACTACCAATGCTGCTTCTAAAAGCAGGCTGAACACAACCATTTTTCCTCTGGAAATAGCTAAATCCCAAGGCACGATATTGCTGTTATTTTTTTTTTTTTTTGAGACAGGGTCTCGCTCTGTCACCCAGGCTGGAGTGCAGTGGCGCGATCGCAGCTCACTGCAGCCTCCACCTCCCAGGTTCAAGCAATTCTCCCACCTCAGCCTCCAGAGTAGCTGGTATTCCAGGGGCACAACACCACGCCCGGCTAATTTTTGTATTTTTAGTAGAGACGGGGTTTCACCATGTTGGCCAGGCTGGTCTCGAACTCCTGACCTCAGGTGATCCACCTGCCTCGACATCCCAAAGTGCTGGGATTACAGGCTTGAGCCACCGCACCTGGCAGACATTGCTGTATTTTATAAATGTATCTTTTGTACCATTTAATACACTATAAATTATAATTGCAAGTATTTCCCACTAAGATTAAGTCCAAGTTTAAAAGCAATAAGCCCATCAAATAAACAAAAATACTATTTGAAATAGTTTCAAAAGAACAATTAAAAAGATGGCTTTAAATAAAAAATCGTTTACCTGACGCTAAAAAATAAAAGATAAAAGCATGTAAATAAAAATGTGTTTACCTGACACTAAAAAATAAAAGATAAAAACATGTTCTGGTGGAACTGAAAGAATAACTATAACCTTGAATATTGTTTTAATCAAGTTAGACAAGGGTTTTCATTAAATGTCATTTTACTAATTCGAAATTACATCTTTCACCTTAAGCATTTTGACATTTCCATCAACTTTCTAAAAGTGAGGGTAGATTGTTTTTCTATGTTTTTAATAGACTTGCCTCTCAAAAGAATGAATTAGATAAAAACTGATGGGAGAAACCTTTTCTCAACCTCCTCCTCCTCTTCAATGAGCATCTGAGTAAACCCTGGCTATAAATTACTGCTTAGGTCATAATCCTGAAAATTTTACATTAGACAATGACGTAACTAAGGTCCATTTTCTCTTTGTATCCGGACACCCTGTCAACTTTTTACTTTACAAGCCTGTTTTTCATCACAACAAATTTTCACATACAGGAATGCAATCAGTATTTTCTAACGTCCAGGAGCCAAAAATCACTATTTAGTCTATTTTTCCATTTCTCCCCAAAGAGCAGAATTCTCACGGTTCAGAATCATCTTTATATTTCCGAACCGAGGAAAGGCTGTCTAATGTGGAATACTTCTAGTTTCCCGTGAGGAGTGCGGTGTTTCCGACAGCGGCACTGAGGATCCGTGCGGAGCCCCCGCGTGAAGCCTGCGATGCCTTCCCCATCCCGTGAACCCGGCCGTGTGTCAGCAGCCACGGCGTGAGGCACACAGGCCGCTGGCCCGGAGCAGGGCCCAGCCCACCGCTCCCAAACGCGCCGCGGGCAGCTGTCGCGCGGGCAGCACAATGACGAGCGCCCCGCGGCCCGCAGGCCCAGGCCCACCCAGGGCCGCCCCAACGCCCTCCGCACAGCGGATTTGCGCCGTCGCCCGCCACGAGGCTCTGACCTCCGAGGGGCCCCGGCCAGCCACGGCCTGACGCCGTCCTCCCCTGCGGGTCCCCGCCGGATCCTCCCGGGGGTCTCCCGTGGCAAATGGGGGGGGGGAAGGCGGGGGCGGAAGAGCCGGGGACGCTGAGGGTAAGGCGGCCCAGCCGCGGGTGTTCCAAGGACTACGAGGGAAAGGGGCCCGGCGGCCTCACCCGCAACTGGGGGCGGCTCTCCCGCGTCGTCGGCCGCGGGCGCCAGGGTGACGGCGCCGTCCCTCCAGACGCGGATCTGCGCGGCCGAGCGCACACGGTGGCGGGGCTGGCGGCGGCGGGCGGCGGCGCGCAGGGAACCGCAGCACTGGTAGCACACGGCCCACGCCTGCTCCTCGTTGATGGGCTGGTTGTACAGCCGCAGGATCTCCTCCAGGCTCAGCGCGTCCTGGGAGCCCCCGGCCGCGCCGCCGGCTGCCCCGGGCTCCCGCGGCCCCTCGCCGCCCACTGCCTCAGTCCGCGGCTCCCCGCCGCCCGCCGGGCCGGCCGCCTGAGCCATCCCGCGGGTGGGCGCTGCGCTCGGCAGTCGCGCCGTGTGCCGGCGTCTCCTCAGCTCCGGAGCATCGTCGCCGCGCGCCGCCGCCTCACCATCCCCGGAACCGCCGCCGCCCAACGCGGCCGCGCGCGCCGCCGCCGGGACCAGGCGAGTGCCCGGGAGGCGTGGGCGAGAGGAGGGCGGCGAGGACACGGCTGCAGTCCCGGTCAGACAGCCGCCGGCCGGTAGCGACGCGATGGCGTCCGGCGCCCCGCCCCGCCCCGCCCCGCCTCGCGCCGTCCAGCGCCGCCCAGCGCCCGCCCCTCAGGGGGCCGCACGGGCCGGGGGATGCACGCTCTGGAGGTGGGGACCGGGCAGGAGCGCCTCGCCTCGAGGCGAGACGGCCGCACGGTCTCTAGCCCGCAGGGCTCTCAGAGTCGCAGGCGGTGACGCCCGGTCGGGGGGCCCGGTCGCAAGGGACACACAGCTGGGGGCGCGATGGTGAGGGCGGCGACGCACGGTCCGGAGGGGATGCGCGGCCGGGTAGGGCGTGCAGGGTTGTGGGGCGTGGGGGACACGCGGGGCCGGGCGCGCGGTCGGGGGGCGCAGGGGCAAGAGGGGGTCGCATTTATCAGGGAAGTCCCCGGCCGACTCTGGCGGGGAACTGGGCGCGCCAACCCGGGTCACCGCCCTGCACAGCGGGAGAAGTCACCCGCATTGACGTTCCCTAGGCGCTGGATCGCCGAAGGTCTGGTTGAGAACTTGAACCCGCCTGGAGCGGATGCCTAAGAAAATGCAGGCCCGCTGAAGCCTCCCCGCAGGGCCCTGGGCCCTGAAAGCCTCAGGCAGTTTCCCGTGACCCCGCGGCCGCTCTGCGCGTTTTCCGATTTCTTGCTGGTTGAATACCTCCCTCTCCACTCCCAACTTCAGGGTAAGCACCGTAAAGACGGGGATCTTTACGGGTTTTCCTCACTGACTTCTCCCAAAAGCTAAACCAGCGCCTGGAATATAAACATGTCGTACATAATTTGCAGGTGTTAGTTTCAGCGTCCTTCCGGATTCATTTGTAACATTCGTCCCTTCCCTCACTAAGGTAATGTCTCAAGTACCACACTCATCAGAGCATGTGGAATGAATATCACAGTGGTAAAATTGAACTGAGGGCAATTAGCCGTAGAAAGAAAGAATTCCGCCCCCCTCAACCTATTAAATATGCAATAAAACAGATAATTCTTAATCACCCATTGGTAGATTAATTTAATCGATAAAATTCCACTGAGGCTAGTCCTGTGTGAAAGCCCTACAGAGTGTTGAAAGCATCAACCAAATAGGCAATGTATATTAAGTTCCAGTAAACCTTTTACGGCAGTTTTATGTAAAATGTTAGAAATCACGCTCTCAACAATTGCATCTTGCGGTAGAAACTACAACAGTCTATTTAAATTACAACCGTCTATTAAAATAAGATACCATCTTACATACAGCTGGGATGGGGAGGAGGGAGAAAAGCAACAGGACGAAAAGGAAAATTAAGAAATTGAAAGAGGGCCGTGCGCAGTGGCTTACGCCTGTAATCCCAGCACTTTGGGAGGCTGAGGCGGGCAGATCACTGAGGTCAGGAGTTCGAGACCAGCCTGGCCAACATGGTGAAACCCTGTCTCTACTAAAAATACAAAGAAAATTAGACGAGTGTGGTGACGCACGCTTGTAATCCCAGCTACCCGGGAGGCTGAGGCAGGAGAATCGCTTGAACCTGGGAGGTGGAGGTTGCAATGAGCCAAGATCACACCACTGCACTCCAGCCTGGGGGACAGAGCAAGAGTCTGTCTCAAAAAAATAAATAATAAATTGAAAGAGGAGAAGAAAGCTCCCCAGGCAACTTATTATAATTTCAGTACGAGAGAGACAAAACAACCCCTTAAAGTAGCATCACGTAATTATAGGTTCATAATCTCATTTGTAACAATGCAGTATCTGTGTGCCAAAGCCCAGAGAGGCAAACATGTAATTCCTTATGTGTGACACTATATACATATAAATATATCTCTGTCCTCTTGATTAAAAACAGACAAACATTCCCAAATTTTGCTATTTCAAAAGTTTATCCTGTGTGGATTTTGAAAATACAGACTGGTTTAAAATATTTTGAACAATCCAGGAAAAAAAAATGAAGGTCTACTTTTATGGACAACACTACCACCTCCTGGCCTTATGGGATACTGCTGCCCATTGCGCTTGGACAACTACAGCCAAACACATTTTTATCTTTGCCTTACCCACCAGTAAACAAGATAAATGGGTCAATAAACTGAGGAATCTATGAGCCATTAACCTGCTAACCCTGGCATAGAGCAGTAAATAAATCTTGAAGACAACAATACAGGGAAGGAGGAAGTGAGTAAAGTAAAGGAAATCCAAACTTTATCTTTTAAAAGATGCATTCTTATTTAGTCATCCCTCTAATCAATGGAAAAAGATGCATTTTTTTTTTTTTTTTTACTGAGACAGAGTCTCACCCTGTCACCCAGGCTAGGGTCAGTGCCGCGATTTCAGCTCACTGCAACCTCCGCCTCCTGGGTTGAGACGATTCTCGTGCCTCGGCCTCCCGAGTAGCTGGGATTACAGGCACACGCTACCATGCCTGGCTAATTTTTGTATTTTTAGTAAAGACAGGGTTTTACCATGTTGGCCAGGCTGGTCTCAAACTCCTGACTTCAGTGGTCCACCCGCCTCAGCCTCCAAAAGCGCTGGGATTACAGATGTGAGCCACTGTGCCAGGCCAAAAGATACATTCTTAAAAACAAATTTGCAACACTAGGATTTTCCTTGAGTGATTTTTTTTTTAATATATACACATTTTGAGAGGGAGACATTACTGCACTGTATCACAAGACAGTTATATCCAACAGAAGGGCTTTTTTTTTTATTGCCAAGTAACAATTCATGGTACGATATACTTAAATATTTTGCCTGTGTGAGCATATATGTAATTAAGTTGAGGAAAGATGACAAGTAGAATATTGTGTGATGTTTCTTCTCTACACAAAATAAAGGAAAATCTTTAAAATCCTAGCTGTCTTCTAAGTGTAGTTATACAACATGAACACTTGACTCTTTTTTGTATAAAGACTATAACTTACTAACTTCTAAATGATTTTCAGTACTCCTTAAAGTTTTGATAAGCTGGCCAGGCATGGTGGCTCACGCCTGTAATCCCAGCAGTTTTTGGGAGGCCGAGGCGGGCAGATCACCTGAGGTCAGGAGTTCGAGACCAGCCTGGCCAACATGGCAAAAACCCGTCTCTACTAAAAATACAAAAATTAGCTGGGCATGGTGGCAGGCACCTGTAATCCCAGCTACTTGGGAGGCTGAGGCAGGGGAATCACTTGAACCCGGGAGGCGGAGCGTGCAGTGAGCCGAGATCACGCCATTGCACCCCAGCCTGGGTGACAAGAGTGAGCCTTCATCTCAAAAAAGAAGAAAAAAAATTGATAAGCCTTACCGTCATCCATCATCACAACACTCTGAAAGTGACTGCTGACCACTCAAAGGCTACCAGCCGTTGATATCTTCTCAGTGGAGTTCAAGCACCCCTGTGGAATAACAGCACTGTCCCATTTTCTCATTTTCAATTCAAATTCAAAGATTCGAGGCCAGGCGCAATGGCTCATACCTGTAATCCCAACACTTTGGGAAGCCAATGCAGGCAGATCACTTGAGGCCATGAGTTCGAGACCAGTCTGGCCAACATGGTGAAACCTCGTCTCTACTAAAAATGCAAAGAAAATTAGCCAGGCATGGTGATGCATGCCTGTAATCCCGGCTACTCGGGAGGCTGAGGCAGGAGAATCGCTTGAACCCAGGAAGCGGAGATTGCTGTGAGCCAAGATTGTACCACTGCACTCCAGCCAGGGTGACAGAGTGAGAGTCCGTCTCAAAAAGAAAAAAAAAAAAAAATCCAAAGATTCAAATGCCTTTATGTTCAGGATATTTTGTTCCCAATTTCAGTCATTGATTGTATTTTTACCCTATGACTTCATATTTAAAATGTCTGAACAACTCAAATCAACATTTAAATGTCTTTTTCAAAGTGCTGTGAAGTCCGTGTTACTCTGAATATGATTTTGTTTTTGTTGATTTTGTTACTTTATTAAAAATTGAATCCTTGACTTTTTTTATATTTACTTCTTATTCTTGTAGAATAAATGTACTTCATGCTTCATACCCTGGAGGTACTGGCTGTGCTGCTCTGAGTCTTTCAGGGAGCACCATCACTGTGCAGCCCAAGCTTTTCCCAGACACTTCTGGACAAGTGCTCCTAAGAGGCACATTCACCTAGAAAAGTGCACCAGAAAGGAAAAAAAAAAAAACAGCATATTTTTTAATGTTGTAACCTAAATTTTCATTGCCCACAATTGTAATACCTTATACATCTGTAGTGCTATTTATACTTTCAAAATGTGCTCTTCAGTTATACAACTTGAAGGGTCAGATATTATTATTCCTATCTTACAGAAGAGATAATACAGTCATAGGACAAAACACAGAAGCAGTAAATGAAACAGTTGGTACTGGAATTCAGGCCTCCTGACCAGCTCAGCTCTTTCTCCTACATTACAATGTCCATGTACATTCACAGAGAGCGAGAATAAAGTCCTGAGCCTGGCCATGGGGGCTCACACCTGTAATCCCAGCACTTTGGGAGGCTGAGGCAGGAGCATCATTTGAGCTCACAAGTTTGAGACCAGCCTGGGCAATGTGACGAAGATCCATCTATACAAAAAATACAAAAAAGTAACCAAGCATGGTGGTGCACACCTATAATCCCAGCTGCTCGGAAGGCTGAGGCACAAGAATCGCTTGAGCCCAGGAGGCAGAGGCTGCAGTGAGCCAAGATCATGCCACTGCACTCCAGCCTGGGTGATAGAGTGAGACCTTGTCTCAAAAAAAAGAAAAACAATTTTTTTGACGAAAAGTAGAGGATTGAGATAAAATGTATGAACAATAGTGTATCAATGGGTTCATGAGAGACCCTGGAAAATACTAGGCTAAGCAATAATCACATTTCACCTACTTAATGTGATTCTCCTTTAAGATAATTATTTTTAAACCATTATAGATGTATGACGTTCTGATCTGAATATAAGTGTAATTATTAGCTTCAACTAGTTAAGAAGATTTGACTTGGAAAATACCTCATAAATATGAATTTTAGGCCAAGCCACTATTTTATGCTTATGGAAATTGGAGCCTGCAAATGTTAAGTGACTTACCCCAAATTACTGCTAGTTGGCCTGAGATAATTCAAATACATTTCCTATAACACAAACTTTCCAAATACTCTTTTATAGTCATATTACATAATTCTGATCAGATTTCAAACGTTAGGACAAGCAGTAGCTTACTCCTTAATTCCAGTGGGAAATTAAAAACAAAATAAGGCCCAAAAATATATATTCTTTGAGACACGCTCTTGAGGCCAAGGCTTGAGTCCAGTGGCATGATCTCAGCTCACTGCAACCTCCACCTCCTAGGTTCAAGCAGTCCTCCCACCTCAGCCTTCCAAGTAGCTGGGACCACAGGCGCACACGACCACACCGGCTAACTGTTGTACTTTTTTGCAGAGACGGGGTTTCACCATGTTGCCCAAGCCGGTCTGGAACTTCTGAGCTCAAGTAATCCACCCACCTCTTCCTCCCAAGGTGCTGGGATTACAGATGTGAGCCACCACAACCAGGCACAAAAATATCTTTATTTTGTAGCAAAGTTTGATGTTTGACAATAATTGCTTAAAAATGGAGAATTATCAATAAAATTTTAACCAGAGTTTTGTGTTGTGTAAATTAAAAATTTTCAGACTGAATCACACTTTGCTGATGAGACAATGCAAAAATGTTTTTTCAAGCCTCTATTATTTAATTTTTCCTAATTGATTGTGTGTGTGTGTAGAGAGACAGAGTCTCATTCTGCTGCCCAGGCTGGATGGAGTGCAGTGGTGCGATCATAGCTCACTGCAACCTCTAACTCCTGTGCTCAAAAGAATCCTCCCAGCTGGGCACAGTGGCTTATGCCTGTAATCCCAGCACTTTGGGAGGCTGAGGCGGGCAGATCACCTGAGGTTGGGAGTTCAAGACCAGCCTGACCAACATGGAGAAACCCTGTCTCTACCAAAAATACAAAATTAGCTAGGCATGGTGGTGCATGCCTGTAATCCCAGCTACTTAGGAGGCTGAGGCAAGAGAATTGCTTGAACGCGGAGGGGCGGAGGTTGCGGTGAGCCGAGATCGTGCCATTGCACTCCAGTCTGGGCAACCAGAGCGAAACTCCATCTCAAAAGAAAAAAGAGAGTCCTCCCACTTCAGCCTTCTGAATGGGCCGGGACTACAGAGATGCGCCACCACACCCCGCTAATTTTTTAAAACTTTTTGTAGGCTGGGCATGGTGGCTCACACCTATAATCCCAGCACTTTGGGAGGCTGAGGAGGGTGGATCACGAGGCCAGGAGATCGAGACCATCCTGGCTAACACGGTGAAACCTCTACTAAAAATACAAAATTAAAATACAAAAATTAGCCGGGCATGGTGGCATGTGCCTGTAGTCCCAGCTACTCAGGAGGCTGAGGCAGGAGAATTGCTTGAACCCGGGAGGCAGAGATCGCAGTGAGCCAAGATCACGCCATTGCACTCCAGCCTGGGTGACAGAGCGAGACTCCATCTCAAAAAAAAAAAAAAATTTGTAGAGAAGGGGTCTCAGTCTGCTGCCCAAGCTGGTCTCAAATTCCTGGGCTCAAGGGATCCTCCCGCCTTGGCCTCCCAAAGTGCTGGGATTACAGGTTTGAACCACTGTGCCTGGCTAATTTGTCCTGATCTTTTTTTTTTTTTTTTTTTAAGACGGGGTCTTGCTCTGTCGCTCAGGCTGGAGTGCAGTGGTACAATCTCAGCTCAGTGCAACCTCTGCCTCCCAGGTTCAAGTGATTCTCCTGCCTCAGCCTCCTGGGTAGCTAGGATTACAGGCGCCCGTCACCATGCCCAGCTAACTTTTGTATTTTTAGTAGAGACAGGGTTTCACCATTTTGGCCAGGCTGGTCTCGAACTCCTGATCTCAAGTGATCCACCCACCTCAGCCTCCCAAAGTGCTGGCCTGAGCCACTGCACCCGATCTATCCTAATCTTTATTGAGAAAAGATGGCCCTTTCCTGTTGCTCAAAAAAGGTGTTTTTTTTCCCTGATGTACAGGTAGAGGTCTAGAGCTGCTCTTGGCTCTTTATATATTCTACTTTGACCCTATGAGAACCTCATTTCTCTTCCAAGGTGAGCATGTAACCGACATAAAATATGACTTCCCTTTAATTCAATTTAATTTATTCAGTTTAATGAATTCAGCACATTCCAGATGTGCTAAAAAGCTAGTCTTTTAAGTTTTGCCTTAGTAATTTTTGTAGAAGGGTATAGGTAAAGGTATAGGCGTGGTGGTACGTGCCTGTGGTCCCAGCTACTCGGGAGGCTGAGGTGGGAGGATTGCTTGAGCCCAGGAGGTAGAGGTTGCAGTGAATCGAGTTCATGCCTTATATGTTACTTGTGCTTTTCCTTAGGATTTCCCCTGAACTGTTCTGTTAACCTGAATTCCTGTCCTCCTCATCTTTTGTATAAAGAGCCACTGATGGAACACTGTGTCTTTCCCTTATGTGCCATACCTGTTCATGCCTCTCAGGAGCCAGAAGTGTAACCCTCGCTCCTACTCTCGACCTAGCAATCTAATCCTTAAGAGATGTTGGAAGAACAATTATTGACATTGAAATTCATAAAAACATGACATCCCAGAGCTTAACCTAAATTTATAAGAGAATGTTTTAAACAAACTTCTTAAAAATTTTTTTTTAATTTTTTTTGAGACAGAGTCTTGCTCTTGTCACCCAGACTGGAGTGCATTGGCACAATCTCTGCTTACTGCAACCTCTGCCTCCCGGGCTCATGCAGTTCTCCTGCCTCAGCCTCCCGAGCAGCTGCGATTACAGATCACGCCACCACGCCCAGCTAATTTTTGTATTTTTAGTAGAGACGGGGTTTCACCATGTTGGCCAGGCTGGTCTTGAACGCCTGACCCCGTGATCTGCCCACCCTGGCCTCCCAAAGTGCTGGGATTACAGGCGTGAGCCACCGTGCCCGGCCCAACGCTATTATTTTAATGGTATCAAAATTGTTCCTTTGTGGCTGGGCACAGTGGCTCATACTTGTGATCCCAGCATCTTGGGAGACTGAGACAGGAGGAATGCTTGATGCCAGAAGTTCAAGACCAGACTGAGCAACATAGCAAGAACTCATCTCTACAAAAGAAAAAAAAAGTTTAAAATTAGCCAGTCATGGTGGCATACACCTATAGTCCCAGCTACTTAAGAGGCTGAGGCAAGAGGATCACTTGAGCCCAGGAGTTCTAGGTTAAAGTGAGCTGTGATCACACCCCTGCACTCTAGCCTGGGTGACAGAGTGAGACCCCCAGCTCAAAATAAAAAATTATTATCTTGCAAAGTTTGCTAAGTAATGGTCATTCTTCAACTGTGATATTGTCTTAATGCCATGGGCATTTTCAGGGTTAACAAAATTTTATGGTATTCTTTTTTTTTTTTTTTTTGTGAGGTAGGGTCTCCCTCTGTTGCCCAGGCTGGAGTGCATTGTGCAATCATGGCTCACTGAAGCCTCGTAACGTCCCGCCTCAATTGATCCTCCCACCTCAGCCTCCCAAATAGATGGGACTACAGGTGCACGCACCATGCCTGGTGGTGGTGGTGGTGGTTGTTGTATTTTTGGTAGAGACAGGGTTTCGCCACATTGCCCAAACTGGTCTCGAACTCCTCACTCAAATGATCCACCTGCCTTGGCCTCCTAAAGGGGTGGAATTACAGGCTTGAGTCACCACACCCGGCCTAAAAAAAAAAAAAAAAACTTTTGAATTGATGTATTCTACCACATTTAGAACAACCTCTACTTTATCACAAACAAGCTATTGGATTCTTCCAATCAGGTTTATCAAAACTGAAGATTCCAATTTAACATCTTTAATCCAAACATCAGTTTTATTAATATATTGACAAAAAAGTAAATCTTATTCATAACGAGTTTAAAATTAAAAATTCCATATATTACTGAAATTAAGCTAATATAAATCTCAATCTGATTCTGATAAATTAAGATGTATATGGAAAACAACAACCAAACAAAAATAAGATGTATATGGAAACCCTAAAGCAAACACTAAAAAACCCCTCAAAAATTAGTGATTAAAAAAAGAAAATATTAAAAATAGTGATAAAAATCATTAAATAAATTAAAATGTTAAATTAGAAAATATTATTTTGGGCTGGGCATGGTGGTTCACACCAGTAATCCCAACACTTTGGGAGGCTGAGTGAGGAGGATCGCTTGAGGCCATGAGTTTAAGACCTGTATTTGAGTGAGACCTTGTCTCTACAAAAAAATTTTAAAAGTTAGCTGAGTGTGGTGGTACATGCCTGTAGTCCCAGCTACTCTGGAGGCTGAGGCCAGAGGATCCGTTGAGCCCAGGTGTTCAAGGCTGCAGTGAGCTATGATCACACCACTGCACTCTATCCCCAAAGATAGAGTGAGACAGTCTCTGGAAATTAAGAAAATATAATATTCGGCCAGGCCGGGTGGCTCATGCCTGCAATCCCAGCACTTTGGGAGGCCAAGGCAGGTGGATCACAAGGTCAAGAATTCAAGACCAGCCTGGCCAACACGGTGAAACCCCCGTCTCTAGTAAAAATACAAAAATTAGCCGGGCATGGTGGCACGTGCCTGTAGTCCCAGCTACTCGGGAGGCTGAGGCAGGAGAATTGCTTGAATCTGGGAGGCAGAGGTTGCAGTGAACCAAGATCGTGCCACTGCACTCCAGCCTGGGTGACAGAGCAAGACTCCTTCTCAAAAAAAAAAAAAAGAAAAGAAAAGAAAATATAATATTCACTTAACACAGAAGAAAGCAATAGACCTGCAGGTGCTTTCTGATCTTTTTTTTTTTTTTTTTTAAATAGAACAAGAAAGCAGTAAGGGAGAAACAAAGGGGGAAAAAAACACGAGGGAAAAGTAAAATGGCAAACACAAATCCAGCCATATCAATAATAACATTAAATGTGAATGGGGCTGGGTGCAGTGGCTCACGCCTGTAATCCCAGCACTTTGGGAGGCCGAGGCAGGCGTATCACCTGAGGTCAGGAGTTTGAAACCAGCCTGGCCAACATGGTGAGACCCTGTCCCTACTAAAAATACAAAAATTAGCCAGACATGTTGGTGCAGGCCTGTAATCCCAGCTATTTGGGAGGCTGAGGCAGGAAAATCACCTGAACCTGGGAGGTGGAGGTTGTGTTGATCTGAGATTGCACCACTGCACTCCAGACTGGGCAACAGACTGAGACTCCAACCTCCCCCAACTCCTCCCACCGCCACTGGCCAAAAAAAGTGAATGGAGGCTGGGTGCCGTCGCAGATGCCAATAATCTCAGCACTTTGGGAACCCGAAGTGGGCAGATCACTTGAGATCAGGAGTTTGAGACCAGCCTGCCAACAAGACAAAACCCTGTCCATACCCAAAAATACAAAAATTACAAAAATTAGCTGGGCATAGTGGTGTGCACCTGTGGTCCCAGCTATGGAGGCTAAGGCAGGAGAATCACTTGAACCCAGGAGGTAGAGGTTGCAGGGAGCCAAGATTGCACCATTGCACTCCAGCCTGGGAGACAGAGTAAGATTCCATCTCAAAAAAAAAAAAAAAAAAAAAAAAGTGAATGTACTTAATCCAATCAAAAAGCTGAAACTGTTCAGACTGGATTAAAAAAAGATTCAACTATGTGTTGTCTACCTAGCAAGACACACTTTATTCCTTTTTTTTTTTTGAGACAGAGTCTCGCTCTGTCACCCAGGCTGGAGTGTAGTGGAGAGCAATCTCGGCTCACTGCAGCCTCCGCCTCCCGGGTTTAAGCGATTCCCCTGCCTCAGCCTCCCAAGTAGCTGGGATTACAGGTGTGGGCTACTATGCCTGGCTAATTTTTGTATTTTTAGTAGAGACGGGGTTTCATCATGTTGGCCAGGCTGGTCTTGAACTCCTGATCCAGGTGATCTGCCCGCCTCAGCCTCCCAATTACAGGCTTAAGCTACCGCCCCCTGCACTTTTTTTTTTTGAGACAGAGTTTCACTGTTTCCCAAGCTGGAGTGCAGTGGTGTGATCTCAGCTCACGGCAACCTCCACCTCCCAGGTTCAAGCGATTCTCCTGTCTCAGCCTCCCGAGTAGCTGGGAATACAGGCATGTGCCACCATGCCCAGCTAATTTTGTATTTTTAGTAGAGACAGGGTTTCTCTATGTTGGTCAGGCTGGTCTCGAACTCCTGACCTCAGGTGATCCGCCCGCCTTGGCCTCCCAAAGTGCTGGGATTACAGGCATGAGCCACCGCGCCTGGCCCCAGTTTTTTTATTTTTCAGAGATGCCATCTCACTATGTTGACCAGGCTGTGCTCAAATTTTTATTCAATAGGTTCATGCTTGACTAATGAAAAATGAAGTTTCTGGTTTCTGATATTTTTCTATTAACTAAATAGACATATATAAAAATACATATATATAATATAGAGGGGACTGTTGGCATACATATTGTCAAGAACAACACCTTGGAGACATTATGTTTTTTAAACTTTACATTTTTAATTGAAAAACAACTTTTATGACAGCTAAATATACAAGGTAAATTTAATTCTTAAAAAGAAAAATTGGCGAGGCATGGTGGCTCACGCCTGTAATCCCAGCACTTTGGGAGGCCAAGGCGGGTGGATCACCTGAGGTCGGGAGTTTGAGACCCTCCTGACCAACATGCAGAAACCCTGTCTCTACTTAAAAAAAAAAAAAAAAAAAAAAATTAGCCAAGTGTGGTGGCGCATGCCTGTAATCCCAGCTACTTGGGAGGCCGAGTCAGGAGAATCACTTGAACCCAGGAGGCGGAGGCTGCAGTGAGCCGAGATTGCACCATTGCACTCCAGCCTGGGCAACAAGAGCCAAACCGTCTCAAAAAAAAAAAAAAAAGAGAAAAAGAAAAATTATTAGTAAGAAGAATAGGCCAGGTGCGATGGTCCATGCCTGTAATCCCAGCACTTGGGGAGGCCAAGGCAGGTGGATTGCCTGAGCTCAGGAGTTCGCGACCAGCCTGGGCAACAAGGTGAAACCCCTCTCTAATAAAATACAAAAAAAAATTAGCTGGGCGTGGTAGCGTGTGCCTGTAGTCCCAGCTACTTGGGAGGCTGAGGCAGGAGAACTGCTTGAACCTGTGAGGTGGAGGTTGCAGTGAGCCAAGATTGTGCCACTGCACTCCAGCCTGGGCAACAGAGTGAGACTCTGTCTCAAAAAGAAAGAAAAAAGAATAGCAGACTTCTAGTGGTAAATGCACTAAAATTACCTTGTAAGTCTTTAGAGAAAAATATTAATGCCAGACTCTATTGGTGCATAAAAAGCATATTTATTACAGAGTTTACACCAAAAGCGCATTTGAAATACACGTTACTCTGGTACAATAAGGTGGGAAGCTCAGCCTCAATGTTAATACAGCCTTGATCTTAATATAGTCTGTCTCTTAGTACACACCTCATAGTTTGTCTCAAAAGTTGAAAATTACAAGCAATTTTCTGTTGATAGCTTTTTTTGTAATTTTGGCAAAAGAGTGGTTTTTTTTAACTTTTTTAAAAAGTTTTTTTTTTCTTTGAGATAGGGTCTTGCTCTGTCACCCAGGCTGGAGTGCAGTGGCACAATCTTTTGGGCTCAAGTGATTCACCCACCTCAGCCTCCCAAGCAGCTGGGACCACAGGTGTGCACAATCACGCCCTGCTAATTTTTTAAATTTTTTGTAGAGAGGGGGTCTTGCTGTGTTGCCCAGGCTGGTCTTAAACTCCTGAACCCAAGAGATTCTCCTGCCTCAGCCTCCCAGAGTACTGGAATTATAGGTGTGAACCACTATGCTATAAAAAAAGCTTTAATTATTATTTTGCTAATTTTCTACAGTCATGTCAGTCTCACAAGAAACATCTGATTACCATTTTTGATGAAAATTGTAGAAGAGGGATCATAATATTTCAGACTTTTTAAACAAATTGAATATTTATTATACATAAAAATAAAACAAAGTAGATTTATTCTTTTGGAGAAATAGGGGGGGTCTCTCTATGCTCCCAGGCTGGTCTTGAGCTCCTGGGCCATCCTCTGGCCTTAGCCTCCAAAAGTGCTGGGATTATAGGTGTGAGCCATCACACCTGGCCCAAAAAGTAAATTTTAAGACACTTTTAGATTTTAATTTTCGAAAAACGAAATCATTTTATTTGTAGGGGTGAATTAAAGTGATTAAAAGAATTAATAACTTGGATAGCCAACTGGTATAGAGTTACTTTCTTAAGACCAATGGATAAAGCAACTAAATTAAGAACTACACATATCAGAGTGAACAAAGATTCTTTGAAAAAATAAAAAACTTAAAAAAAATGAAAAGAACTATGCACAGAAGTGCTAAATGGGCAATCAAACCCCTCATATCATGTATTATGCAGCTTCTTGCAAAAAGTTGAATTGCTACTCTTTTTAAAGTTTACTTTTGTTCACTTAACACTTTTTTTTAATATATAAAATTTTAAAATAAGTTGAGGAATCAGGTTTCACACTTTTTTCTTTTTCTTTTTTTTTTTTTGAGACAGAGTCTTGCTCTGTCACCCAGGCTGGAATGCAGTGACGCGATCTTAGCTCACCACCTCTGTGGACTCAAGCGATCTTTCCACCTCAGACTCCCGAGTAGCTTGGATTATGGGTGTGTGACACCATGCCTAGCTACTTAAAATTAACTTATAAAAAACATTTTTTTTGAGATGGAATATTGCTCTGTTGCCCACGCTGGAGTACAGTGGCACGATCTTGGCTCATCACAACCTCCGCCTCCCTGGTTCAAGCGATTCTCCTGCCTCAGTCTCCTGAGTAGCTAGACTACAGGCACATGCCACCATGCCCAGCTAATTTTTGTATCTTTAGTAGAGACGGGGTTTCACTATGTTGGCCAGGCTGGTCTTGAACCCCTGACCTCGTGATCCACCCACATCAGCCTCCCAAAGTGCTGGCATTACAGGTGTGAGCCACCATGCCTGGCCCTTTTTTTTTTTTCTGAGATGCAGTCTTGCTCTGCCTCCCATGCTGGAGTGCAGTGGCACGATCTCACCTCACTGCAACCTCTGCCTCCCAGGTTCAAGCGATTCTCCTGCCTCAGCCTCCTGAGTAGCTGGGATTACAGGTGTGAGCCACTGCACCCGGCCTAATTTTCGTATTTTTAGTAGAGACAGGGTTTCACCATGTTGCCCAGGCTGGTCACGAACTCCTGACCTCAAGTGATCCACCCACCTCGGCCTCCCAAAGTGCTGGGATTACAGGCATAAACCTACGCCAGGCCTTACAAAACTTTTAAAATGTGCTCAATTTTAAAACAAAAATCAGTATGGAATCACTCACATATGCTTGTTTTCAGTGGTCTCACACAATCAATCTCTCATTTAGATTAGTCACATATATGCTGATTTTTTTATCACAATGAAAAGAAAGAAAAAAGGGTTTCAGAAGATAGAATCCATGAAGAGGCTAGTAATGAATCCTCTGACCACAGAAAATCAGTGATCGACTGCAAGATCACAATTTATCAGTATCATAACAGAGGTATAATAAAGTTTTTCTAAAATACCCAATTCATTTTTACAACAAATCACAGTGATAAATATTTCTAAATGATTCATGTACTTTCATATGAGGTTATTAATATTTATGCTTTTCTGGTATTAGTTTTTTCCTACTCTTGCTTCAAGGTCCAACCATAAATTTCTGGACAGTCTCAAATATCCCAAGGGCCATTAATAAACCACAAAAGTGGTAATTCATTAACATTTATTTTCACCAATGCAATAAATAAATCTGTCATGAGGTTAATTTCTCCTAATCTGTATAAAATAATTCCATTAACCTGTGAAAAGTAATGATCATACTGATTTGTCTAGGGCTCAAACCCTTAGACAAACATCTCTTTGATTACCTGTTTGTGTAAAGAAAACTGAATGCATTTTATATTAATATTTAAACTACTGATAACTGTAAACAAAGTAGCATTTATTAAAATAGAATATACACTTAACTTATACTAAATTCCAGGGAGATTTATACAAGTTTTTCAGCCTTAATTTTTAAAGGAATGCATGATTTTTTTTAAACATTACCAGTCAAGTATATACAAAATTGAAATATGCCATTCAAGCCAGATTGTGATTTTAAAATAACAAACCTCTAAATAGCTAAGTAATGTACAATGTGTAAAATTCCAATTAAACACAGGTGTAAATCTTATATAAATATTGGCCCTATAATACCGAGCGATATTTACAAGCAAACATGATCCAAACAGCACATGCAGATTCAGGGTAAGTAAATACTCGGACACGAACTGCCAGTCGCACTTGGTCTCCACGGCAACAGATTATTTCTTCACAGAAAGGAGATCTGTTTAAGAAAAAAAAAATTATTCAATTAAGAAGTGACCATACACTTTAATTCCTTATCTGCAAGTAAATCAGTATTTAAAATAATTTTTTCAGGCTAGGCGTGGTGGGTCATGCCTGTAATCCCAGCACTTTGGGAGGCCGAGACAGGTGGATCACCTGAGGTCAGGAGTTCAAGACCAGCTTGGCCAACATAGTGAAACCCCGCCTCTACTAAAAATTACAAAAATTAGCCGCGTGTGGTGGCGGGCGTCTGTAATCCCAGCTACTTGGGAGGCTGAGGCAGGAGAATCACTTGAATCCAGGAGGCAGAGGTTGCAGTGAGCCGAGAATGTGCCACTGCACTCCAGCCTGGGCGACAGACTGAGACTCCATCTCAAAAATAAATAAATAAAATAATTTTTTCAAATTCTGTCTCTGCTATCAAAGACACTGTAATTTTGGTCAAGCTATTCAAATTATAGACTATTTCCTTATAGTCCAAACAAAATCAGAGATACCTGAGACTGCACCAAAATCACTGGGCAAATAATCCCAGACTACCTAGGGCTACATTTCAGACCAAATGAATCAAAATCTGTGGCAAGGAGGGTCAGTCATTGTAAAAGCTCCCATATGACTTGGATGTCATTTCTAAATAACTACCAGATTAGGCTGGGTGCAACGGCTCACACCTGTAATCCCAGCAATTTGGGAGGCTGAGGTGGGAAGACTGCTTGAGCCCAGGAGTTCAAGACCAGCCTGGGCGACATAGGAAGACCCCCATCTCTACAAAATAAAGATAAAAAAAAATAGCCAGGTATGGTGGCACATGCCTGTGGTCCCAGTTGCCTGGGAGGGTGAGGTGGAAGGGTCACTTGGGCCCAGGAGGTCAAGGCTGCAGTGAGCCATAACTGTGCCACTGTACTCCAGCATGGGCAGCAGAGCAAGACCTTGAGTTAAAAAAAAAAAAAAAAGAAAATTAAAAAAACCCCTGCTGGACTGATCTGTAAGATTCCTAAACTGAAAAAATGATTCCGTAAATTACACCTTACCGAAGACATGTGGCAAATGCACGTCTTGCATTTCTATACACAAAATGTATTGGGAACCCTTTAAATGTGTGACCATCAGGTACAGCCCTTCTTATGGCATCTTGAAATTCTTCATTGCCTGCTGATATACTTGTTGTACGCTCAAATTCATAAGAAGCCAAAGCTGGTGATAAAAGGTAGGAGAGCTGGTCTTCCCAAACAGTAGTGAGGCCAAGATCCTATGAGCAATCAAGAGAAAAAGAAAAAGTGAAATACATTAATTTTTTCAAAACCAACTAAATAAAAATGTTGATTATTTTAATGTATACCAAGAAAAGATTTTTAAAAGCTATCATAATATTTTAATAATAATTATAGGGATACATAGAAATAAAAATCAGATAAAAGGAACTATAGGTGATCAGATTTTACTTTTTAGAGAAACAACCAAAAAACATTCAAAACGATGTTCACAGTCTCCAAATCCTGTACTTCTCTAATATCTACTACAAAATACTATACGAAATAGTCCTAATATGGAGGACAGGTATAATTCTTATATTTTGAGATATTTTACTTAACTTTAAAGAGTTTAGGCCGGGCGCGGTGGCTCACGCCTGTAATCCCAGCACTTTGGGAGGCTGAGGTGGGCGGATCATGAGGTCAGGAGATTGAGACCATCCTGGCTAACAAGGTGAAACCCTGTATCTACTAAAAATACAAAAAATTAGTTGGGTGTGGTGGCGGGTGCATGTAGTCCCAGCTACTTGGGAGGCTGAGGCAGGAGAATGGTGTGAACCCGGGAGGCAGAGCTTGCAGTGAGCCGAGATCGTGCCACTGCACTCCAACCTGGGCAACAGAGCGAGACTCTGTCTCAAAATAAAAAATAAAATAAAATAAAAAAGAGTTTAGTAAGAATGAATCTGTTTACTAAAGACTGACTCTTCCTACCATAAACTGAACTACAGAGGTGAGAAAAGTCAACAAATTAATTCTATGTGATTAAACAAATATTTACTGAACATGTACTCTATAAAACTTATATACTGTAAGAGATAAAAAGATGAAGACATTTTATAGGCCCTTAGGGAGCTTAAAACATATTTCTACAGAATGTTAAAAACAACATGATTCCATTTATTTTTTATTTTTTTAAATTTTTTGAGACAGAGTCTAACTCTGTTGCCCAGGATGGAATGCAGTGGCGCGATCTCGGCTCACTGCAACCTCTGCCTCCCAGGTTCAAGCAATTCTCCTGCCTCAGACTCCTGAGTAGCTGGGATTACAGACACCTGCCACCATGCCCGGCTAATTTTTGTATTTTTAGTAGAGACGGGCTTTCACCATGTTGGCCAGGCTGGTCTCAAACTCCTGACCTCAAGTGATCCACCCACCTCGGCCTCCCAAAGTGCTGGGATTACAGGCATAAGCCACCATGCCCAGCCCATGATTCCATTTATAACACCAAAAGGCCTATTGATATCTGGACACATGAAGTTAAAAATAATAATATTACAAATACAAAAAATTCTCAAAATTCTAGATATTTTGGTTATCATAATGGATCTTTGGTATTTCCTCATTTTACATTCAAGGTTTTAACTCATCACAAATGGTCTCAAAGATCCACGATTAAACAATGCTTTTCCTGCGGCAAAATGTGAACTTCTGCTGATTTACAGGCACCTTAACTTAAATAGTGATCAACACTGGCATCTATCACAGCTTTGTTTTCTTTTTCTATAAACAGTAATTCCTTTTTTTTTTTTTTTTTTTGAGACAGGGTCTTACTCTGTCACCCAGGCTGGAGTGCAGTGGCACAATCTCGGCTCACTGCAACCTCTGCCTCCCCGGCTCCTTTCCCCTCAGCCTCCGAGTAGCTGGGACTACAGGCATGCACCACCACACCCGGCTAATTTTTGTACTTTTTGTAGAGATAGGGTCTCACCATGTTGCCCAGGCTGGTCTTGAACTCCTGAGCTCAAGCAATCCACCCATCTCAGCCTCCCAAACTGCTGGGATTACAGGCGTGAGACACTATGCCTGGCCAAAAGTAATTTTTGTAAGATATTGCTTTTATTTGTAAGCAGAACCTAAGAAAAGAAAGCTAAAGCCAATACAAGTGATGGAAGGAAAGAAAAAGTAATAAGGGGCATTCATTTCCAGCAATATAATGGACCAGAGGTCTCCTGACCAACTTTTGCTGAAAACATATTACAAATGCCAGGTTTTCCAAAATATATGTTTAAATGCTTTGATAAGTTGACAAGTGAATAAGAAATATATTAGAGGCCAAAGCTAAGAGTAACTGGGAACCCAGAGAACATGTTTGATAAATCAGTTTGCCTTTGATAGCCTCTAAGAACACAGAAAACAGGGCTCACCCAAGGTGAGGAGTGGAACAGGGAACCCTAAAAGGTGAATCAGAAATATTTTGTAGGAATTTTGGATTCTAGTCCTTTGTTGGTGATATGTGTTACAAATAACTTTTCCCACCCCATAGCTTCAATCTCTTAATGTCTTCTTTTGATGAGCTTAAGTCTTTAAAATATATTAATCTTTTCCTTTATGACTAATACTTTTTATGTCTTCTTAAAGGCACTTTACAAAGGAAATCTACATGCTATTTGACAAGAGGCTTGATCTGGCTGGGCGCAGTGGCTCACAACTGTAATCCCAGCACTTTGGGAGGCTGAGGCAGGTAGATCACTTCGAGACCAGCCTGGCCAACATGGTGAAACCCTATCTCTACAAAAAATACAAAAATTGGCAGCATGGTAGCACATGTCTATAATCCCAGTTATTCAGGAGGCTGAGGAGGAGAATTGCTTAAACCTGGGAGGTAGAGGTTGCAGTGAACCAAGATCACGCCACTGCGCTCCAGCCTGGGTGACAGAGCGAGAGATTCCATCTCAAAAAAAAAGAGGTTTGATCTCAAAAGTAATCAGGGAAATGCAAATTAAAGCCAGACGTCTACCCAGTTGAGTACAATATGGAAACAAACAGAAACCAACCTGGGGAGAAAAATGAATATGAGAAAAGTATAACCCAGTATACATATTTTTTCTTTAAAAAATAATAGAGATGATGTTTCACCATATTCCCCAGGCTGGTCTTGAACTCCTGGGCTCAAGCGATCCACCCACCTCAGCCTCCCAAAGTGCTGGGATTATAGGCATGAGCCATCAAGCCCAGCCTAACCCAGGATTTTTAAAGGGGCAAATATGTGAATAAGCATTTCACAAAGACAAAATCCAAATAGTGGTATTCAGCAAAAATCTTGACTCTAAGGGATGTGAACAAGTTCACCATTCTTCATTTCTAGGAGGAAGTAATTCATTCTATAAGTATTAATTAATTTGGAGATTTTTGAGTCTCAGAACTTGAACTCTCATGACTTTCAAAATTATAAGCTTCATAATAGCAGGGACTGTAGTTGTTTTGTTCAGGGCTAGAATAGTGACTGGCACTATCACACACACCAAAAAATAGTTAAATACATAAATGAAAAAAAGTATGAAACTACAACTATTTCAGTGTGAATTACCTTCCTGTGTTCTGACACCAGGAGCCTCAGCTGCATTTCAATTTCATTACTTGTTACTGACGCGTCAATTGTGGATGCACACAGAGGTGGAAAGGGAGGAAGGGATGTTGTAGCTCCAGGAGCACAAACGGATTTAATTGCTTCCTCACTCATGGGTTTCCATTTGGATTCATCATTCAAATCAAATACACAGGTTTCTACTGCATCAGAGGGCTGACAATTTCCCAGGAACATCTGATGGTTGAAAACACAACCAATTGTTCGATATGGGTACAGTGGTTTGGGCTGTTCAGCAACTGGAGGTTCATCAGGATTGGTAGGTTTATGGATGTACCTAAAAAATTAAATAATTTTATATATGAGAACTTAAAAATTAAGAAGGCAGCATCTTACTAAGAAAATTATTCTAACACTTAAGGCCATAACTACTTCTCAGAACTACAGTTTAATACTTGTTTTTCTTTTTTATATTTCCACAATTTGATTACTCTGTATTAATTGTATGGTACGTCTTTACAATATTGAAACCAACTCTGTTAACAACAGAATACATTCTATGTATACTGTTAAGATCAAAGGCCGGACGCGGTAATCCCAGCACTTTGGGAGGCCGAGGCAGGGGGATCACCTGAGGTCAAGAGTTCGAGACTAGCCTGACCAACATGGTGAAACCCCGTCTCTGCTAAAAATACAAAAATTAGCTGGGCGTGGGAGCACGTGCCTGTAGTCCCAGCTACTTGGGAGGCTAAGCCAGGAGAATTGCTTGAACCTGGGAGGCGGAGGCTACAGTGAGCCGTCCAGCCTGAGCAACAAGGGCGAAACTCCATCTCCAAGAAAAAAAAATAAAAATAAAAAAAGTTTGCCTCAGATAACATAATTAAAATAATTTGGTTATGCATTTTTAGGCACAACTAACCAAAACATTATTAGGCATGATTATCAACCAGGGAGAAAGAGGACTCGGGAATGAAAAGAGGGCCCAGGGCTGGGCCTCTAGAACACACACATTTAAAGACAAGATGAAGGAAAAACTGAGAACAGCCAGAGAGGAATAATAAATATTGAAAGACAATGATAAAAAAGAAGCTAAGAGCTCTAGCTCTCGCTCTCACTCTTGCTCTCCCTCTCCCTCTCCCCACGGTCTCCCTCTCCCTCTCTTTCCACGGTCTCCCTCTGATGCCGAGCCGAAGCTGGACTGTACTGCTGCCATCTCGGCTCACTGCAACCTCCCTGCCTGATTCTCCTGCCTCAGCCTGCCGAGTGCCTGCGATTGCAGGCGCGCGCTGCCACGCCTGACTGGTTTTCGTAATTTTTTTGGTGGAGACGGGGTTTCGCTGTGTTGGCCGCGCTGGTCTCCAGCTCCTAACCACGAGTAATCTGCCAGCCTCGGCCTCCCGAGGTGCCGGGATTGCAGACGGAGTCTCGTTCACTCAGTGCTCAATGGTGCCCAGGCTGGAGTGCAGTGGCGTGATCTCGGCTGGCTACAACCTCCACCTCCCAGCCGCCTGCCTTGGCCTCCCAAAGTGCCGAGATTGCAGCCTCTGCCCGGCCGCCACCCAGTCTGGGAAGTGAGGAGCGTCTCTGCCTGGCCGCCCCGTCTGAGAAGTGAGGAGACCCTCTGCCCAGCAGCCGCCCCGTCTGAGAAGTGAGGAGCCCCTCCGCCCGGCAGCCACCCCGTCTGAGAAGTGAGGAGCCCCTCCGCCCGGCAGCCACCCCGTCTGGGAAGTGAGGAGCATCTCCGCCCGGCAGCCACCCCGTCCGGGAGGGAGGTGGGGGTCAGCCCCCGCCAGGCCAGCTGCCCCGTCCAGGAGGGAGGTAGGGGGTCAGCCCCCGCCCGGCCAGCCGCCCCATCCAGGAGGGAGGTGGGGGGTCAGCCCCCGCCCGGCCAGCCGCCCCGCCCGGGAGGTGGGGGGAAGCCTCTGCCCGGCCGCCCCTACTGGGAAGTGAGGAGCCCCTCTGCCCGGCAACCACCCCGTCTGGGAGGTGTACACAAGAGCTCATTGAGAACGGGCCAGGATGACAATGGCGGTTTTGTGGAATAGAAAAGGGGGAAAGGTGGGGAAAAGATTGAGAAATCGGATGGTTGCTGTGTCTGTGTAGAAAGTAGACATGGGAGACTTTTCATTTTGTTCTGTACTAAGAAAAATTCTTCTGCCTTGGGACAAAAAAAAAAAAAAAAAAGAAGCTAAGGAAAGAGAACGTTCCATGAAGAAAGAAGTGAGACAGCCAGGTGGAAAGGGGTCCCCAGAGAAACTCCAACCAGCCTGTGCACTGGGAGGAGTGCACACTGGGGAGAAGCCACAGAAGTTCGAGCAATTTGCAGTGGGGAGGAGCCTGGCCCCTCCTCTTCCTGAGTGGAAGCTGGAATTCAATCTGCGAGGCAGGAAGCACACTAGCAGGCACGAAGCACACTAGCAGGCAAGAAGCACACTAGCAGGCACTCTGGCTTTGTGGAGCGTCCTTGTTTCCCAGTGTTTTTCCTTTTTGTTCAATAAATTCCATTTTTCTCCCCCTTCAAATTGCCTGCGAGCCTAATTTTTCGTGGCCATGTGACAAGGACTCAGCTATTAGCTGAACTAAGGAAGAAGTCCTACAACAGAAGTACTCAGCTGTTTCAAAATCTAATGACAGGCTAAAGTACTTTAAAAAATGTGTCCAGTGGATTTGCCAATATGGAGATGGTAACCACATCAAATTTTAAAAAGAAATCATCATTTACAACTTGAACTTATTTTTAGACTTAGGGATGATCATCAGAAAAAAACATGCCGGCCAGGCGTGGTGGCTCATGCCTATAATCTCAGCACTTTGGAAGGCTGTGGCGGGCAGACTGCTTGAGCCCAGGAGTTCAAGACCAGCCTAGACAACACAGCAAAAGCTCATCCCTACAAAAAAAATTAGCTAGGCATGGCTGTGCACACCTGCAGTCCCAGCTACGCAAGAGGCTGAGGTAGGAGGACCACCGGAACCCAGGAGGGGGAGGCTGCAGTGGGCTGTGACTGTGCCACTGCACTCCAGCCTGAGCAACAGAATGAGACACTGCAAAAAAAAAAAAAAAAAAGAGAAAACTGAAAAAAAAATATGCTAATCATACAAAACTAGTAAACATAATTTACTGTTTACCAACATCATGTTGGTAAAGAATATTTGAGGTAAAAGTTTTCTTAGAGTTCATTTACTTGGCTGCCATAATTGAAGTACTTTTTTACATAATCACTGAAAAGGCTCTAACTAAAATCATCAACACGTACCTTCAAGTACCATCAATATGGACAAAAAACCCTTATAATTTAAAATACTTATAACTTAAGCCGGACACGGTGGCTCACGCCTGTAATCCCGGCACTTTGGGAGGCTGAGGTAGGTGGATCACCTGAGGTCAGGAGTTCGAGACCAGCCTGGCTAACATGGTGAAAACTTGTCTCTACTAAAAATACAAAAATCACCCAGGTGCGGTGGCACGTGCCTGTAATCCCAGCTACCTGGGAGGCTGAGGCAGGAGAATCGGCTTGAACCTGGGAGGTGGAGGTTGCAGTGAGCTGAGATTGTGCCAGTGCACTCCAGCCTGGGCGACAGAGCGAGACTCCATCTCAAAAAAAAAAAAAAAAAAAACAACTTATAACTTCATTTTAATATCCTTATAAACTTAGTAAACTAACCTGTGTCCTGTTAAACTCTCCCAAAAAGTGATGGTCCCATCAGTTCCACAAGTCATAACCCATGCATGAGGTACTCCTTTTGCCTTGGTCCCAACACAAACAAAGGCTTCTAATCCATATCCAAGAAGAAGGCTGCACAGAAGGTTAGCGTGATCTTCACAGTCACCCTGGAAGATAAATTAAAATGAAGTATTCATTCTTCCATATTATTTCCTCATTACATACTTAAATACTAAATTATAATAAAAATTTATTGGCTGGGCACAGTGGCTCACGCCTGTAATCCCAACACTTTGGGAGGCCAAGGCGGGTGGATCACATGACATCAGGAGTTCAAGACCAGCCTGGCCAACATAAGGAAACCCTGTCTCTACTAAAAATACAAAAATTAGCCGGGTGTGGTGGCACACACCATTAGTCCCAGCTACTCGGGAGGCGAGGCAAGAGAATCACGTGAACTTGGGAGGCGGAGGTTGCAGTGAGCTGCAATCGCGCCACTGCATTCCAGCCTCAGCAACAGAGTAAGACTCTGTTTCCAAAAAAAAAAAAAAAAAAGTTTATAAAGAACTCTCACACAACACAGAAAGAAAAGTAGAACTTTTTTTTTTTTTTTGAGACAGGGTCTTCCTCTGTCACCC
Source organism: Gorilla gorilla gorilla (assembly GCF_029281585.2). Classification (NCBI taxonomy): domain Eukaryota; kingdom Metazoa; phylum Chordata; class Mammalia; order Primates; family Hominidae; genus Gorilla; species Gorilla gorilla. Next base: position 37,583,162 of record NC_073241.2, on the reverse strand, counting down.
AGGCTGGTGACATGATTCATAGCAGCCTTGACCTCCCGGGCTTAAGTGATTTTCCCATCTCAGCCTCCGAAGTAGCTGGGACTAAAGGTGTGCACCACGACACCTAGCTAATTTTTAAATTTTTTTTGTATAAACAGGGGTCTTACTGTGTTACCCAGGCTGCTCTTGAACTCCTGGGCTCAAGTGATCCTCCTGCCTCAGCCTCCCAAAGTGTTGGGATTACAGGCATGAGCTCCTGTGCCCAGCCTGGAATATTTTAATAGATTAATAGCTGAAGGACATGAACAAACAAGCAAACAAGTCATACAGCAAGAAATGCAAATAAATGGAAAACACTCAACCAATGACTGATAGTATCTATATGTGATAATTTCAAGAAAATATATACATAAGAAAAATGACTGGCAAGAACAACAACAAAATGCCAACAATGGTTATTACTGGGGAGGTTATATATAATTTTCCACTCTATTTTCCAGATTTTCTTTGGTTATATTACTTTCAATTTTAAAAAGTTATAAAGACCCATAAAAAAATAGAAAATACTAGCTGGGTATGGTGGTGTGTGCCTGTAATCCCAGCTACTCGGGAGGCTGAGGCAGGAGAATTGCTTGAACCCAGGAGGCAGAGATTGCAGTGCGCTGAGATCGTGCCACTGCACTCCAGCCTGGACAACAGAGTGAGACTCTGTCTCAAAAAAAAAAAAAAGAAAAAAAGAAAAGAAAATATCTGATACTGTGTTCTGTGAAAAAAATTACTAAGATATTAAACAGTATGGCTACAATTTTGTATTTAAGTGTAGGAAGACTACACGCGAAAGCAAAAATAACTATTTGAGTTGAGTGTCCGAATGAAGAAATTTCTTTTTTTTTCCTCTCTTTTGAGATAGGGTCTAGTTCTGACACCCAGGCTGGAGTGCAGTGGCATGATCTCAGCTCACTGCTGCCTTGACGTCCTCAGCTCACTGCAGCCTTGATGTCCCCAGCTCAAGTGATTCCCCCGCCTCAGCCTCCTGAATAGCTGGGACCACAGGCACTCATCACCAGGCCCAGCTATTTTTTGTGTTTTTGTAGAGACAAGGTTTCACCAAGTTGCCCTGGCTGGTCTCGAATTCCTGGACTCAAGCAATCTGCTTGCCTCAGCCTCCCAAAGTGCTGGGACTACAGGCATGAGCCACCTTACCTGGCCAAGAAATTTCTTTCTCCAAAAAATTGGATTTGGTGGTGCTACAGTTTTTTAAAAAAAAATTAACTGTAAGAAAACAAATAGCATTTTATAGTTCTTAAAGTGGCTTTACAAAAATGTAATAACCAATCTTTTATTTTTTAATTTACTTTTTTCTTTTCTGAGACGGAGTCTCGCTCTGTCACCCAGGCTGGAATGCAGTGGCATGACCTCGGCTCACTACAACCTTCTCCTCCCGGGTTCCAATGATTCTCAGCCTCCCGAGTAGCTAGGACTACAGGTGTGCACCACCACACCCAGCTAATTTTTGTATTTTTAGTAGATATAGAGTTTCACCATGTTGGCCAGGTTGGTCTTGAACTCCTGACCTCAAGTGATCCACCCACCTCGGCCTCCCAAAGTGCTGGGATTACAGGCATGAGCCACTGCGCCTGGCTTAATCAACCTTTTAGCCCCAATTATTTCTGATATTTTGTCCTAAAGAAAATTCAGAAGTAAAATAATAATATCTGCAAAGATAGTCAGTGTGAAAGTTCATTCACGGCAACATTAAAAAATTTAAAATGAGCTTAACTTTATGGCCAGGTGTGCCAGCTTTTGCCTGTAATCTCAGCACTTTGGGAGGCTGAGGCGGGCAGATCACTTGAGGCCAGGAGTTTGAGACCACCCTGGCCAAGAAACCCCATCTCTACTAAAAATACCAAAAAAAAAAAAAAAAAAAAAAAGCCAGGCATGGTGGCTCCATGCCTGTAGTCCCAGCTACTCAGGAGGCTGAGGTAGGAGAATTGCTTGAGGCTGGGAGGCGGAGGTTGCAGTGAGCCGAGATCGTGACACTGCACTCCAGCCTGGGCGACAGAGCGAGACCCCGTCCTAAACAAAAACAAAAGAAAACAACAACAACAAAACCACTGAATAAAAAAAAAAGAGCCTAACTTGGCAGTTCCTACAATAGGGAAATAGTTAAGTGTATTTTGTATATTGACTCAAGAAAACTTAAACACTCATTAAAAAATGGAAATCAGCACTTTAGGAGGCAGAGGCGGGCAGACCACCTAACGTCAGGAGTTCGAGACCAGCCTAGCCAACACAGTGAAACCCCATCTCTACTAAAAATACAAAAATGAGCTGGGGGTGGTGGCGGGCACCTGTAATCCCAGCTACTAGGGAGGCTGAGGCAGGAGAATCGCTTGAACCCAGGAGACGGAGGTTGCACTGGGCCGAGATCATGCCATTGCACTCCAGCCTGGGCGACAAGAGGAAAACTCTGTCTCATTTAAAAAAAAAAGGAAATCAGAAAGACTGTAGCAACACATAGAAAAATGTTCATAGCATAATGCTTAATTATAAAGCAAGATACAAAAATTTATTTACAATAATTATAATTATGAAATAAATGATACATATACAGCAGAAAAAAACATAAAAAGAAACTAGGAATAGAATTATAGGTAAAGTTTCACCATTACTGTTGTAATGCTGTTGTTTGTACAGTAAAAAAATCTAAATATATATATTATATATATAATATATATTATGTATATTATATATATTATATATTATATAAATTATATATATTATATAATATATATAACATACATTATATATTATATATATATTATGTATATTATATATATTATATATATATATTTTTGAGACAGAGTCTTGCTCTGTCATCCAGTTTGGAGTGCAGTGGCGCGATCTCAGCTCACTGCAACCTCCACCTCATGGGTTCAAGTGATTCTCCTTTTTTTGTGTTTTCAGTAGAGATGGGGTTTCACCGTATCAGCAAGGATGATCTCGATCTCCTGACCTCGTGATCCGCCCGCCTCAGCCTCCCAAAGTGCTGGGATTGCACGCGTGAGCCACCACACCTGGCCCATGCCTGGGTAATTTTTATAGTTTTTTAGAGACAGGGATTTTGCCATGTTGCCCAGGTTTGTCTGGAACTTCTGGGCTCAAGGGATTTGCCCACCTTGGCCTACCCAAGTGCTGGAATTGCAGGCGTGAGCTACCATGCCTGGCCTGCTGTCACCTTTATTTATTTTTTTTGAGACAGAGTCTCACTCTGTCGCCCAGGCTAAAGATAGTTTTTTGTTTTTTTTTTGAGATGGAGTTTTGCTCTTATTGCCCACACTGGAGTGCGATGGCATGATCTCGGCTCACTGCAACCTCCACCTCCCAGGTTCAAGTGATTCTCCTGCCTCAGCCTCCCAAGTAGCTGGGATTACAGGAGCCCGCCACCGTGGCTGGCTAATTTTTGTATTTTTTCAGTAGAGATGGAGTTTCTCCATGTTAGTCAGGCTGTTCTAGAACTCCCGACCACAGGTGATCCACCCTCCCCGGCCTCCCAAAGTGCTGGGATTACAGGCGTGAGCCACCGCGCCTGGCCCAAAGATAGTTTTACTTGTTTGTTATCATACTATCAACATTTTTAGAACACAGATTAGGAAATATCCCATAATCTATAAAATTAGTTTACTAAAATCAAGTCATTCAAAAAGTGTAATTAAATGTACATTTGTATTTAAATACAAACTAAAACTAAACAAAATAGCATGCAATTCAAGATTTTTTTCTATTTTAATATTTTTTCTATATTAATTTTGTACTGCCATTTTCTCTTTTTTTTTTTATGGAGTTTCGCTCGTTGCCCAGGCTGGAGTGCAATGGCGCGATCTCAGCTCACCACAACCTCCGCCTCCCAGGTTCAAGCAATTCTCCTGCCTCAGCATCCTCAGTAGCTAAGATTACAGGCATGTGCCACCACACCACGCTAATTTTGTACTTTTAGTGGAGACGGGGTTTCTCCACGTTGGTCAGACTGGTCTCGAACTCCTGACCTCAGGTGATCCACCCACCTCGGCCTCCCAAAGTGCTGGGATTACAGGCATGAGCCACCGCGCCCAGCCTTATTTTCTCTTTTTTAAAGATGTATTATCTGAGCCACAGAGCCATGGTCTGGTCCTGGTGCTGTTCCTAATTCATTCTGCAACTTGATTTCTGATATTTTAGTACTTGTAGGTCCCTACATCACAGAAATCACAATAAATAAGAAACTACATGAGAAAATAAAGATGCTGAGTTTTTTGTGTATTGATATTTAAATGTTATGAAAAACAGAACAAGGTTCTGACGTGGTCAAGTTGATAGCACCCCAAAACGGTTAGTTCCAGGACCCTTGCAAAACAAAATCCGTGGATACTCAAGGCTTATATAAAATAGTATTTTTTTTTTGAGACGAGTCTTGCTCTGTTCTCAGGCTAGAGTGCAATGGTGCGATCTCGGCTCACTGCAACCTCCGCCTCCAGGGTCCAAGTGATTCTCCTGCCTCAGCCTCCTGAGTAGCTGGGATTACAGGCACACGACACCATGCCCAGATAATTTTTTGTATTTTAGTAGAGATAGGGTTTCACCATGTTGCCCAGACTGGTCTTGAACTCCTGACCTCAGGTGATCCACCTGCCTCAGCCTCCCAAAATGCTGGGATACAGGCATGAGCCACTGCGGCCAGCCAAAATGGTATAGTATTTTATATATAACCTAAGCACATCCTCCTATATACTTTAAATCACCTCTAAATTGTTTAAAAATCTCAATACAATGTAAATGCTACATAAATGTTGTTACACACCATTTTTTTATTTGTACTATTTTTTATTATTGTATTGTTACTTTTTACTTTTATAAGTATTTTTGATCTGCAGTTGGTTGAATCTACAGATACAGAACCTGTGGGTACAGAGGGTTGACTATATGTGCATTTTTCTAAGGCATTCTTTTACAAATGGATTACAAATTCAGAGTAACTATGATATACTGCTACTTAATTCTATTATGTGTGTATAATACCTTGTTTCTACAGAGAAAGGCCAGCAGAGTGCACCACTGCTCCTGTTTACCTCCTCCTCCAATAACAGGGGCTCGCTCATAACCAAGGACATTAACAAATCTTGCTGCTTGCCTTGGAGTATCAAGAAGCCGTCCAGCTCGAAGTGGTTTAACATAGGAACAGACTGGTCTATTTATCCCATTTTCATCCTAGGGAAAAGGGGAAAAACATCTGTAATGACATATTAATCATCCCCAATTATGTTTTTTTCAAATACGTTAATGTAGGATAAAATAATTCAGCATACCATTGATCGAGTGCTTACCTTGTATCCAGTATTTGGCTGCAAAGTGCTGTGTATATAATTTCCCTTAATCCTCATCTCCATTATTTTCATTTTATAGATGAAAACTGAGGAGCTACAGCTATTACGCAACAGAGCCAGGTTCAAGCTCTGAGCTGTTTTACTCCAAAGGCTGCGGCAATAAGAACTCCTCTGAGAAATGTGTGGGTAGGTATGTAGGGGAGGGAGAGGTGCTCTAAGCTGAAGTATTTTTTCACATTACCATATAGAATTTAACAACATATAGCCAGACAGAACAAATAACTCTTCTGATTGGCTGATATAACAGAAATGATTGTAGCTTGATTCTAGTTTGTTTCCATTAGGGCCTCAAATTTAGAGATCCACAGGAAACAATAATTTGTTAACCAAGTCAACTGAAAGCAAAATTTCAAAAAACACTCTAGAAAAAGTTTTACATCCTAAATACAGGATATCTCCTGGTGTTGGTGCTGAATAACCTGTATGCATATATAGGTCTCTGATAACTGTCTACCACTGTGATTTTACAGTTAGTATTACCAAAGCCCACAATCTCTTTTCCTTCATGGTTACTGATACGGCACTGTGAAAGGGCCACTTACTATTCAAGATTTGGAGATGACCTACCCTCCCTGATAGCGTTCCTCAGGACATGAGATCTAACCCAGCCAACAGAAACACCATCTGTTTGAATTATCAGAACCACTGATGTCTTTCTCCACAACCACAACATCTTTTTCCAATATAGTCCCATACTTTAGCCAGGAAAAAAAAACTCACTTATTTACATTTGATTATAATGAGAAAGATCATTAATTTTTATGTTGCAGAGCAAATTGGCTATAGATTCCACTCATACCTATAGTTCTCAACTGCAGAAGGCATCAATTTTTTTTTTTTTTGAGACAGAGTCTCGCTATTGTCCAGGCTGGAGTGCAGTAGCGTGATCTCGGCTCGCTGCAACCTCCGCCCGCGGGTTCAAGCGATTCTTGTGCCTCAGCCTCCTGAGTAGCTGGGATTACAGGTATGTGCCACCACACCTGGCTAATTTTTGTATTTTTGTAGAGATGGGGTTTCACGATGTTGACCAGGCTGATCTCAAACTCCTGACCTCAAGTGATCCGCCCACGTCGACCTCCCAAAGTGCTGGGATTACAGGCGTGAGCCACTGTGCCTGGCCTAGAGGGCACCAATTTTTAAAACAAGAGGATTATTATTCTAATTTTGGGGGGATGTAGAGAACTATGGTTTTCTTTTACATGAACTTAGCATAACTAATAATCTAGTGTGGTATAAGAATACTAAGTCCTGAAATCACAAACTAAATATTAAAAGGATATCCTCAATCCTCAAGTGATTTACAACATTTTCTTAAAACCTAACGGCCTTAGGCTGGGCACAGTGGCTCACGCCTGTAATCCCAGCACTTTGGGAGGCCAAGGCGGGTGGATCACGAGGTCGGGAGATCAAGACCATCCTGGCTAACATGGTGAAACCCCGTCTCTACTAAAAATACAAAAAAAATTAGCCGGGCATGTGGTCCCAGCAACTTGGGAGGCTGAGGCAGGAGAATGGCATGAATCTGGGAGGCGGAGCTTGCAGTGAGCCGAGATCGTGCCATTGCACTCCAGCCTGGGCGAGAGCGAGACTCCATCTCAAAAAAAAAAAACAAAAAAAACAAAAAACCTAGTGGCCTTAAAGTTCAATTTCTGTAACTTATTTTAAAGTTTCTTGCACTAAAAAGTTCAAAAAGCATCATTCAGTGAATTACTACTATACTATAGCAAAACCAGCTAACAAAGGGTAAAAAGAATAATGAATTTTTAAGTATAATGGCCACGGCAAAGCTACATATCTTTGGTTAGGATTGAGGTGCAGGACTGTTACTCCTATTCTTACAAATCCACTAACAGGCAAGAAAAGATGAGCACATAAGAAGTGGAAGCATTTGCCTAAGTCAATCATCAATAGTAGCATCTTAGAATGTAAGATATATCGTTTTATTACAGCAATATTCTAATATTATCTAAATATATCCCCACAAGCTACTTAAGTGTTTTGAAAAGTTAATATTTCAACCTCTGAATGGGCACTGTCCAGTGAGAAAATCACTAACCATTATGAGCTATTTAAATTTTAATTAAAATTTAAAATTCAATTATTTTTAGTCATAATAGCCACATTTTGAATGCTCAGTACATGGCTGGTGGCTACCATACTGGTTAGCACAGATACAGAATATTTCCTTCATTGCAAAAAAGTTCTTGGCCAGGTGTGGTGGCTCACGCCTATGATCCCAGCACTTCGGGAGGCCGAGGCGGGCGGGTCATGAGGTCAGGAGATCGAGACCATCCTGGCTAACACAGTGAAACCCCATCTCTACTAAAAACACAAAAAATTAGCCAGGCATGGTGGCACGTGCCTGCAGTCCCAGCTACTTGGGAGGCTGAGGCAGGAGAATCACTTGAATCTGGGAGGTGGAGGTTGCAGTGAGCCAAGATCGCACCACTGCACTCAAGCCTGGGTGACTGAGACTCTGTCTCACAACAACAACAAAAAAAAGTTCTTTACTTTACTTTCAGTGCTGGATACGTTAGAAATTTTTTTGGCCTGGATATGTATATTAACGTTTTGATTTATAACTATTGTTTTTATAATTAGATTGACTGCTTTACACTGTTGTTTAATTTCAGAACTAGTCAAATACAGGAAGCAGCAGCAAGAAACAGTTCTGAGGAATCTAAATTAAATCAGCATTTTATTTACTCTATGTATATGGAAAGAGGTGGCATAAATCAAAAAGGCACCAGTTGAAACTCCAATTTAATACAGACTTTGCCATGAGTGAGTTGCTGTTTGGCCTTGAAAAGACTGTTCACTTCTCTAACCTTCATACTGTTTACAAAAAGAGCCAATGCCTGGCCACTTGACAATCTTATATGGTTACTGTGAAACTAAATTACCTTCTATGGTTCAAATCTTACAATGAATTCTGAGAGAGGAACTCGTTTAAGTAATATTTCCTAAAAGAAAATCCCACTTCCTTGACTTCCTTAGTGCATTTCAACTTCTTCCTCCTCTTTGATCCTGCCATTTCTCTGATTCACTGCCTCACTCCATCCTGAGTCCTCTCTAGTTCCTAATTCCACGTGGCAATGAATAAATGCCTCAGACTATATAGACAGCAGGGAGCCAGTTTTTTAAAAATATATATAATATATATATATATGTATTTTTTTGTTGTTGTTATTGTTTTGAGACAGAGTCTCACTCTGTCGCCCAGGCTGGAGTGCAATGGCGTGATCTTCGCTCACTGCAACCTCCGCCTCCCGGGTTAAGCAATTCTCCTGCCTCAGCCTCCTGACTAACTGGGATTATAGGTGCCTGCCACCAAGCCTGGCTAATTTTTGTATTTTTAGTAGAGACAAGGTTTCTTGTTGGCCAGGCTGGTCTCAAACCCCTGACCTCAGAGGATCCACCTGCCTCGGCCTCCCCAAGTGCTGGGATTACAGGCGTGAGCCACCTCGCCCGGCCAGGAAGCCAGTTATATTTTGATTGGTTTCTCCTTGCCTTTGTCCTGAAAATGTTGTTACCTTGCCAACCAGTCATTCAATATATAAACAACGCTATCAGAAAGTCAGAAGCCATTTCCCTTATTCCCACCTCTAGTCAACCTCTCATTCCCAAGCTCCCCATCTGGACACTAAACCACTTTTAGCCTGTTCCAAAATCTAGGGAAAGTAGGGTAAAGCTGGATGAATGTACAGGATTTGAGAAACTTAACTTAAAATAATATACTACACTATACTCATATGAAAGCATCTATGAGGCTGAATATATACAAAATATTTGAACTGTTCCTTAGGAGTTACAAAAAATACGTGAACCTGACCACATTTTTTTTTTTTTTTTGAGACGGAGTCTTGCTCTGTTGCTCAGGCCGGACTGCAGTGGTGCTATCTCGGCTCACCGCAAGCTCCGCCTCCCGGGTTCACTCCATTCTCCTGCCTCAGCCTCCCGAGCAGCTGCGACTATAGGAGCCCGCCATCACGCCCGGCTAATTTTTTGTGTTTTTAGTAGAAACGGGGTTTCACCGTGTTAGCCAGGATGGTCTCGATCTCCTGACCTCTTGATCCACCCACCTCGGCCTCCCCAAGTGCTGGGATTACAGGCGTGAGCCACCGCGCCTAGCTGACCTGACCATATATTTTATATTGGTCTGTTAAAGAGAGAAAATGGGTTTAGGACTCAGGAAAAATGGAGGCAGAGATATATAGTTGAAATGCTTCAGTTAAACATTACTGGTCACTGGCTTAGAAGTCGTGGTTTTACACAATTTTTTTTAAAACCCTAACAAAAAATATATATATGCCCAGAGCCCCCCCCCCCCCCCCGTTCTGCACACAAGAGCTGGATTTACATATAACCTGCGAAGTGTCCAAATGGTTAATTATTTAGCACTAAGTATCAAGCAAATACACATTCCAAGTTAAACAAAATGGATTTTCATCTACTTTAAATCAAATATATTCAGAAAGGGTTTAAAACACAATAGTTGACTCAACCTGAGAAAGGTAATTTTTCAAAAACCCACAATAACTGAAATTGAAAGTAAAATAAGACATAGATTGATCTTGCCACTCACTATGCAGTGAAAGAGAATATTACAAAATCAGCATTTTATTTTACAAATATACTTTTATTTTTTGGAATACATTTTACAAATAAATATTAAATGAAATTTACACACATAACAGTAAATCTCAAATACAGGCATAAAATTATTCTAATATAATTTACAAACCTGTGCAAAAATCTTAACCAGTCGTGAGTTGTGTGAGGGTCGAATTTGCAAATATTCTCTCCACCACTGCTTAGCATATACAAGAAATAATCGCTCTTTCTCTGCAGTTTTCTGACGTTCCAAAGCAAGCTTGAAATTTAAAAAAATATTTTTCAATTTCTATTCATTATCTTTAATTACTACAAAATATGTAGCAAATTTATCTACTTCTCTACATCATTACCACCCTAATCTGAGTCATCATCATCTTCTATAAGAGCCTCCTGACTTCCCTGTTTCTACACTTACCCCTAGTACAATCCCATCTCCATACAATAATCATAAGTCACCTTTTTTTCCTCCCAAGACAGAATTTTTTTTTTTTTTTTTTTGGTTGTGGGGGATGCAGTCTTGCTCCATCGCCCAGGCTGGAGTGCAATGGCAAGATCTCAGCTCACTGCAACCTCCGCCTCCCACGTTCAAGCAATTCTCCTGCCTCAGCCTCCTGAGTAGCTGGGACTACAGGCACGTGCCACCACACTCAGCTAAATTTTTTTTTGTATTTTTAGTAGAGACAGGGTTTCACCACATTGGTCAAGCTAGTCTTGAACTCCTGAGCTCATGATCCGCCCGCCTTGGCCTCCCAAAGTGCTGGGATTACTGCGCCTGGCCCAGAAATTTTTAAATAGTAAATCATACAAGCCGGGCATGGTGGCTCACACCTGTAATCACAACATTTTGGGAGGCCAAGGCAGGTGGATCATTTGAGGTCAGGGGTTCGAGACCAGCCTGGCCAACACAGTGAAACCCCATCTCAACTAAAAATACAAAAACTAGCTGGGGATGGTGGTACATGCCTGTAATCCCAGCTACTCGGGAGGCTGAGGCAGGAGAATTGCTTGAACCCGGGAGGCAGAGGTTGCAGTGAGCCGAGTTCATGCCACCGTACTCCACCCTGGGCAATAGAGTGAGACTCTATCTCAAAAAAAAAAAAAAAAAAACATACTGTCATTCTCTTGTTAAAACACTTCATTCTCCATCACATTGCAAAATACCTGCCCTGGCCTGTGAACTCTGGCCCGACTATCTCATTTTCTCCTCTCTCCCCAACCCACTACGCTCTAGCCACACAGGGCTTTCGGTCCTCCATAGGGGCTTTTGTTCTAGGCTGTTCCCAGTGCTGGAAGCTCAGCCCCAATCTTTGCATGGCTGGTTACTTCCTGTCGTTCAGACTCTTTCCCTACCTTAGTCACTCGACCTATAATTAGCCACCCAATAACCACTGTATCATATCACCTGTAATAATTCTCCATAAAACACCTTCTACTATCTGATTATTTTGTTTGCTGACTTATTGTTTCTCCTGCACTAGAATCTAAACTCCTTGAGAGCAAGCTGTCTAGCTGTCTGCTGCCCTATACACAGCTACATCTCCAATGTCTAGAACAGTGTCTAGCACATTTTGACATCTATTTAGGATCCATACATATTTCTGACTTTAATTTCTTTTAAGAGACAGGGTCTTGCTCTGTCACCCAGTCTGGAGTGCTACTGCATGATCATGGCTCACTGTAGCCTCGAATTCCTGGGCTCAAGCGATCCTCCCACCTCAGCCTCCCCAGTAGCTGGGATACAGGAATGCACCACCATGTGCAGTTAATTTTTAAAAATTTTTGTAGAGATGAAGTCTACCTATGTTGCCCAGGCTGGTCTTGAACTCCTGGCCTGAAGTGATCCTCTTACCTTGGCCTCCCAAAGTGCTGGGATTACAGATTAATTAGCCTGGCTAAAATTTTTAATAGTGCAATTTTAAAGAGAAAATTAGAAGCAATTTATTTATCAGATAATAGAATAAACATGTTTTAGTCACTAGAAATTATAAATATGACAGTGGAAATATGAGAAAATACATATAAAATAATGTTAAGTTTAAAAAGGAGAACCTGGCGGGGCACAATGGTCCATGTCTGCAATCCCAATGTTTTGGGAGGCTGAGGCAGGTGGACTGCTTGAGGCTGGGAGTCTGAGGTTTCAGTGAGCTATAATCACACCACTGCACTCAAGCCTGAGAGTCAGAGTGAGATGCTGTCTCTAAAAGAATAAAATTTAATTAAAAAAAACAAGCTACTACCCCAAAAAAGTAGAGCCCAAACATTTACTTTATATGTCACATAAATATATGAATAACATGATTAAAACGCATGTATACCACTTTGGGAGGCCGAGGCAGGCAGATCACGAGGTCAAGAGATCAAGACCATCCTAGCCAACATGGTGAAACCCTGTCTCTATTAAAAATACAAAAATTAGCTGGGCGTGGTGGCACCCGCCTGTAGTCCCAGCTACTCAGGAGACCGAGGCAGGAGAATTGCTTGAACTCGGGAGGCAGATGTTGCAGTGAGCCAAGATTGCGCCACTGCACTCCAACCTGGCGACACAGTGAGACTCTGTCTGAAAAAAACAAACAAAAAAACCCCTCACGTATACACATAATGTATATGTGTGTATACACCATTTATTTAAGAGACATGGTCTTAGTCTGTAACCCAGGCTAGTGTGCAGTGGTACAATCACAGCTCACTGAAACCTCAAATTCCTGGGTCAAGCAATCCTCCCATTTCAGCTTCCCAAGCAGCTGGGACTACAAGTATGTACCACCATGCTTGACTAATTTTTTAAAATTTTTGTAGAGACAGGGTCTCACTATGTTGCCCAAGCTGGTCCTAAACTGCTGGACTCGAAAGTGATCCACCCACCTTAGCCTCCCACAGGGCTGGGTATTTATTTGAGTAACATCAAAGTTGGTTCCCACTATGTGGTTTCAGGTATATATACCACCCATGACACATGTCAGAAGCTAGAGATTAGAGGGAGATGAGAGTTTACAAAAGGAAGGAAAAAAAGTTTAAAGAAAACAGGGCAGGACATTGTTTGCCTGAGGGAGAAGCACTAGCGTCTAACCACAGGTCTGTAAAAGGAACAATATGACAGGCAGGGTGGAGTAAAGGGTGGTGTATGTAATCAAGGAGAACCATTCCACAAGTGCCATCCCAGCAAGTCAGCAGATAATGAGAACCTCCAAACTAAAAACCGGCAAGAACTAAACATGGATGGCAAATCCAATGTGAAGGAATGAAAAAATCTGCCGATCTTTTAAGACCCAGGAAGAAAGTAATTCATCAGAGACCTGACAGTGGAATTAGGGAAAAAAGCCTCTCCAAACACACTCTAAAAGTGGCAAGCACTTCTACCCTGAGAGAACAGAGCAGAAAAGACATAAGCAGCAAGCTTTCAATAAACGCCTGCGAAAGAACGTTAAAATCCCACCCCACTGAGGTTGCACTTTACTCTTTTATCTTCTTCAGCTTTATCCTGTAATTCTTTTTTTTTTTCTTTTTTTGAGATGGAGTCTTGCTCTGTTGCCCAGGCTGGAGTGCACTGGTGCGATCTGGGCTCACTGCAAGCTCCTCTTCCCGGTTCACGCCATTCTCCTGCCTCAACCTCCCGAGTAGCTGGTACTACAGGCGCCCGCCACCACGCCTGGCTAATTTTTTTTTTTTTTTTTGTATTTTTAGTAGAGGCGGGGTTTCACCATGTTAGCCAGGATGGTCTCGATCTCCTGACCTTGTGATCCGCCCGCCTCGGCCTCCCAAAGTGCTGGGACTACAGGCATGAGCCACCGGCCTATCCTGTAATTCTTATGCTGTCTCAATAAATGTTCATCGTATTTCCCAAACTAGACTACAGATTCTCCTAGGAAAACAATCTTGTCTTTATTTTCTTCCTTATCCTTTTTGTGAACCTTTGAGTGCTAATCTAGAAAGTAATAAATGGTAATTTTCTAAAAATAGAGTGCTTTCTAGGATCAACAGGTAAATACACTACTATGAAAACAAACACACAAAAAAAGAGAAACTCGTAAGTATTTACCTGTGTGTTCACTACTTCTTGAGATAACGTTTGATTGAGTGGTGGATACATTTCAAGTTTTATATTTAAAATTCCCACAGAAACTTTAGATTCTGTGCCTATAAACATAAATATTTTGAACTTCAGAGATTTCAATACTATATATATTTAGTCAACCAAAGTCTAACCAAAATAATTTAGGCACTTGGTGTTTTATCACTTACATGGAATAAAGATAACATTCAACATTACCTTTAATATTCATATTAAAATGAACCAAATCAATTTTTTTAAACAAAGGTGTTTAATTATAAGGAGATTATTTTCTTAGCTTTCTGACACTCTTTTTCTTCTTTAAGTAGAGATGGGGTCTCCCTATGTTATTCAGGTTGGTCTTAAACTCCAGGGCTCAAGTGATATTCCTGCCTCAGCCTTCCAAAGTGCTTGGTGGGATTACAGGCATGAGCCACTACACCTGGCTTTTCTAACAGGTTTTAAGAAACTTTTCTGACTTAAAGGATTTGAGACTCTTAATTTTTGTCTTAATTAAATGTATAATATCAACCAGACTTACATTAAATTCAAAGTCAAAGCAACTGTTAACACCTCATTCTGTCTCCACACACACACACACACACTAAAAATTAGAAAGCATTTATATTGTCACTTATAGTAACTCCCATTTGTCACTCCCCATTATCCAATTACAGGCTGAGTAGAAATTTTCAATCCATGCCTGGATTTAAAGAACTAGAAAACAAATATACTTCACATCAAAACGATTTAATGTTTCTTCAGTGAATCAGAATCTGCTTGTTTCCAGGTCACTGCTACGATTATCATGTTAGGCCTATTTTTGAAGACAAATAATTGGGTATTGTTTTTGAAAATAAATTTCTTACATAAAGGACACTTTTTCTATAATTTTTATTTAAAGAAAAACACATTCTTGGTATGACTTATTAAAATCTAAATTACTGGCTGGGCACGGTGACTCAGGCCTGTATCCCAGCACTTTGGGAGGCCGAGGCGGGCAGATCACGAGGTCAAGAGATCGAGACCATCCCGGCCAACATGGTGAAACCCCATCTCTACTAAAAATACAAAGATTAGCTGGGTGTGGTGGCGCATGCCTGTAGTCCCAGCTACTCAGGAGGCTGAGCCAGTACAATCGCTTGAACCCAGGAGGCGGGGGTTGCAGTGAGCCGAGATTGCAGCACTGCACTCCAGCCTGGCAACAGAGCGAGACTCAATCTCAAATAATAATAATAATAATAATAATAATAATCTAAATTACTAAGGCTATGCTGTCCACTGGCAAGGTTTAACTCTGTGACTAAGTTTAAAAAACAAAGTAATTCCATTTTATGTTATAGATAAAACATTGGTAGGTTTTCTCATTTTATTAGCAAGTATGTGTTACATAGCAGGCAGTGTGCAAGATTCCAAGGAGACTATGATAAATAAGATAGGCACCAGCTCTGCCCTCAAGGACTAGTTGATACTGACACTGAGCAAATTATTTCCTCTTCCAAGTCTCACTCACCCACACTGTAAAAGGTTGGGAGAACACCTACTCTGTATTTTGCAAGAATCACTGGTACCAAAGGGGATGTATTCCAGGGTGTGATGACTGGACACACATAAGTTTGTATGTGTGTCAAGAATATTAATTTTCTTTATAGCCTTACATTTAATCAAATGAACTTGAAATTAAAACCCTCAAAATTCCTGTATTCATTTTCCAGAAAAAAACATTTCTCCTAAGACAAGGTCAGATTGACCATGAAGTGCTATACTGATACTATTCTTCAAGACATTTCTCAAGATTAGGATGCTGAGGTCCAATTGTAACTCTAACGAAATTCTATTTTACAGGTTTCCCTCTTGGATTATAAAAGCATTTTAAAGATATAAAATATATTTACAAATGAACTGTGGCTATAAAAAGGTTAACAATGATATATTAATCACCATACCTACACCCATAAGTTCCACAGTCAGACTGGTCACTCCATTTTCGGAGCCCAAAACCGATCGCCATTCCAGAAAATACGATGCTACTAAAGTCGTCTCACCAAATATGTCTGTTTTGATTAGCACCATATGAATTGGATCACTTATTGATAACATTGTTGTTGAATCAGCCATTCTAGTTCCATCACCTAGCAATATAATCCAAACGAAATTATACCACACTACATATTCAGTTAGGCCAACATAAAAGAATACTTTTATTAAACAGTAAATAATAAGCTTATATAAAACCAAATAGAACAATTTGCTAATGTCTCAGAAAGCATACAAAAAACTGGAAATACAAGTACAGTCCTATTTCTATCACTAACTTTTCAGAAGACTGGCAAATTGTGATGAGTTATCCAGTAACTTACAGCATATCAGTGCTTTCTGATTCATAAGATAAGTCTGTTCTTTAAAAGTACTTAACTAAAGTATATGCTACTACAATAAAAAGCCTTCAAGTATGTCAATATTAATCCCCAAACTACCTCAAGAAATCCCTTTAACCTCCAGAAATTATCACTGTATAATCGACATACAACTGAAAAATACAGCACATTGAATCTAGCAATTTATCCTATTAATTGCCTTATTAAGGTAACATCTTTCAAAGTGAAAAAAATAAATTTTAGTAATGTTTCAGTCATCTTTAAATCTAAAATTGTGAAGACATTCTGAAACTTTGCTTAGTTTACAAATATAAAGATTTCCATACTGACAATTACAAAATACAAAATACCTTTACTGAAAGAAGCATAGTGTAAAACAATTACGGGAATCAAGTAGCATAAAATTTAGTTATGAGAATTACATGCTTTATTGGAGAAATAAGAAAAAAAAGAAAAAACCAAAATGACAGTTATATGTTCACATCTAAATTTGACTTTTTATTTTATTTATATTTAAGTATTTATAAAAATTTATTAAAAGTTTTTATAAATAATTTATAAATATTTATTTATTTATTTATTTGAACAGAGTCTCACTCTGTTGCCCAGGCTGGAGTGCAATGGCGTGATCTCGGCTCATTACACGCGCCTGCCACCATGCCCGGCTAGAAATTTTTGTATTTCTAGTAGAGACAGGGTTTCGACATGTTGGCTAGGCTGGTCTCCAACTCCTGACCTCAGGTGACCCACCTGCCTTGGCCTCCCAAAGTGCTGGGATTACAGGCATGAGCCACCACACCCAGCCTATTTTTTATTTTTTGTAGAGACAATGTCTCACTTTGCCCAGACTGGTCTTGAACTCCTGGCTTCAAATGATTCTTTCACCTAGACCTCCCAAAGTGTTGGGATTTCAGCTGTGAGTCACTGTGATCAGCCTAAACTTTGACTTTTAAAAGTTACATAACATCATCAATCTGGTTATATTTTATAAATGAGAAGGACCATGTCTCATTTTCCACTATATCATCCCAGCACCTGCCTAGCATAACACTATGCACATAATAGGTATTTAAGTGTGTATTACTAAAGAATCAACAATGAAAACAGTCAAAAAATAATATCCAGGGAAAATGAATAGCAAACAGAATATTGCAAGAAGGTGGATAGTAGTTTAAATTGAAAAGAGCAGTGGGAAACAAAATAGAGATTCCTCCATTATAAATCTCTCCTTACGGAAAAAGTCATTGTTATTGTTTCACAATAAAACATAACAAAGATTTACTCAATTAAATGACAATTTATTACTGTTTCTTACCCAAGCTTTCTCTGTGTACTTCAAGTAAAAAGCCATCATGAAAATCTGGTTCACAGGCACATGGAACAGGTTTAGAACGAAAACGTTGGTTTCGATAATGTAAACATAAAGTAAACGTTGAACAAACTTGTCCAGGTAAAGGCTCAGGTTCTTGCAGATGTTCCAAGAAAGCTTTTCCACCCAAAACCTGAAGGTAAAGATACCTCCGTGTTGGATCAATATTAGCTGTAAAGTGTAGCAATATATATGAGGAAACTGCCAAATAACTTAAAAGAATGTGATCAAGACATTAGGAAATAAAAACTTGACAGATAAAAAACCCAATACCAAAGACTAAAAAAAAAGCAAAAGAGTAACAAATTTATTACTGTATATGCCAGAATCATTTGCACTCTGGGGAGAAGATACACATAATATGACATTCTTTTCTGAGTTTACATCCAGGCTACTTTCTCCCAGCTGGAAAGGCATCAGAACCAATATGTAGTATACTTTTGCTTTTTAACTGCTTATCCAACATTCCTCCACCTTCACAAACCAACTCATATAATTATCAATTCAGCAAGTGTATTTGTCAGACAATTATATTACCATTTAAAAGCAAGGCTGTACAGTTTTTATAAAACATATTATTAAAACACAAGAAACTGGTGATGCTGTTTTTGCTTCTACCATGCTATACATTAACTCTTCTGATATACTTCATGCAAAACAATCTGTTTTAGCTAACCATAAAATTTTAAGTATTTTATTTTGGGGGGAAAAATGGAAATGTCTTCTATCAAATACCAAAGACTACACCACATCAATATTTACTATTAACCACAACTAAATTAATGTTAAAATATACATACTTTTTTTTAATGTCGATTGTCTATCAAAACAAATAGGTTGTTTTGGAGAGGAAGGGAGTTCTTGCTCAACACTGTCCTAGAAAGGCAGGAAAAAAAAAATCAAAACAAATTAGAAAACAATTATAGGTTAAGGAAATGTCAATAAACATGACTAAACACTGAACCTAAAGTCAACAGGGTAAGGCCCTTTCAAAGAACCCCTTATTTTCCTAGCCTAATTAAAATAATGAAAATAAAAGCCTGCATAAAAGATGATGTAAACTGGTCACTCCTAAAATCAAATGCTAAGGAATTAAACTGTCTTCAAGTAATACTATCCACATAAAGCTAAAAACAAATCCTTAATACTTTCAACAAGGTTAAACTTTCTGTAAACCTTATATAACAGTTGGCTTATAATTCCACCATGAGCTGATTTTAATAAAGTGTCATCACAGAGTAGAAGCTGTTATTAGGTCAATTTTTATAACAAATGGGTTCATAAACTTCAAAAACCAAAAAAAGGTGCTGTATTAAAATACTTATTCCCTATTGTATTATGAAGTTCATCCAATTTTCACATTATATTACCCAGGTATTGAGGTCACAGTTTTCATTATTGCCTCACTTTCAAATGAAGGCCTACTTACTAATTGTGCACTGAGAGACTATCATCCCATTATTGACCTATTTGTATTAAAAGATTTGAGGACTCTTATGCAGTCAATTATTTTCTTAAAGAAATTTGTAATTTGTTAATCATAGAGAATATAATCCCAAAAGAGTGCTTATTTTAAAAATACGCTTAATCTAAAAAAGTTACAGATCATAATGAAAAAGAACTTTGTTATGGTGAACTAATTGGACTAAAGTATGTATATTCAAAATTTACAGACCTAGAAAATAAGAGAAAATTCTGTCACTGTAGAGACAGGAATAAGATATATAACACAAATTTCATTGATACACAAAACTATTCGGTATATTCAAGGGCAGAGCTAGCCTATACTTGAAACAAGGACACTAGTAAACAGAATGACCTTAAAGTGGTTTTACTAAAACGAAAGGCCCCACATCGGAACCTTATAAATAGTGTTACACATTAGTATATACATATACTCTCATTTATTTCCCTAAAAGATTACTCACAGTAACAAAATTAAGTTCTTTCATCACATCGTCAATGATTCCTCGACGTCTAAGGGCTTTGATCAAATCTTCTGTTGATAAATGTTGTTGATCAGGTGCCAATTCTTCCCGTATAGTCTCGGCAAGGATTTCTCTTATTCTACCATGGACATCCATCTATGTAGAAAACTCATATTACAATTTATAACATCACAAAGCAGTCAAATACTGCTTCTGAAGTTTTAAGGTTCTCCAGCTAATAGAAAATGCACAATTGTTACCACAATTGAATGGGAACAAAGGTAAGCTTTTAAAGAATGAATCTTTTGAGTACAAATTCTAGAAATAGTCTCCACTGGTTATCTGGCACCTTTGTTACCATTTCTCCACAAACAACACTCAACCAAAAGGAATCTTCTGAGAGGGAGTATAGTATAATCAAAAGAACACGGACTGGGAGTAGGCAGATCAAAGTATGATCTTATTACTTTCATACTTTGATCTGCCTACTGATAAGGGAATCTTACCAGCTTTCAACTTAGTAGATATGCAACCTCAAGCCAACTTATTTACCCTTTATAAATCTGTTTCGTCACCGATAAGAATGGAAAAACCTAGTGTAGTGCCCTCTCACAATAGTGTTGTGAGGATTAAAGATGCTGGACAGCACAAAGCCTGGCACACAAGGGCACCATAAATGGTCGCTTTTATCACTTCAGCATCTTGCACTCAGTCGAGCGAGCGCTGCAGAAACTGGAGGTTCTTCTGGAGCTCCGAAATATTAACAAATTCCGTCATCACAAACCCTTTAGTAACTTCTCTTCCATGACTTATTTGAGAATTGCTGATTGAAGCTCCTGGTTCAACTTCGCTGATACCCACACGTTTCAGCGGTAAAGAAACCCTGATATCTGCCGGGCGCGGAGGCTCACGCCTGTAATCCCAGCACTTTAGGAGGCCGAGGCGGGCGGATCACGAAGTCAGGAGTTCGGGACCAGCCAGACCAACATGGTGAAACCCTGTCTCTACTAAAAATACAAAAATTAGCCGAGCGTGGTGGCGCGCGCCTGTAATGCCAGCTACTCGGGAGGCTGAGGCAGGAGAATCGCTTAAACCTGGGAGGCGGAGGTTGCAGTGAGCCGAGATCGTGCCACTGCACTCCAGCCTGGGCAACAGAGAGACTCCGTCTCAAAAAAGAAAAAAACCCTGACATCTTACAGCGGAATATAAACCTCCAAATACAACTTACACTCGATCCGACTTCCAGAAGTCGCTCGCTAAGCGCTTCATTCTCACGGCCGTCCTAAAACGCCAAGACCGCTCGTTCTATCGCCCCAGACTCTTGCTAGCACCTGCTCGGCTCGTTTTCTTTCTCGGAGACGAGGACGCTCTCCTGCCTCAAACTCAAAACTCTGCCTACTCTGCGTTGCGCACCCCACAATCCTCGCTACACTCCCGGCAAGCAGATGCCGCTGTCGGCCCGGGGCCGCCGAGCAGGAGGAAAAGGTTATGGGTCGGCCCGGCGGTCTCTCCCAGCACCCGCGACTCTCACCTTGCTCAGCTGCTGGTGGATGAGCTGCTTCAGCTCGGAGGCTTTCTCCGGAGGCAGCGACATGCTGGCAGCCGCGTCTCCCCGCCGCTTCTCCCCGCCTCAGATGCCCTAACTGCGCGGCCCCGGCCGGGCCAGGGAGCGTTAGGAGCGACTGGAGCACAAAGCGCCGCAGCCGTTCGCCTAGCACAGCTCCCGGGGGACGCAACGCCGCGTCAGGCCGGGGGCTGACCTGGAACTGAGGCCCCGGCGGCGGCGGCGCCAACTGTTTTCAAACAGTGGCGGACAAACAGGGCTTGGGGCTGGCCCGCACGCTGCCTGATCGGGAGGTGCCGCCCACCGCTCCACCTCCCCGCGGGCCCCGCACCCCGAGACCTCAGCGCACCCCATCGCCTTGCTTGCCAGGGTCTTCGAAAGCGCTGCTGGCCCCTCTTCGCGGCCACCCGGCGGCCTCTTTCCGCCCTCTGAACCGGCAGTTAGCTGGACGGGCCCCAAGGGCCCGGCGCCCAGGGACTCAAAGGACCCTCCCGCGCCCCGCGAGGCTCCGGGGACTCGGGCTTCCGCCTTCTTGCTGCCCTCGTTCTTGCCAGGGCCGCAGTCCCTGCTGGCCACCCCACTGCGACCATGTTCGTTCCCTGCGGGGAGTCGGCCCCCGACCTTGCCGGCTTCACCCTCCTAATGGTGAGTCTCCGTTTGCGCTCGGGGCTGCTGCCTCCCGAGGCCCCTGCGGTGTCGCCACCCCGACGCGGGGTGTTTGGCGGTGCCTTGGGAGAAATAGGGCACTAGTTTGTATTTCATGTTTTCGGCCGGAAAAAACAGGGAGATTGTAGCCGTAGGCAGCCGTCCAAACAGAACCTTTGTCGGCTGTAAAACCAAACGTAGTCAAGTCTACAATTTGTAGTCTCTGTTTCCTGTAAAACGTGATGTGTTCGTACATTCTAGATACACTGTACTTATGTTTTGCAGGGCATCCTTCAGTTTTATCCTAGAAAGTCTTTCTACGACTAGTTTTAGAATTAGTCTTAAGCTAGCATATTATCGTTGTTAACCGGAGCACTACTGATAGGGCAATAAACGTTAACTCTTGCCGGTAGTTAGCACAGTTTTATCGCTCTTTATATTCATTCATTGTTTTAATAAAGTCTGTTATGTGCGAGTATTAGAATAAGACTAGGTGCGTGCCCTCAAAGAATTTACACTGTAGTTGGAAACATGTAATCTAAGAGCAATAAATGCTAGGCTAGAAGCTTGAAAGGATATAGAAAGGTCCTGAGATAATTGGGAGGGGAGGGACAGATGGCTTGTTAAGAAAGGCTTTATAGAGAAAGTAGTATGCAAAAGATGGAGGGCCTGTGGGCTGGGAGTAGGGGAAAGTAGGCGTTTCAGAAAGATGGATGTCTAAAACAGAGTCAGTAAGCATGGGGGACTTGAAGACTGCCAAGAATTTGGAATGACACATTGAGAGAGAATAAGCTGTAGGCCCTGTGAACCCAGAAGGCACCATTGGAAAATGCACTGTTTGGAGTGGTATAAGGCTGGAGAGAGCTGGAACTCTCATTCTTATTCATTACATATAAAACACACAACCCCAGAGAAGAGTGTTTCAAAAAGGAGGGAGTGGCCATGTCAAAAGTAGCCCAGAGATGTGTAAGGTGAAGAAAGTGTATGTTTGGATTTAGCGACATGTTAATGATGGTCACCTGGACAAACAGTTACCAGTGAAGTGGTGAAGAGGAAAGCCATATTGGAGTGGGTTGAATGAATGATAGAAAACAAGTAAAGATTTGGGTTGTATAATATATATTCAGTCATTAATTCAGAGACAGGCATGATGGCTCATGCCTGTAATCCCAGCACTTTGGAAGGCTGAGTACAGGAGGATCGCTTGAGCTCAGGAGTTCAAGACCAGCCTGGGCAACATAGTGATACCTCATCTCTACAAAAAAATAAATAAATAAAAATTAGCCAGGTGTGGTTTCCTGCACCTGTATCTCAGCTACTCGGGAAGCTGAGGCGGGAGGATCACTTGAGCCCAGGAGGCAGAGGCTGCAGTGAGCTGAAATCGTGCCACTGCACTCCAGCCTGGGCGACAGAGTGAGA
Organism: Gorilla gorilla gorilla; assembly: GCF_029281585.2. Classification (NCBI taxonomy): domain Eukaryota; kingdom Metazoa; phylum Chordata; class Mammalia; order Primates; family Hominidae; genus Gorilla; species Gorilla gorilla. The sequence goes on along the minus strand of NC_073241.2, from coordinate 37,559,795 downwards.
CCCTGTCTCAAAAAACTTTTTTAAATAAGAGATAAAGTTTCTGCTTATGTTTTCGTGGACGACTTGGAGAATTTTTGCTACATAGAGACACAAGAAATGAGGTTGCAGTTAGAGGGCTATGTGGGGTCAAGGGAGAGCCTTTTAGAATGAAAGATCTTAGAGCATGGTTACGTGCTGACGGGAATAATACAATATTGTGAGGAAAAGAAGGATGGTACAGAAGAGTTGAACCCAAGTAGCAAAATTGTTGAGAAGGGAATTACAGGAGGTAACTAGGCAATTGGTAGGTGACAACAGTGAAAAGTGGTAGAACATGCTGAGGGACAGAACATGCCCTGAAGGACAGAAAACAAAAGGAGTTGTTGGAAGAATGCAAAGGAGGAGCTACATTAAAAGGATACTTGGGGGATAGCCTCAATAAAAATTAGGCATGTATTAGATGTAGTTGGTAAGGGAATGGGAAGAAGTTTAGGTAGATTGAATAATATTGAACTTTTTTTTTTTTTTGAGATGGAGTTTTGCTCTTTTTTGCCCAGTCTGGAGTGCAATGGCACAATCTTGGCTCACTGCAACCTCCGCCTCCTGGGTTCAAGTGATTCTCCTGCCTCCGCCTCCCGAGTAGCTGGGATTATAGGCACGCACCACCACGCCCAGCTAATTTTGTATTTTTGGTAGAGACAGGGTTTCACCATGTAGGCCAGGCTGGTCTCAAACTCCTGACCTCAGGTGATCCACCTGCCTTGGCCTCCCAAAGTGCTGGGATTACAGGCATGAGACACCATGCCCGGCGCACTTTTCTAAAATACAAAATATGGGGAAAAATTTGGGCAAAAGTTTATAGTTTTGGACATGTGAAATGTGAGTTTCCTGTGACCTAACCATGTGGAGACATCCATTAGGTTGTGGAGCTCCTACATGTTCTGGGATGTAGGTAGGGATTTGGCAGCTTCATTATTTTAAGTCATGGGAAAAAGAGAGAGAGAGAGAGAGAGAGAGAGAGAGTGTGTGTGTGTGTGTGTGTGTGTGTTTAGTGTGAAAAGGTCACTTCAACCTTTCGGAATGGGTAAAGAGGCACTAATAAAACAAATGGTAAGCACACCCAAGAGTGCTTCTGTTCATACCTCGTAGCCTTTACACTTGCTTTCCCACTGCCTGGAATGTTCTTTCCCAGATCTCTATATGGCTGTCTCCTTTACCTTTTTCAGGTCTTTAGTCATTTGTCACCTAGGGTGAGTCTTTCCTCGAACACGCTACTTAAAATTGCAATCAACCATGTACACACATCCTCACACTCAGTTTATTTTTCTCCGTAGCACTTACCACTGTATATTTTAGTGTTTGTTTTGTTTATTACAGGTAAACCACTCTCACTGGAATGGAAGTTCCATGAGGGCATGAACTTTTGTTGGTTTATTTTACTGCATTCCCAGTGCCTAGAGCAACAATTGACATAGAGTAGGCATTCAATAAGTATTTGTTAAATAGTCTCAAAGGTGGAGGAGGCCCCAGCAGTTGTAGTTAATGAAAATCAATATCTAGCTATGATGTTATGATGCTTTCAGTACTAATGTAACTATTGTCTTCTGTCTAAACTTTTTGAAGTGCTGTGGGCCAGGCGTGTTGGCTCACGCCTGTAATCCCAGCACTTTGGGAGGCTGAGGCGGGTGGATCACCTGAGGTCGGTGGATCACCTGAGGTCAGGAGTTTGAGACCAGCCTGGCCAACATGGTGAAACTCCGTCTCTACTAAAAATACAAAAATTAGCTGGGTGTGGTGGTGCGCGCCTGTAATCTCAGCTACTCAGAAGGCTGAGGCAGGAGAATTGCTTCAAGCCAGAAGGCAGAGGCTGCAGTGAGCCAAGATCACGCCACTGTACTCCAGCCTGGGAGACAGAGGCAGACTCTCTGTTTCAAAAAATAAAATAAAGTGCTGCTAATTTTGGTGACTTACTGAACATATCTTTTATAATTTCAGCCAGCAGTATCTGTTGGAAATGTTGGCCAGCTTGCAATGGATCTGATTATTTCTACACTGAATATGTCTAAGATTGGTTACTTCTATACTGATTGTCTTGTGCCAATGGTTGGAAACAATCCATATGCGACCGCAGAAGGAAATTCAACAGAACTTAGTATAAATGCTGAAGGTATGTAAGACTTTACCTTGTATTTTTCCACTACAGAGTTGTTTTAAATTAGAAATAGACTTTATTGATAATTGTTTTGTAGCAAATGTTTACTTACTGCCAACTTTGTGTAGAGTTCACAACCCAATCACATTGTCCTATTCTTTTACGTCCTGGTTTTAGTTGTTGTTAGCCTCTTGTAAATGGCAAGTCTTACGAAGGTTGAGAATAAGATCATACTTGTATCTTTTTTTATTATTATTTTTGAGACGGAGTCTCACTCTCTTGCCCAGGCTGGAGTGCAGTGACGCGATCTCCGCTCACTGCAAGCTCTGCCTCCCGGGTTCACGCCATTCTCCTACCTCAGCCTCCCGAGTAGCTGAGACTACAGGTGCCTGCCACCACGCCTGGCTAATTTTTTTTATTTTTTTAGTAGAGACGGGGGTTTCACCGTGTTAGCCAGGATGGTCTCGATATTCTGACTTCATGATCCACCCGCCTCGGCCTTCCAAAGTGCTGGGATTACAGGCGTGAGCCACCGTGCCCAGCCCATACTTGTATCTTTTATAGAATTTTTAAATTTCCTTGTTTTTCAACATGGATTTTTCTCCTTCTATCCTCAGTTTTATCTCCTGTTCTTACTGGTATGTGTAACCATCACTAATAATATGGAAAGACGAAAAGTAGATTGCGCTGGACTCAGTCTTGTAGGTTTAATATATGTTACGTCAACTAAGTCTTATCCTCGTAGTCATCTTCTTCCATTATAGGATCCATAATAATATGGTATAGATAAGGCTCAAAGAGATTGACTTGCCTGATGCCGCTAATAGGTGTAGGCTTTTCCCATACTGTAAATCTTTGTAATTCCTCATTGGAGTATCAGGCTTGATTAATCAGGGAACACTGGTTATAATGCAGCACAGCACCAGGTGAGTAAGAGAAGAGCTCCTGTTGATCGTGAAGCATGGGAGCACCCAGTTACTACCTTTGATGGCTAACTGTTCTGATCTTTCAGTCTTCTGTTTACCATTTTAAGGTCAAATCCAGAGGTGACAGAAGAGCATGAAAGGCCTTTGGTGAATTGAAAGACAAATGAAGAAGCATTTTGGTTTTTGTGTCTTACTAACCATATCATTGTTCTTAGCTTGCGATAGTGAAATGTACATATGAGAAATGACCTTATTATTGAACTTCCTACAGGACAAATGGCTTTGTCAACGCAAGACTAAATTTCAGTTACTGCCTCAGAGGATAAAGGACTATAAATGGTTAAAACCAGCATTCATGACCGGGTGCATTGGTGCACATCTGTAATCCCAACACTTTGAGAGGCTGAGGTTGGAGGAACACTTGAGCCCAGGAGTTTGAGACCAGCCTGGTCAACAAAATGAGACCCCATCTTTACAAAAAGAAAAAGAAAAAAATTAGCCAACCTGTAGTCCCAACCTCTTAGGAGGCTAACTAACTTGGGAGGACTGTTTGAGCCTGGGAGGTTGTGGCTGCAGTGAACCATGATGATGCCACTGCACTCCAGCCCGGGTGACAAAGCGAGACCCTATCTTAAAAAACAAAAGCCCCTAGAATTTGTATACTTTCCACTAGTGATAACAGCTATCTTTTATTGAGTATTACTATGAGCTAAATGCCATGTCCTTTTTTTTTTTTAATGAGATGGAGTTTTGCTCTTGTTGCCTGGGCTGCAGTGCAGTGGCACGATCTCAGCTCACCGCAGCCTCCGCCTTCCAGGTTCAAGCAGTTCTCCTGCCTCAGCCTCCCGAGTAGCTGGGATTACAGGCATGTGCCACCACACCCAGCTAGTTTTGTATTTTTAGTAGAGACGGAGTTTCTCCATGTTGGTCAGGCTGGTCTTGAACTCCCAAAATCAGGTGATCTGCCTGTCTTGGCCTCCTAAAGTGCTGGGATTACAGGCACAAGCCACTGCGCCCAGCGGCGTTTACATGTAATTCATTTAATCCTTACAACGTTCTTTTTTTTTTTTTTTTTGAGACAGTTTTGTTCTTGTTGCCCAGGCTGGAGTGCAATGGCACAATCTCGGCTCACTGTCACCTCTGCCTCCCGGGTTCAAGCGATTCTCCTGCCTCAGCCTCCCGAGTAGCTGGGATTACAGGTGCCCACCACCACACCCGACTACTTTTTGTTTTTGTGTTTTTAGTAAAGACGGGGTTTCGCCATGTTGGCCAGGCTGGTCTCAAACTCCTGATCTCAGGTGATCCGCCTGCCTCAGCCTCCCAAAGTGCTGGGATTACAGGTGTGAGGAGCAACTGCACCCGGCCCCCGTAAACTTTATTTTATTTTATTTTATTTATTTATTTTGGGTTTTTTTTGAGACAGTCTTGCTCTGTTGCCCAGGCTGGAGTGCAGTGGCATGATCTTGGCCCGTTGCAACCTCCGCCTCCCGGGTTCAAGCAATTCTCCTGCCTCAGCCTCCTGAGTAGCTAGGATTACAGGCACGTGCTACCACACCTGGCTAATTTTTTGTATTTTTAGTAGAGACGGGGTTGCACCATGTTAGCCAGGATAGTCTCAATCTCCTGACCTCGTGATCCGCCTGCCTCAGCCTCCAAAGTGCTGGGATTACAGGCGTGAGCCACCGCGCCCGATTTGAGATGGAGTCTCACTCCGTCACACAGGCTGGAGTGTGGTGGCGGGATCTCGGCTCACTGTAACCTCTGCCTTCTGGGTTCAAGAGATGTTCCTGCCTCAGCCTCCCAAGAAGCTGGGATTGTAGGCGTTCACCACACACCCAGCTAATTCTTGTATTTTTTTTTTTTTTGACAGAGAGTTTTGCTCTTGTTGCCCAGGCTGGAGTGCAATGCCAAGATTTTGGTTCACTGCAACCTCCACCTCCCGGGTTCAAGCAATTCTCTTGCCTCAGCCTCTGGAGTAGTTGGGATTACAGGTCCACGCCCCCATGTCCAGCTAATATTTTGTATTTTTAGTAGAGATGAGGTTTCACCATGCTAGTCAGGCTGGTGTTGAACTCCTGACCTCAGGTGATCCAACCACCTTGGCCTTCCAGAGTGTTGGGATTACAGGCGTGAGCCACCACGCCTGGCCTAATTTTTGTATTTTTAGTAAAGACAGGGTTTCACCATGTTGGCCAGGTGGGTCTTGAACTCCTGACCTCAGGCAGTTCACCCGCCTCAGCCTCCCAAAGTGCCGGAATTACAGGTATGAGCCACCACGCCCAGCCCTCATAAACTTTTTTTTTTTTTTGAGATGGAGTCTTGCTCTGTCGCCCAGTCTGGAGTGCGGTGGCATGATCTCGGCTCACCGTAAGCTCTGCCTCCCGGGTTCACGCCATTCTCCCGCCTCAGCCTCCGAAGTAGCTGGGACTACAGACACCCGCCATCACGCCCGGCTACTTTTTTTGTATTTTTAGTAAGATGGGGTTTCACCATGTTAGCCAGGATGGTCTCCATCTGCTGACCTCATGATCTGCCCACCTCAGCTTCCCAAAGTGCTAGGATTACAGGCGTGAGCCACCGCGCCCGCCCCTTTTAAAGCATCTGTGATTTCACCATTTATCTACCCAAGCTTCACCATAAATTTGATGTTCTTGCTTCAGTTTAAGCAGAATTCATGTTGCTCTGATAGGGGCACTTAATGCCTTATCCTTCTTAGTGCCTCAAACAAGATCCTTTTCAGGCGTGTTACAGCAAGTCAGTACAAGTTTATTTTGGTGCAAAATGTTTTCATAAGTACACATTTTCTGTGAACTTTTTGAAGACCCCTCATATATCCGATTGTTGTGCTGTGCCCTTGAAATCTCTTTTACTCTAGAGCAGTCCCTTTTTTTTCATCACAAACCGATTTATTGAAGAAAAGACTGGGTGTATTGTTTTGTACAATGTCCCACCTTCTGATTTGTCTGATTACGTCCTCTTGTCACTTGGCTTGTTGTTCTAGACCCTGTATTTTCTGTAACTGGAGTTAGCTCTAAAGGCTTGATTAGATAAAAGGTTAATGTTTTGGGGCAGAATACAGAAAAGGTGTTGTTGTTTTCATAGTGTATCACATCAGAAGAAAAAAGTACTAGGAAACAGGAACCTAACAACAAAAAGAATTGCATAGGCCGGGCACGGTGGCCCACGCTTGTAATCCTAGCACTTCGGGAGGCCGAGACGGGTGGATTGCCTGAGCTCAGGAGTTCGAGACCAGCCTGGGTAACATGATGAAACTCCGTCTCTACTAAAATACAAAAAATTAGCCCGTTGTGACGGTGTGCACCTGAAATCCCAGCTACTCAGGAGGCTGAGACAGGAGAATCACTTGAACCCAGGAGGTAGAGGTTGCAGTGACCCGAGATCACACCATTGCACTCCAGTCTGGGTGATAGAGCGAGACTCTGTCTTAAAAAACAAACAAACAAAAAACAAAAATTAGCCAGGCGTGGTGGTGTGCTCCTGTAACCCCAGCTACTTGAGAGGCTGACACACAAGAATCACTTGAACCTGGGAGGCAGAAGTTGCAGTGAGCCGAGATCGCACCACTGCACTCCAGCCTGGGTGACAGAGTGAGACTCTGTCTCAAAAAAAAAAGAATTGTATGATACGCTGATGAGGAGAGTATTGCTATCACCGAAGTGGTAGCTTACATTTTAAAAAGCTTAGCCTGTCCACCCCCTACAGATACATTCTTTTCAAACCTAGGTCAGTTGAATTGGACTACATGTGTTTGTCACAGATAGGTTAGAGGCTGAATAATCTGTGCCTTAGTCTCTTTTCCCTAAATTTATACCCTTTTCCCTAATTCCTAAACTTCCTTTGGACTGAACATACCTAGTGCTTGCTAGATTTGCTGAGTTCAGCATACCCCCCAGTCACACCACATCACGCTAGCCATAGGAGACAATTTCCGAAAGACCTGTAACAGTAGAGACCTGATCCACCAAAGGATTTGCTGTTATTTGCAATCTGTTTATAGTAACCAACACTTACCCCTTAGCACAGTAGTAATCCTGTGTCCTTAGAGAGTATTTTATCCCTGACTCAGGAGCTTCTCATTCTTTTTTTTTTTTTTTTTTTTTTTGAGATGGAGTCTTGTTCTGTTGCCCAAGCTGGAGTGCAGTGGCGCGATCTCTGCTCACTGCAAGCTCCGTCCCCCGGGTTCACGCTGTTCTCCTGCCTCAGCCTCCTGAGTAGCTGGGACTACAGGTGCCCGCCACCAAGCCTGGCTAATTTTTTTATTTTTTAGTAGAGACGGGGTTTCATTCACCGTGTTAGCTAGGATGATCTTGATCTCCTGACCTTGTGATCCGCCCGCCTCAGCCTCCCAAGGTGCTGGGATTACAGGCGTGAGCCACCATGCCCAGCTGCTTCTCATTCTTAGAAATGAAATTGGGCAGGGAAGCCTTAAGCATTTCTAGAGTGCGCCCCTTGTAGAACCTGATGAAAGCTATGGCTCCTTTTCCTAGTAAAAAATAGAAACACATTGACTCACATGACATTTTATGTTATTTCAGATTCTTTAAAAAGTTCTAAGGAACACACATGTACCTATTTCAGGATTTTATTACATGGCTAACATTCTCCTACCTTTTACTGTTTTTTCTGTTAATCCCAATGAGTGTTGCTGTTCTCTGGAGACAAAGAGGGGCGAATATCAAAAGCCAAAAAGTTCCGTTTTCTTAAGGATGATTTTATTTGTCATAATACCAGAAATTTTCAGGGGAATACTTCTCTGGTTTTGCAGTTAAAGTCAAAAGAAAAATAATTTTTTATATTTTCTTACAGTTAACTTTTCAGAAATGAATCTGTTCCATAGAATAAAGCCCACTGGCTCATTTTAAGGTACTTCTAAAAGGTCTTATTTTAACCAGATGTCATATATGTTCCGTATTTTAATTATTGAAAACATTTAAATGCAAAAGGTATTATAATTCAATTTTTGTTTATCATAATAATTTCAACTTGTATAACTTCACTATCATATGATTTCATTTTCTTGTTTTTATAGTGTATTCATTGCCTTCAAGAAAGCTGGTGGCTCTACAGTTAAGATCCATTTTTATTAAGGTTAGTATGTTGTAGTTTGCCTTTTTGTTTATTAAAGTGTAATGAGAAAATAAGTAACATTAGGAATTAAGATTCAAAAATTACTACTGTTTTTACCATATGTACAGTTAAGATCTGATTCTACAGAGAAATAATCTTACAATATTTCAGATGTGTTATTGTCTTTTCATGATTATATAGAAAGGAAGTAGGGCTTTTATCTTGAGTGTTAACATATTTTCAGTTCGGGTAGCATTGGTGAAAAAATGTAAGCATATTAATATTAGAGGTTTATTCCATTTGTATTACATTTCAGCTGGTGGCATCTACATATAAACTATGTATATATCAAATTATGTATATGTCATAAAATATTCTGAATCTGACTTCTTTCCTCCTCCACTGCTGTCATTGAGTGCAAACCAGTGTCATCTACATGCCCCTGACTCTAACTTGCTGATCTACCTCCCACAGACAGCAGCACTGATGATCCTCTCAACGTACACCACATCACTACTCTCTTTGAAACCCTCCAGTGGCTTCTCCTCTCACTCAAAATTGTGATCCAGGAAAAGGGGCTCGCTTCCTGATGCACTGTGACACCAGGTTTTTGAGACAAGAAAGGCTTTATATTGCAAATTGACTCCCAAGGAGACAGGAGTCGAGCGCAAATCTGCCTCCCTGTGCTGACTTCAAGGCAGTGTTTTTATTAGAAAAGGTTCAGAGGGTGGATTCTGAGATCAGTAGGTGAGCGATGGAAGGAAAGGGGACATCTGGAAGGTCCTTGGGCATGCACAGTTATCTCTTCATGCTAACTCACAGGGCTCATGTGCCAATTCAGGGGAGTGAGTATGAAACGTGGTGATGGAGAGTCAGCTTGCGACACCAGGAAGATTGTTCTCTGCAGACTCCACTTGGCCATATTGGTTCCAACCAATTTCAGCCAGTTCTTTTATCCCATAAGGGGAGGAAGTTTCAGTATTTTAGCAAGTAGTTTCTTATCTGCCACCCTGCAAACTCAATAATTTCTTTCTTTCTTTTTTTTTTTTTTTTTTTTGAGACAGTCTCCTCTGTTGCCCAGGCTTAAGTGCGCTGATGTGATCTCAACTCACTGCAGCCTCTGCCGTCCTGGGTTCAAGTGATCTTCCTGCCTCAGCCTCTGGGATTACAGGGACACGCCACCACACTGGCTAATTTTTGTATTTTTAGTAGAGACGGGGTTTTGCCATGTTGGCCAGGCTGGTCTCCAACTCCTGCCCTCAAGTGATCCACCCGCCTTGGCCTTTCAAATGCTGGGATTACAGGTGTAAGCCACGCCCAGTCCAAACTCAAGAATTTGTTAGTCATTGGTTTCTTTAACTCTTTGAGGATGGTTTCAAATTCACAGCCCTTACTGTGGCCTATGAGGCTGTATATCTGTGCTGTCTAATACAGTAGCCACTAGCTACATGTAACTATTTACAGTTTAATTCATAAATTTAAAATTCAGTTCCTCACATTCCAAGTTCACAGGAGCCCCATATGCAAAAAGCCAGCATAACAAGAGTCATGCTCACAGGAGCTCTGCCAGACTGCTGCTTTGCAGAGCCTAACCTGCAGCCACACTGGCTTCCCTGTGTTGTTAGACATTAAGCTCATCCTGTCTCAGTCTTTCCACTAGTTTCTCTGCCGGAATTCATTTTCTTAGAGACTCAAATGGTTTGCCTCCTTTAGTGTTTTCTTAAATGTTTCTTCATCAGAAAGGCCCTCCTAAACAATCCTTTCTTCCTTTTTTTTTTTTTTTCTTGAAACAGGGTCTCTCTTGCTCTGTCACCCAGGCTGGAATGCAGTCGCGTGATCTTGGCTCACTACAACCTCTGCCTCCCAGGCTCAAGCCATTCTCCGACCTCAGCCTCCCGAGTAGCTGGGATTACAGGCATGCACCACCACACCCGGCTAATTTTTGTATTTTTTTGTAGAGGTGGGGTTTCGCCATGTTGCCCAGGCTGGTCTTGAACTCCTGAGCTCAAGCAGTTCATGCTTCAGCTTCCCCAAAGTGCAATGGCGTGATCTCAGCTCACTGCAACCTCTGCCTCCTGGGTTCAAGTGATTCTCCTGCCTCAGCCTCGCAAGCAGCTGGATTACAAACGTGCCATTGTGCCCGGCTAAGTTTTGTATTTTTGGTAAAGATGGGGTTTCACCATGTTGGCCAGGCTGGTCTCAAACTCCTGACCTCAGGTGATCCACCCACTCCACCCACCTCAGCCTTCCAAAGTGCTGGGATTACAGGCATGAGCCACTGTGCCCAGCCCTCTTTTTTTTTTGAGGCAGAGTTTCACTCTTGTCACCCAGGCTGGAGTGCAGTGGTGCAATCGCAGCTCACTGCAACCTCTGCCTACTGGGTTCAAGCGATTCTCCTACCTCAGCCTCCTGAGTAGCTGGGATTACAGGTGCCCGCCACCGCACCTGGCTAATTTTTGTATTTTTAGTAGAGATGGGGTTTCACCATGTTGGCCAGGCTGATCTCGAACTCTTGACCTCAGGTGATCTGCCCGCCTCAACCTCCCAAAGTGGTGGGATTACAGGTGTGAGTCACCACACCCAGCCGAAAGTAAGCTTCTGAAGGGAATGATGAAGTGTCATTTACTTTTATATCCCCAGCTCATAAGATAGTGTCATGCACATAGAGAAGCTCTCAGTAAATATTTGCTGAGGGATTTTTTGGAATGACCTGAGGTATCATCTTTTCTGGAGGTTAGAAATACAGGATTTTAGTGACATGGTTAACTGCGTAGTACTTTTTATTTTAACTTTTTTTTTTTTAGATGGAGTCTTGCTCTTGTCGCCCAGGCTGGAGTGCAGTGGCGTGATCTGAGGTCACTGCAACCTCCGTCTCCTGGGTTCAAGCGATTCTCTTGTCTCAACCTCCTGAGTAACTGGGATTACAGGTGCCCGCCACCACGCCTGGCTACTTTTTGTACTTTTAGTAGAGTTGGGGTTTTGCCATGTTGGCCAGGCTGGTCTCACACTTCTGACCTTAGGTGATCTGCCCACCACAGCCTCCCAAAGTGCTGGGATTACAGGTGTGAGCCACTGTGCCCAGCCATTATTTTAACTTTTTATCGAAGTATGACGTACATGAGAAAAGTGCACAAATCATAAATATACAGCTTGGTGAATTTTCATGCAGTAAACCCTCTGTGAAGCCAGCTTTCAGATCAAGACATAAGAGCATTGTCAGCATTCCAGAGGACCCCATAATGCGTCCTAGTCAGTATTCTATTGGTGGAATTCTGTGGTATATACTTACAGCTATCTAGCTTCCTTTCTCAACATTCCGTTTGCAGGGTTCACCCATGTTGTTGGAAGTAGCCATAGTTCATTCATTCTCATTTCTCTGTGGTGTTAAGTTGTATACATAAGCCATAATTTTTCCATGGTACTTTTGATGCTACATTTGATTATTTCCAGTTTGAGACTATCATGAATAGTGCTGCTAAGATTATTTTTAATTCTTATACTAGAATCACTGCTTTCTTTAGTTAACATTATATACCCAAAGTTTTGCAGTTAGAGTTGGTAACATTTTTACATTGTGCCACATGGCTTTTTGTTCTCTTTCTAATCAGTGTAAGTTGAAAAATTATTTAACGTATAATATAAATTTTTGGCAGCTGGAAGTAAAGAGTGAATTTTTTTTTTTTTTTTTTTTTGAGACGGAGTCTCGCTCTGTTGCGCAGGCTGGACCGCAGTGGCATGATCTCGGCTCACTGCAAGCTCCACCTCCTGGGTTCACGCCACTCTCCTGCCTCAGCCTCCCGAGTAGCTGGGACTACAGGCGCCCACCACCACGCCCGGCTAATTTTTTTGTATTTTTAGTAGAGACGGGGTTTCACCGTGTTAGCCAGGATGGTCTCGATCTCCTGACCTTGTGATCTGCCCGCCTCAGCCTCCCAAAGTGCTGGGATTACAGGCGTGAGCCACCGTGCCTGGCCACAAGACTAATTTCAAAATAGCAAACATTTATTGAGCATTGATTCTTTGTGCTGATACTGTTCTAAGTACTTTATATTTATTACTTAATCCTCATGACAATCCTATAAGACGGATACTAATATTACCCTTATTTTTCAAAGGAAACACTGAAGTACAGAAAGGTTAAGCAGTTGCCTGACACATGATCTTAGGGAGGCAGGACCAGCATTCTAACCCAGGCAGCCTGGCTCCAGAGCTTGCCTTTTTTCTTTTACTTTTTTTTTTTTTGAGACAGGGTATCACTCCACCCAGGCTGGAGTGCAGTGGCACAACTATGGCTCACTACAGCCCTGACCTCCGAGGCTCAAATGATCCTCCCACCTCAGCCTCCTGAGTACCTGGGGCTACAGACGTGCACTACCATGTGTAATAATTTTTTTTTTTTTTTTTTTTTGTAGTAACAGGGTCTCACTACATTGCCTAGGCTGGGCTTTAACTCCTGGGCTCAAGCAGTCTACCCACCACGGCCTCCCAAAGTGTTGGGATTACAGGAGTGAGCCACCATGCCTGTCCCAGAGCCTGCTTCTCTTAACTGCTATACTAGACTACCTTCTTATTTTAAAAGTTAGCCTGCATTTCTCTTACCTGCATTTTTAATTTTATTGAGTAGTTATTTTATGAGCAGTCTTTGAAAAATTTTCATAAAGCGGGCTCCCCCTGAAATTTTATAACCCACATTCCAGATTTACCAGCTGTGAACGTCTTGCCACACCTGCTTGATCTCTCGCTATGCGTGTACACAGTTTCCTTCTTCGAAACAATCCAGAAGTAGGCTAGCAATGGTCACCCCTACATACTTCCGCACACATCTTTCAAGAACAAGGACACCATTACCACACCCAAGAAAACCAGCATTTAATGAATTTATTCAGGAGTATCATCCAACATACTCAAATTTCCACAGCTGTTCCGAAAGTATCCTTCAATTCTGGATCCATTGATGGTTCACAGGTTGTATTTGGCTGTTACATCTTTTTAGTTGTTATCCTTCGGAGTAAAACTGGCCTGCCCCTCTTTCTTTCTTTACAATATTGACTCCTTCGAGGAACCGGGGCTGGATGTGGGGCATTCTCCATTCATCTGATTGTTTCCATGTGACCAGATTCGGGTCACAAATTTCTGGCAAGAACCCTTCACAGATGACCATGTATTGGTTATTAGGTAACAATAGATTACTTAAGTAGAGAACTGGGAAATTGTCCTTTGTCCATCACAGTAGAATTTTTTTGAAATCTAGATTCCTCATGATTCATTGATTTCTTTTCTTTCTTTTTTTTTTTTGAGACAGTTTCACTTGGTTCCCCCGGCTGGAGTGCAATGGCACAATCTCGGTTCACTGCAGCCTTCACCTCCTGGGTTCAAGTGATTCTCCTGTCTCAGCCTCCTGAGTAGCTGGGATTATAGGCACCTGCCACCATGCCCCGCTGATTTTTGTATTTTTAGTAGAGATGGGGTTTTACCATGTTGGCCAGGCTGGTCTTGAACTCTTGACCTCAGGTGATCCGCCTGCCTCCCAAAGTGCTGGGACTACAGGCGTGAGCCACCATGCATGGCCATTGATTTCTTAATTATAAAGATACATTAGATAATTCATTGCTCTTTATCATTCACTTTCGGTCTAAGCACAGTAAGTGGATCTGAAAATAATTTCAGTATATATAAATTATGTATCATTATCACATAAAGTTGATGAAATAGTATATAGAATGTTTGTATGCTCTAAGACTAACTTTTAGATTTTCTTTTTATTCTCTCAATGGTGTGCAAAGTATAAATCAAAGCCATTCTGTGAAAAACTGCTTTCCTGGGTGAAAAGCAGTGGCTGTGCCAGAGTCATTGTTCTTTCGAGCAGTCATTCATATCAGCGTAATGATCTGCAGCTTCGTAGGTATGTTCCTGCCTCTGGAAAGTTATTTTTGGTATGGTTTATACTATGATAATTTCGCTATTAAAAAGTTAAACTCTAAAAGCCATGTAGATCCTTACCTCTTCTTACTGGAGTTTAGAAAGAGGGGGGTAAGAGAAGGTCAGGAGATGGGAGGGAGTACAGTTAGGCAGATCTTTTCAGTTCCTGTGAGCTTAGTAGAGTTGGGGCACGGGGAAGACATCGTGTAGAGAGAGAGAGTTTGGGAACCATGTTTTTAGTGTTTCCCGTCACATACATGGCAACATCACAGAGCTCAGCTAATTGAAGAGAATAAGCAGAAAAGGTACTCAAGATTTATAAAGTTGATAACTTTTGAAAGGTTAATATTTTCAGTTATTTCCATATATGCTACCTTGAAAGATTAATATTTTCAGTTATTTCCATATATGCTACCATTTTTTAAAAAACATTTACTTTTTGTAGAGACAGGGTCTAGCTATGTTGCCCAGGCTGGTCTCGAATTCCCAGGCTCAGGCAGTCTGCCTGCCTCAGCCTCCCAAAGTATTGGGATTGCATGTGTGAGCCCCCCGCACCTGGCCACATGCAACCATTCGTATTTGCAGAAATCCACTTGCCTAAAGGGTAGCTCCCTGGCATGTCAGAGTGAGTTCTTAAATGTAAGACAGAGTATCCCAGAAATAGAACTATAAGCTATCATTACCACATAAAGTTGATAACATTTCATATAGAATACTCTTATACTCTAAGATGTAGCTTTTATTTATTTATTTTTGAGACGGAGTCTTGCCCTGTCACCCAGGCTGGAGTGCAGTGGCATGGTCTCAGCTCACTGCAACCTCCACCTCCTGGATTCAAGCGATTCTCCTGCCTCAGCCTCCTGAGTAGCTGGGATTACAGGTACCTGCCGCCACGCCAGACTAATTTTTGTAATTTTAGTAGAGGCTGGGCTTCACCGTGTTGGCCAGGCTGGTCTCAAATTTCTGATGTCAGGTAATTCGCCTGCTGGGCCTCCCAAAATGCTGGGATTACAGGCATGAGTCACTGTGCCCATCCCCAGGATGTAGCTTTTTTTTTTTTTTTTCCTTTTTTTTTTTTGAGACAGAGTCTTTCTCAGTTGCCCAGTTCTCAGTTGCCCAGGCTGGAGTGCAGTGGTGCAATCTCGAGTCACTGCAACCTCTGCCTCCTGGGTTCAAGCGGTTCTCCTGCCTCAGCCTCCCGAGTACCTGGGACTACAGGCGCATGCCACCACACCCGGCTAATTTTTTGTATTTTTAGTAGAGACAGGATATTGGCCAGGCTGGTCTCGAACTCCTGACCTCAGGTGATTTGCCTGCCTGGGCCTCCCAAAGTGCTGGGATTACAGGCGTGAGCCACCACGCCCGGCCCCAAGATGTAGCATTTAGATCATTTATTTTTTATTTTTTATTCTTTTTTTTTTTTTTTTTTTTTTTGAGACGGAGTCTTGCTTTGTCGCCCAGGCTGGAGTGCAGTGGCGCGATCTCGGCTCACTGCAAGTTCCACCTCCCGGGTTCACGCCATTCTCCTGCCTCAGCCTCCCGAGTAGCTGGGACTACAGGCGCCCACTACCACGCCTGGCTAATTTTTTTTTTGTATTTTTAGTAGAGACGGGGTTTCACCGTGTTAGCCAGGATGGTCTCGATCTCCTGACCTCGTGATCCGCCCGCCTCGGCCTCCCAAAGTGCTGGGATTACAGGCGTGAGCCACCGCGCCCGGCCTTTATTTTTTATTCTTTTGGGGATGGAGTCTCGCTCTGTCACCCAGGCTGGAGTGCAGTGGCACAGTCTTGGCTCACTGTAACTTTTTTAGATGATGTAGATCATAACTTTTATCACTTAGACACCTATAAAACCAGGATGAAAAAATACCAATAAGCCAAGAGTTACCTTTCAAAATGAGCTAATTTCCAGAACTTTCACAGAAGACATTACAGGCTTCATGGCAGAAGGGAGGAAAGCTGTGGGAAATTTTTGCAATGGGCTTGCCTAAGTGTTTCTGTCTTTTTATATTGTCTCCTAAGTAAGTAGCACATCAGAGCAATATTTTTTACTTAAGTCTGCTGAAACTTGTGTTTTGCCTGTGCAGCAGACTATATGGAGACCAAGAGAATTTCAGCTAAAGAACCGATGTTTGCCTTAGAGTTTTTAAAAAGTTAACTATATGATTATTTCTAGTACTCCCTTCCGGTACCTACTTACACCTTCCATGCAAAAAAGTGTTCAAAATAAAATAAAGAGCCTTAACTGGGAAGAAATGGAAAAAAGCCGGTGCATTCCTGAAATAGATGATTCCGAGTTTTGTATCCGCATTCCGGGAGGAGGTATCACAAAAACACTCTATGATGAAAGGTGAGTTTGTTTGCCTGTTCATTTGTTTCCCACTATACTTAAAAATGAAATTAATGCAGTGAGCTGAGATCGTGCCACTGCACTCTAGCCTGGGTGACAGAGCAAGACTCCGTCTCAAACAAAAAACAACAACAACAACAAAAAACAAAATTAAGTCAGAGAATGTATTGGATTACTTACTGAAACTTTGAGAATATATTGATAGGCCGGGTGCGGTGGCTCACGCTTGTAATCCTAGCACTTTGGAAGGCCGAGGCAGGCGGATCACGAGGTCAGGAGATCAATCAAGACCAGGAGATCGAGACCATCCTGGCTAATATGGTGAAAACCTGTATCTACTAAAAATACAAAAAATTAGCTGGGCGTGATGGTGGGCACCTGTAGTCCCAGCTACTCGGGAGGCCGAGGCAGGAGAATGGTGTGAACCCGAGAGGCGGAGTTTGCAGTGAGCCAAGATCGCGCCACTGCACTCCAGCCTGGGAGACAGCAAGACTCCATCTCAAAAAGAAAAAAAGAAAATATATTTACAAAACTGGTACTATTTTAGAGCTCTTGCATTTAGGGGAAAGATTTAAACTTGGTTATAGAAGAATTGGTTTCTCAAAAGCCATATTTAATGCTTGTATTTTGTGTGACTTTTTAGGGATTCTAATACTTATTCTTTGCAACCTCTACACGCACACTTTTTTTTAATTGTGGTAAAATACACATCGTGCAAAATTTACATACATTTATCACACATTTTAACTATATTTAAGCGTACAATCAAGTGCCATTAATTCACAGCATCTGCATCCATCAGCACTGTCTGCTTCTAGAACTTTGTCGTCATACTAAATTAAAAAATCTGTACCCATAAATAATAACTCCCAACTTAATTTCTGTAAAATTGGTGGTGATGTTCCCATTTTCATTTCTTATTTTAATAATTTGAGTCTTTTCTTTTTTTCCTAGTCAAGCTAGCTAAAGATTTGTCAGTTTTGTTTTTCTTTGAAGAACCAGTTTTGATTTTGCTGATTATTGCTTTTCTATTCTCTATTATTCTATTAATCTCTATTATTTCTCTCTTAACTAATCTTTATTTTCTTCCGCTAGCTTTGGATTTGGTTTGCTTTTTTTTCTCTTTTCCAAGGTGTAAACTTAGGTTATTAATTTAAAAGTTTTTTTCTTTTTTACTGAATGTGTTTACAGCTGTAAATTTTCCTCTTAGCGCTGTTTTCACTGCATGCCCTAGGATTTGACATGTCGTGTTTTCATTTTCACTCATGTCAGTATTTTCTCAT
Organism: Gorilla gorilla gorilla; assembly: GCF_029281585.2. Taxonomy (NCBI): domain Eukaryota; kingdom Metazoa; phylum Chordata; class Mammalia; order Primates; family Hominidae; genus Gorilla; species Gorilla gorilla. Next base: position 37,542,099 of record NC_073241.2, on the reverse strand, counting down.
TTCCCTTGTGTTTTTGTTCCGTGTTCCTCTCTTGTCCCCCTTGCAAACACCTACCTACTTTCTAAGAGTCAACTCACCCTTCACCTCCTGTCTGCAATCTTGCCTTTTCCTGTCTTCTAGACAAGGAAGTTGCGTCTGCACTCCCACTGCACTCCACCTCTTCTATACTTTGTTGCACTTACTTTACCAGTCAATCCTCCTAAACTTTTGCTTCTGACCAAGACAGAGTAACTGATATCAGACTTGCCCTCCTGCCATAAAAATACTGGAACCTGACAATTTATGAAACAACTGTTTTCCAGACACTGGACTACAGGCAGCACACAGCTGTCATCCCTAAGAGAAGGCAATTTTAAGTCTACAGTTGCCTGGCTTTCTGCTTGAGATACTTTCTGGACTGCAGCACAGGGAGCAGAATCCAAGCAGAGCTGAGTGGAGGAAATGAGTTAAGACTACAGGGAGGCCGAGGCAACTGGAGATACAGGGCAGAGAATCCGAGGGCAGGGGTGCTGCTCATCAGAGTCCAGGGGTCTGTTTCCTTGGGTCTGTCTTCTTGGGTATAGGGTGAAACTATGAGGACAGGCAAGAGGACAGGCAAAAGAACAGCTTCTGGTTAGCTATAAGCTTGCCCACAAAGTTAGCAGTGATAAACAGAAAGTATTATAAAAGTTAGACCTACTCAGCATCAAACATTCAGGAAATGCAGATTTTACCCTGAAGAAACAATATTTAAAATACTCAGTTGTATCAACCAGAATAAAATAGTTCCAAATAAAAAAGTAATAATAATAGTCATCCTCTGCCTTTCTTTTTAACAGAAAACCAGAGGGTAATATTGAAATGATTATCCCACACTGTGTTACAAACTAATAAGAGGCGCGATAAGCTGAAGAGCATACCCCTGCGCTTTCCAAGTTAGAGCCTTGAAAATGCAAGCACAGCCTGGGAGCCAGCCTTCTCCAGGCGGGAGCCTTGCCTGAGGCCATCACAGCAGACGCATTTAGGAACTGGAATTTTCTGAGCCATCAGAGCTCATAGTGGTTCCATACAAAGATTGAGAGCCCCTAAGGTGTTTGAGAACCAAGTACTGGGCTAGGGTGAGTGAGGCTAACAGTTTCTACTTGGTAGTTTTTAGAGACAGAAACTAAAGTTAGCCTGGTATCATCTGAGACTTCTGAACGTACACATCAGAGTCTCCTCGGTGCCTTTCCTTCCTTAGAACTCGGCTCACTTTTATTTCTGTAGCTCTCTTCTCTGTCAGTCTCGTGCTTTCAAGTTTTGGCATGGCATTTTTCTCATAGTTCTTGGTTTTAGGGTGTTAGGAGTAATTTTTGCATTTATTGGCAAGCAGGAAACTTTTTGCATTGGTGAATCTCCATCTCATCACTAGCTTGAGGCGTTTATAGTATGATAGGAGACTATGTTTTGGAGTTAGAGAGACCTAAGTTCATGTCCCATCTCTGCCACTTACTAGATATAGAACTTTGGGCATGTTAACTATGTATTAAATCTTTTTTTTTTTATTTGAGACAGAGTCTTGCTCTGTCTCACGCAGTTCTCCTGCCTCAGCCTCCTGAGTACCTACAGGCGCATGCCACCATGCCCAGCTAATTTTTATATTTTTAGTAGAGACAGGGTTTCACCATGTTGGCCAGGCTGGTCTCGAACTCCTGACCTCAAATGATTTGCCCACCTCGGCCTCCCAAAGTGCTGGGATTACAGGCTTGAGCCAGCGCGCCCAGCCTGTATTCAATCTCTTTAAATCTGTTACCTCATAAAAGTAGCTAATACTTCTTTCATATTTACTGTGTGGTCACTGTTTTAAGCATTTTGCCTCCACTACCTCCTTTCAGCCTCACAACAACCTGTGAAGTAGGTTCCATTATCATCCCCCTTTTATAGATGAGGAACACCCCTGGTTAAGTAACTTGCCCAACATATCTGGTAAGTTGAAGAGCTAGAATCTGAATCCTGGTGTCTATCTTTGTTCCCGTTATTCCAAACTGATTCACTTATAAAATGGAGCTAATTATAGCTTCTTCAGGATTATTACAGGGATTGTCATAAAATTTGCAGATAATGCTTAACACATAATAACCACTCAGCGTTTTTGGAAGAAGTAGGAACTTTTATTTCCTTTAATGATTCCATTCTCTTCCACATTTTCCCTCACTGCTTTAGATAGTAACTAGGTGTTATTTTCTTTCAGTCTCTGCTGTGGTGCTTCTGAAAATTACTGTCTTCTGAAGTAGGTTTGGGGAGTAGGTCAGAACATACCTTATCTGCTATAGCCAAGGACAGAAAGGCTGGTTTTTCATGCAGCCGTGGGGTGAGGCATGATTGTGCGTGTTCCCCAGTGAGTGTTACAGGGGCCTGCTCTCACAAGTAGAAAACTCTGTGTGGGGCAAAGGGAGATGATAAGTGATCTTACGATGTGACGTCTTTTCCTTTCCTAAACCAGGTAGGTTATCGTAGCTGTAAAAACAGACACACTAGAGTCAGCTCTTGTACCCTGTGAAAGAATACTGATTCTTATTTTTATTTCTTGTAGCTGTTCTAAAGAAATCCAAATGGCAGTTCTGCTGAAATTTGTTTCAGAAGGGGACAACATCCCAGATGCATTAGGTCTTGTTGAGTATCTTAATGAGTGGCTTCAGATAATCAAACCACTTGTAAGTTCTGCGATAGCTTAAGCCTCATCTTTGGTTGTATTCATTAACTTGCACTTTATATACTACCTAAGTAGACCAAGTAAGTGAACGTTTGTATTAGATATAGACATATCTTTACATAAAATTTAGTTTAAGCTGAACTTTTGAAAATTAGAGGACAGTTAACCAACCTATTATTTACAGTTTTTTCATTAAAGCTGACTTTCCAAAAAGGAAAATCCTTAGTTCTTCATTGTACTTACTATTCATGTTAGATTAATTATGCCAGACATAGTCTTGCAATAATAAAAAGCCTTCTGTGGAATTCAGGAATTTTTTTAGGGAAGTAAAAAGTATTGCTATGTGAGCAATACTGTAGCTATTGAATATGTATTACAGTTGATATTTTTCTCTGTTATGCAATGAGAGCATTACACCCAGGGAAGTGAGTTAGCCTTTAGGCATAACAGAACACTGAGCATAAGGCTGCTTTCTAAGATGGGTAACTAGCTTTTTAATTCATGCTTTTGCCAAGAACAAATTGATACAAATCACATAACGCTGATTTTTTTTTAATCCCTATTCTTTTTGAATGTGATTTTCCCTAATAAACTTCATCTACAGCCTTTCTGGCATATCTTTATAATTTGGAACTTAAAGAAATTTATCTTCAGTTGACATGAAGACAAAGAAACTTTATTTTTCCTGAACAATAAAACCTGGCTATAAAAGTGCCAACCAAAAGGAACACAAAAGGAGAGTTTTATAATTCACTTTAAAAGGAGATTTGATGGTAAAGTTTAAAGATTAAAATATTTTATTCTTCAATTACAGAGCGATGACCCCACAGTATCTGCCTCACGGTGGAAAATACCAAGTTCTTGGAGATTACTCTTTGGCAGTGGTCTTCCCCCTGCACTTTTTTGATCTAATTTCTGTTTTATACCTTATACCCAAAACACTTACTACTAACATAGCTGTTAAACATTCTATACAAAAAAATTGTATGATCTGGTATTAGGAAATTACTTTCACAGTAAATATCAAAGAAAAAAGATTAAGGGTCTCTTTGCCATGCTTTTCATCATATGCACCAAATGTAAATTTTATACAATAAAATTTTATTTCCTAAGTAATTTTGTCTTAAATGTATTTTTTTTTAATTTCAGACTCTCTGTTAGCTTCCTAGTTTGTCTCTAATAAATCACCACAAACTTAGTGACTTAAAACACACCAGTTTAATTTTTTCATTAACTAATTAATTAATTTTCATTCTGTCTTTTAAGTAAAATGAGACGAGGTCTTGCCATGTTGCCCAAGCTGATCTCAAACTCCTGGGCTCAGGCAATCCTCCTGCCATGTCCTCCCAAAGTGCTGAGATTACAGGCATTACACCACTATGCCCAGCCACAAATTTGCTTTTAAATTCTGACTTCTGAGTTCTAGAAGTCAGAAATCCAACAATGGGTCTGACGAGACTAAAGTCAGGGTGATAGCAGGGCAGTGCTCCTGAGGAAGGCCTTAGGGAGAATTTGTGTTCTGCTGTTTCCAGCTTCTAGAGGCTGCCATATTATTTGGCTCATGGGCCCTTCTATCTTCAAAGCCAGCAGCTTAGCATCTTCAAATCTCTCACTTATAAAAGGACCCTGTGATTGCATTGGGCCCACCCCAATAATCCAGGATAGTTTCCCCATTTTAGAATAATTTTACTATAAAAGAAATAATAAAAATAGTTACCATTTTCAAGTGCCTGCTGCATACCAGTCACTGTTCACCCCTAGTCTTTGGGATGTACGATTTCACTGTGTTACCTCTGTGCCTTGGCTTTCTCATCTGTAACACAAGGGCTTGTAATATTTAAGGATACACCTACCTCCCAGCACTCCGGAAAGGTTTCCTTTTGATGATATGTAAATCATTCTGGATTCTGTGGCCTATTTCTGTTTCCCTTTTGGTTAAAATATGAAATGGGGGTTGACGTCAGCAAGATGGCAAAATAGGAAGTACCAGTCCTCATTACCCCACAGAGACACCAGTTTAATTTATAGACCAAGATACCAGAAACCAGTTAAGTTGCAGTATCCCCAGGTGAGTGCAAAATTAAGAACAGCCACGTTGAAATGAGTAAGAAGAGTCATTTCACTTTACCCCAACCCAGGATGACAGCCCAGCATGATGGCGAGAGTACGCCAGCTCCTGGCTTTTCCCTGGGTTGAAGGGGGCAGACTCGGTGAGGGGGAGAGAGGTAGAGAACGTTGGAGCATGTGACCAAGATTCTGACTCTTTCGTCTTGTCTGACTTGGAATACTGACAGAACTGGCATCCTTTGGATGTCTGGAGTCTGCTAAAAGCACGGGAGAGTTGGAGGATCGTTTGCCGTGCCACCAGAGCCTGTAGTACCACAGACAGGCCAGTGTGGCTGGACACCACCAAGAGAAATCACCCAACTTGCATTTTCTCTCCCAGGAGGAATGGAACTTACACGCCAGCATTCCAGCTTTTTGTAGTGCTGCCCAAGGGACTGTTGCCCATCTCATCTAACTTGGGGTGCTTATAGGAAGCTGTCATGCTTTGCCAGAGAGCCACTGAGAACAAAGGGGCGACTTGCAGCTGCAGCACTAGGGAACATGCAATTCTGAAGACAGACACCAGAGGGAGCAAGAGATTACAAGATGAAAAACCAGCAACCTTTAGTTGGGAAATAACACAATCCTAAAAAGTTGAACTTGGAAAAACATTTAAGAGGTTTCAGAATCTCTACCTGGGCTAGCTGGTGAAGGTCTCCCCTGTACAAAGCCAGTATGCAAAGATTGGGAGTGGCCGAGTGCAGTGCCTCACACCTGTAACCCCAGCACTTTGGGAGGCTGAGGTGGGAGGATCACCTGAGGTCAGGAGTTCGAGACCAGCCTGACCAATATGGTGAAACCCCATCTCTACTAAAAATACAAAAAAAAAAATTAGCCAGACATGGTGGCACACACTTGTAATCCCAGCTATGCGGGAGGCTGAGGCAGGAGAATTGCTCAAACCCAGAAGGCGGAGGTTGCAGTGAGCCAAGATTGCGCCACTGCACTCCCACCTGGGCAACAGAGCGAGACTCTGTCTCAAAAAGAAAAAGAAAATATGAAGCTCACTGGCAAACTAAATATAGACAAATGCAGAATCCTTCAGGACTATAATGGTAGTGCACTTTTAATTCTGGTCCAGAATTGACAAGACAAAGCATAAAAATAACTCTAACTGGCCAGGCACGGTGACCCACACATGTCATCCCAGCACTTGGGGAAGATTTCTTGAAGCCAGGAGTTTAAGACCAGCCTGGGCAAAAAAGTGAAGCCCCATCTCTAAAAATCAAAACAAACACTGTAACTATAAAAATATGTTAAAATATCTTAATGGGTACACACTATGTAAAGGTGTAATTTGTGACATCAATAATTTTTTTTTAGCTTTTGCACAGCAAAACAAACAGCAGAGTAAGCAGATAACCCACACAGTGGGAGAAATTTGCAAACTATGCATCCGACAAAGGAATAATATCCGGAATCTATAAGGAACTCAAATGAGCAAGAAAAAAATAATCCCATTACAAAGTGGCAAAGAACATAAATAGACAATTCTCAAAAGAAGATATACAAGCAGCCAACAAACATGAAAAAATGCTCAACATCACTAATCATCAGGGAAATGTTAAGACCGCAATGAGATATCACCTTACTCCTGCAAGAACGATCATAATTAAAAAGCCAAAAAAACAATAGATGTTGGTGTGAATGTGGTGAAAAGGGAACACTTCTACACTGCTGGTGGGAATGTAAATTAGTACAACCGCTATGGGAAACAGTGCGGAGATTCCTTAAAGAACAAAAAGTAGAACACCATCTGATCCAGCAATCCCACTACGGGGTATATACCCAAAGGAAAATAAGTCATTATATGAAAAAGACACATGCACACACGTTTATAGCAGCACAATTCACAATTGCAAAGATATAGAACCAACCTAAGTAACCATCAACCAATGAGTGGATAAAGAAAATGTGGTATATTCATCATGGAGTACTACTCTTCAGCCATAAAAAGGAATGAAATAATGTCTTTTGCAGCAACTTGGATGGAGCCAGAGGCCATTATTCTAAGTAAAGTAACTCAGAAATGGAAAACCAAATATTGTACCTCTCACTTACAAGTGGGAGCTAAGCTATGAGGGCTCAAAGGCATAAGAATGATATAATGGACTTTAGCAGGCCAGGCACAGTGGCTTACACCTGTAACCCCAGCACTTTGGGATGTCAAGGTGGGTGGATCGCTTGAGGCCAGGAGTTCGAGACCAGCCTGGCCAACATGGTGAAACCCCGTCTCTACAAAAAAAAAAAAAAAAAAAAAATACAAAAATTAGCTGGATGTGGCGGCATGTGCTTGTAGTCCCACCTACTAGGGAGGGTGAGGCACAAGAATCACCCAGGAGGTGGAGGTTGCAGTGAGCCAAGATTGCACCACTGCACTCCAGCCTAGGCAACAAAACAAGACTCCATCTCAGGGTAAAAAAAAAAAAAAAAGAATGATATAATGGACTTTGAGGACTTAGCCAGGGAGGTTTGGAGGGGGTGAGGAATAAAACACTACATGTTGATTATAACATAGACTGCTTGGGTGATGGGTGCACTAAAATCTCAGAAATCACCACTGAAGAACTTATCCAGGTAACCAAAAACCACCTGTACCCCAAAAACCATTGAAATAAAAATTTTAAAAATAATTTTTTTAAGATGAGAGATCTTGCTATGTTGTCCAGGCTGGTTTTGAACTCCTGAGCTCAAGCCATCCTCCCACCTTGGCCTCCAAAAGTGCTGGGGTTACAGGCATGAGCCACTGCACCTGGCCCTACATCAATAATTTAAAAGTAGAGTTGTAAAAGTGGTTTTTGTATATGATTGAGGTTAAGTTGTTATCAGCTTAAAATAGATTATTACAAGTATAAGATGTCTCATGTAAGTCCCAGGATAACCACAAAGTAAATACCTATATTCTTTCAAAATTGAAGTCAATCCTCTGAAACCCTGCCGCTGCTTTGTCAACTAAGTTTATGGAATATCCCAAAATCCTTTGTTGTCATTTCAACAATGTACACAGCACCTTCACCAGGAGTAGATTCCATCTCAAGAAACCACTTTCTTTGCTCATCCATAAGAAGCCACTCCTGATCTCTTCAAGTTTTATCATGAGATTGCAGCAATTTATTCACATCTTTAGGGTCCACTGTTAAATTTGCTATTTCCATCTTGCAGTTACCTCTTTCACTGAAGTCTTGAACTGCTCAAAGTCATCCATGAACGTTGGAACTGACTTATCTTAATGTTGATATTTTGATCTCCTCCCATGAATCAAAATATACTTAGTGTCATCTAAAATGGAGAATCGTTTTCAGAAAGTTTTCAATTTACTTTGCCCAGATCCATCAGAGGAATCACTATTTATGGCAGCTATAACCTTAGGAAATGTATTTCTGAAATAAGACTTGAAAGCTGAGATTACTCCTTGATCCATGGGCTGCAGAATGGATGTTATATTAGCAGGCATGAAAACAACATTAATCTCCTTGCACATTTCCATCAGAGCTCTTGGGACCAGGTGTATTGTCAATGACTGGTGGTATTTTGAAAGGAATCTTTTTTTCTGAGTGGTAGGTCTCAACAGTGGGATTAAAATATTCAGTGAGCCATGCTCAAACAAATGTGCTGCCATTCAGGCTTTGATGTTCCACTGATAGAGCACAGGAAGAGGAGATTTAGCATAATTCTTAAGGGCCCTGGAATTTTTGGAATGGTAAATATTGGCTTCAGCTTAAAGTCACCAGCTGCATTAGCCCCTAACAAGTAAGCCAGCCTGTCCTTTGAAGCTTTGAAGCTAGGCATTGACTTCTGCTTTCTAGCTATGAAAGTCCCAGATGGCCTCTTCTTCTGATAGAAGAATGTTTCATCTACATGGAAAATCTGTTTTTTGTTTTGTTTTGTTTGAGACAGAATCTTGCTCTGTCGCCCAGGCTGGAGTGCAGTGGCGCGATCTCGGCTCACTGCAAGCTCCGCCTACCAGGTTCACGCCATTCTCCTGCCTCAGCCTCCGGAGTAGCTGGGACTAGCCTACAGGCGTCCGCCACCACGCCGGGCTAATTTTTTTGTATTTTTAGTAGAGACGGGGTTTCACTGTGTTAGCCAGGATGGTCTCTATCTCCTGACTTCGTGATCCGCCCGCCTCGGCCTCCCAAAGTGCTGGGATTATAGGCGTGAGCCACAGCACTGGGACGGAAATCTGTTGTTTTGTGTAGCCGCCTTCACCAATTAGCTGGATCTTCTGGATAACTTGCTGCAGATTCTATATCAGTACTTGCTGCTTTACCCTGCATGTTTACGGTATGAAGACAGCTGTTTTTTCTTAAATCTCATAAACCTACCTCTGCTAGCTTCCAGCTTTTCTTCTGCAGCTTCCTCACCTGTCTCAGGCTTCACAGAATTGAAAAAGAGGTACAGCCTTGTTCTGGGGTAGGCTTTTGCTTCAGAGAATGTTGTGGATGGTTTGATCTTCTATTCAGACCACTAAACTCTCCACATCAGCAATGAGGCTGTTTTGCTATCATTTGCGTTCACTGGAGTAGCACTTTTTTTGTTTTTGTTTTTGTTTTTGTTTTTGAGACAGAGTCTCGCTTTGTTGCCCAGGCTGGAGTGCAGTGGCACAATCTTGGCTCATGGCAACCTCTGCCTCCTGGGTTCAATCGATTCTCCTACCTCAGCCTCCTGAGTAGCTGGGACTGCAGGCGTGCACCACCACGCCCAGCTAATTTTTTTTGTATTTTCAGTAGAGATGCGGTTCGGCCATTTTAGCCAGGCTGTTCTTGAAATCCTGACCTCGGGTGATCCTCCCGCCTCGGCCTCCCAAAGTGCTGGGATTGCAGGCATGAGCCACCGTGCCCGGCCTGAAGTAGCACTTTTAATTTCCTTCAAAAACTTTTTCTTTGCCTTCACAACTTGGCTAGCTGTTTGATAGAAGAGGCTTAGTTTTGGGCCTATCTGAGCTTTTGAATGCCTTCCTCAATAAGCTTAATCATTTCTAGCTTTTGATTCAAAGTGAGAGACTTGTGACTCTTCCTTTCACTTGAACACTTAGAGGCCACTGTAGGGTTATTAATAGGCCTCATTTCAATATTGTTATATCTCAGGAAATAGGGAGGCCCAAGGAGAGGGAAAGAAAAGGGAGAACAAATGGCTGGTTGGTGGCGCAGTCAGAACACACACATTTATCAGTTAAGTTCTTTATCTTACAAGGGTGCAATTTGCGGTGCTCCAAACCAATTACAACAAGTAACATCAAAGATCACTGATCGCAGATTACCATAACATATAATAATAATGGGAAGGTTTGAAATATCTTGAGAATTACCAAGATGTGACACAGAGACCCAAAGTAAGTACATGGTGTTGAAAAAACGGCACAATAGAACTTTCTTGACACAGAATTGCCACAAAACTTCAGTTTGTGAAAAAGCACAATAGCTGTGAATAGCACAATAAAGTGAGGGGCAATACAATGAGGTGTGCCTGTACTAGCAACCCAAATTCAACAGTACATTAACAGGATCATATACCATGACCAAAAGCAATTCATCCCTGGATGTGAGGATGGTTCAACATATGGAAATGAATAAATGCACTACAACACCTTAACAGAAAAAGGACAAAAATCATATGTCAATTCACGCAGAACAAGCACTTGACAAAACTCAACTCCTTTCCAATGCAAAACACTCAATGAACTAGGACTCCAGGGAAATTACTTCAACCTTGGTAGTCAAGGTCAATGAAATGCCAACAGCTAAAGTCATACTCAATGGTGAAAAACGGAACGCTTTCCATTCTTACCAATTTTATTCAATGTAGTTCTTAAGTCCTAGCCAGAGAAATATACAAGAAAAAGAAATAAAAAGGCATCCAGATTGGAAAAGAAGCAAAATGTTGTCTGTTAGCAGAGGACATGAACTCATATGTAAAAAACCCATAAAATTCCATGAAATGTTAAAACTAATAAATGAATTCAGCAAAATTGCAGGATACAAAATCAACATTCCAGCATCAGTTGTGTTTCTGTACACAATGAACAATCCAATAAATAAATAAAGAACATCCCATTTACAATAGCATAAAAGAGAATAAAATAAGTTGGGCATGGTGGCTCATACCTGTAATCCCAGCACTTTGGGAGGCCAAGGCAGGCAGATCATGAGGTCAAGAGATTGAGACCATCCTGGCCAACATGGTGAAACCCCATCTCTACTAAAAGTACAAAAATTAGCTGGGCGTGGTGGCGCGAGCCTGTAGTCCCAGCTATTTGGGAGGCTGAGGCAGAAGAACCGCTTGAACCCGAGAGGCAGAGGTTGCAGTGTCCGAGATCACGCCACTGCACTCCAGCCTGGTGACAGAGTGAGACTCCGTCTCAAAAAACAAAAAACAAAAAAACAAAAAAAAAGAGAGAATAAAATAGTAATAAACTAAACCAAGGAGGCAAAAGAGTTATATAATGAAAATGATAAGACATTGCTGAAAGAGATTAAAGAAGACACAGATAAATAGAAATACATCTCATGTTCATGGATTGGAAGACTTAGTATTGATAAGCTGTCCATACTACCTGAAGCAGTCTACAGATTCAACGCAATCTGTATCAAAATCTCAATGGCTTTTTTTTTTGCGGACACAGAAAAAAAAATCCTAAATTCATATTGAATCTAAAAGGACCCCAAATAACCTTGAAAAAGAACAAAGCTGGAGACCTCACACTTCCTGATTTCAAAGCATATTACAATGTTAGAGTAATTGAAACAATATGGTACTGGCATAAAGACAGACATATAGAGCAATGGAACAAAATACAGAGCCCAGAACAAAATACAAGGCATATTACAAAGCTATAGTAATTGAAACAATATGGAATTGGCATAAAGACAGACATATAGACCAATGGAACAAAATACAGAGCCCAGAAATAAACCCTCATGTTTACTGTCAAAGGTCTTCAACAAAGATGCCAAGACTACACAATGAAGAAAGGATAGCTCTTCAACAAATGGTGCCGGGAAAATTGCATATCCACGTAGGAAAGAAAAAAATGGGCCCTTAATCTACATCATATACAAAAATTAATTCAAAATGAATTAAAGACCTAAACCTAAGACCTGAAACTATGAAACTAAAAGAAAACTTAGGGGAGAAACTTCATAATATTAGGAGAAGGGCAATGATTTCTTGGCTATGACACCAAAGGCACAAGTAACAAAATATAAAATAGACAAATGGGACTACATCAAAAACTTCTGCACAGCAAAGGAAACAACACAGTGAAAAAGAAACCTACAGAATGGGAGAAAATACTTGAAAATCATTTATCTGGTAAAGGGCTAACATCCAGTATATATATTTTTAAATATTCAAGGGATACCTCGTTTACCCTGATATTATTATTACACATTATATTCTTGTATCAAAATGCGAGTATCATATATATATATATATATATATATATATATATGCCTACTATGTACCTATAAAAATTAAAAATTTTTTAAAAATGGGCTGGGCGGGGTGGCTCACACCTGTAATCCCAGCACTTTGGGAGGCCGAGGCAGGCGGATCACCTGAGGTCAGGAGTTCAAGACCAGCCTGGCCAACATGGCAAAACCCTGTCTTTACTGAAAATACAAAACTTAGGAGGGCATGGTGGCACATGCTTGTAATCCAAGCTACTTGGGAGGCTGAGGCACGAGGACTGCTTGAACCCAGGAGGTGGATGTTGCAATGAGCTGAGATCATGCCACTGTACTCCCGCCTGGGCAGCAGCATGAGGCTCCATCTGAAAATAAATAAATAAAACTAGGCCAGGAACGGTGACTCATGCCTGTAATCCCAGCACTTTGGGAGGCCGAGGCGGGTGGATCACCTGAGATCAGGAGTTCGAGACCAGCCCGGCCAACATGGCGAAGTCCCGTTTCTACTAAAAGTACAAAAATTAGTTGGATGTGGTGGTGGGCGCCTATAATCGCAGCTACTCAGGAGGCTGAGGCAGGAGAATCATTTGAACCCAAGAGGTGGAGGTTGCAGTGAGCTGAGATCACACCACTGCACTCCAGCTTGGGCAGCAGAGCGAGACTCCGTCTCAAAATTAAATAAATAAATAAATAAAAATAAAAGTATGGGCAAAGAATAGCCATTTCTTCAATGAAGATATACAAGTGAGCAAGTGTATGAAAAGGTGCTCAACATCTCTCATCATCAGAGAAATGCAAACTAAAACCACATGTAGTCTGTAATCCCAGCATTTTGGGAGGCCGAGGCAGGAGGATTACAGGAATTCAAGACCAGGCTGGCCAACATGGTGAAACCCCATCTCTACTAAAAACACAAAAATTAACTAGGCGTGGTGGCATACCCCTGTAGTCCCAGCTACTTGGGCGGCTGGGGCAGAAGAATCACTTGAGCCTGGAAGCGGAGGTTGCAGTGAGCTGAGATTGCACCACTGCACTCCAGCCTGGGTGACAGAATGAGACTCCATCTCACAAAACAAAACAAAACAAAACAGGCCGGCACAGTGCCTCATGCCTGTAATCCCAGCACTGTGGGAGGCCAAGGTGGGCAGATCACCTGAGGTTAAGAGTTCGAGAGCAGCCTGGCCAACATAACAAAACCCCGTCTCTACTTAAAAAATGCACAAATTAGCTGGGCACGGTGGTGTGCACCTGTAATCCTAGTTACTCAGGAGGCTGGAGAATCACTTGAACCCGGGAGGTGGAGGTTGCAGTGAGCCGAGATCACACCACTACACTCCAGCCTGGGCAACCGAGTGAGACTCCGTCTCAAAAACAAAACAAAACAAACCATGTGAGGTATCACCTCATACCCATTAGGTTGGCCATTATTAAAAGAAAAAAATACAAGCATTGATGAAGACGTGGAGAAACTTGAACTCTTGGACACTTTTGGTGGGACTGTAAAATGGTGCACTTGCTATGGACAACAATATGGAGGTTCCTCAAAGAATTAAAAATAGACACAATATAACCCAGCAATCCTACTTCTGGGGTATATGTCCAAAAGAAGCAGAATCAGGATCTCAAAGAGTTATTTGCACACCATGTTCATTACAGTGTTATTCATAATAGCCAAGATGTAGAAGCAGCCTAAATGCCCAGGGACAGATGAATGGATAAAGAAAAGGTGGTATAACAGGTAATGGAATATTATTCAGCCTTAACAGGATGTAAATCCTGGCATATGTTACAATACGGATGAACCTCGAGGACTGTCTTAGTCCATTCAGGCTGCTATAGCAAAATACCATAAACAGGCTGGCTTATAAACAACAAAAATTTATTTCTCACAGTTCTAGAAGCTGGACCTTCAAGTTCAAGGCAGATGTGGTGTCTGTAAAGAGCCAGGCTTTCTGGCTAATAGACGGCACCTTCTCGCTGTTCCTCACATAGAAGGGGAAAGGAGTCTCTCTTGGGACTCGTTTATAAAGGCACCAATCCCAGTCATGAGGACTGCACCCCCATGACTGACCTGATCACCTTTCAAAGACCCCACCCCCTAACACCATCAACTTGGAAGGCAGCGTTTCAACAAAGGATTTCAACATAGGAATTTGGAGAGGGGACACAGACACTCAGACCATACCGTCAGGAGAAATCAAATCTTTGAACCTAAAAGATTTGGTAGCTACACCAAAAATAATGTGGTTTACTCTTAGCTTTCGTCTTCCCTTTCTTTAGGAGGTATTTTCAGTTCCCTGCGGCATATATAAAGGTACTAATGTGTGGGAATAGGGAGGAGATGACCCTAAGCCAGCCTGGCTGTTCCAGTGTGAGGAGGTGATGTCCAAGTGCAATAAAAGTTAACAAATCAAGGGTGGGGAAGTGGGTACCGGGCAGAGAGAACCACTTGGACGGAGGCAGGGGGCCGAGAAGCAGTGCGGTGGGGTTGATGCTCAGGAGTGCCTCTCACCGCTGCCTTCATCTTTGCACCCCACTGCCTACTAACAGCATTTGCTGAGTAAATGTCTGCTCAATGAGTAAACAATAATATATGCAGAGATTTTCATCTGAAAGAGCCCAGTGAAAATGAACAATGAGCAGAACATATTGGGCACACGGGGGTGCATTATCATTATGTGTGTGTGTTTTAATTGTGGTTGCAGGGAGTAGAAACCAGATCACTAAAATTGCTCTGCGCGTGAGAGGAAGGAAGGATTTCTTTGGGGCCCCTAAGGAGGACAGGAGGAATCCGGCCATTAAGACAGACTTAGCTTTGTGCTGGCGCTGCAGGGTACAGCAAAGGCCTGGGACAGGACAGCTGAGGGATGGGTAAGGCCAAAACTTCTAAATTGCACCCTTTCTCCCCAGGTTTGTACCGTGTACACAGGGACGTCTATTAACTCCTCCATCACCCTGGCCATGTGGCCATGCTAACAAACCTTGGTAACGTTTTTGTTTTCCAGTTCCAAGTGGTGGTTGCACTTGACACATTCAGATCTTTGATTAATTCTCAAACACTCCAAATATTTTCAAAAGGTCTAGATTTAGTTATTGATGTTAACAAATCTGCCAGGCCTGGGTAAATTTTCTTTTGCTTTTCAAAAAAAAAAAAAATAATAAGGTTTCTTTATTGTCTTGGATGCAAATATAGTTTTAAAATGCATTGTGGTGTTGAATACAGCTGGTGGAAACGTGCTTCTTGACGGCAGAGCATCAGAGGGGTGTACTCAGGGTGACATGGGCCGCAGGGGGCCTCTGGCCAAACCAGATTCTTCTCCGGTTTGTTCTTCAGACCACGAGGTGGAACCGTCTCCTCAAAGGAGCCCTGCCACAATCACCAAAGCTCACACCAGAAAAAAACACCATTTACACAATAAACTGAACCTGAACAAGAAACAGAACATGGTGCTTCCGCCGTGAACAAAATCCGCAAGCGAACCCGCTTTCCTTTCCCGGGCTGTTCGAAAAAGATACAGCTAGAGAAACGGGGGCACTGTGGGCGGCCTGCGGGGGATGGCCTGGAGCTGTGGGGCCCGGGCTGAGCCCTTCCAGCCTTTTAACTGCAGGATGTAAACTCTAAGGAAATGTGTAGAACTTCAGTTTCTCCCAACCGTCCACAACCTCAACTCTTGAGACCACCAAATATCTGTTAGGAAACGCAGAAGAGAGTCCTTCAAATGAGCTACACCCAGGTTCAGAGCGCAGAACCAACAGTGTGACTGGGGCATGGAGGTAAATTCTAACACATAATTGGAGGGGAATTTCACAAAAACAAAATTCTGTGAAGTAAACACGCACATGCAAGCTTGTGCAAGTGCGCACGTGCGTACACACACACACATACACACGCACGCACACACACATGCACGCAAACACAGTCAACATTCAACGTGAAGAGTTCCCTTTTCTTTCTTGAAGGTTGATTTTTACAAGCCCCGACAAGCAAAGAGTCCCATGCGGTGGCCGGTGGGGCCAAGACCTCAGGATGAAAAGCACGCAGCTGCTCTGTCCTCACCCACTCTGGAGGCCAGCCCTGGTAGAAGCATGGGGGTGGGGTCCTAAAACACTTCGTCAGCGTTCCTGGAGCCTCCGCCAAGCTTCCCACGTGCCCCGTGTGTGTCCCTCACATCATAAAAACCTGTCCAGCCGCCCAAGGGCCTGGGTAAATTTTCATATGACTTTGGAGACAAGGGACGGACGTGTGGCAATGATGCTATTAGGAATGAATGGGGGCCCCAGGCGAGGCTTCCTCATCCCCTACACCCCTCTACCGAGGTCATCTAGGTAGCCACACCTCAGGACAGGGGCCCATCTTGATGGAACAGCTGCCTCTGCTTGCTGGAAAACACAGCAGGCAGGCCGTGTCCTCCATCCTGAGTCCTGAGGTGTTTACTGGGCATTGTGATCTCCAGTCATGCTGGGAACACTCAGGCCTGCAGGACAGCCCTGTGCAGATACCCAGGCATTGTTAACACAAGAGAATTCCACATCCATGCTGACCCTGTCCGCCCGAGGAGAGCCATCTTGTGCACACACAAAGCAGGCAGCTGTGTTTTCCATGTGGACCGTGTGAGAACTGGAATGAGAACTAAATTTAAACCATTCTTATTGGTCCCAGGCTTATTATACAACATATTCATTTCAATTGTCCTGAATGCATACTATTTTTTTTTTTTTTTCCTGAGATGGGTCTCACTCTGTCACCCAGGCCGGAGTGCAGCATGCCTCAGCATCCTGAGTAGCTGGGATTACAGGCACCCGCCAGCACACCTGGCTAAGTTTGTATTTTTAGTAGAGACGGGGTTTCACCATGTTGGCCAGGCTGGTCTCGAACTCCCGGCCTCAAGCAATCTGCCCGCCTTGGCCTCCCAACGTGCTGGGATTACAAGTGTGAGCCACCTCGCCTGGTCCTGAGTGCATATTTTAGAGAATAAAATCACCCAACTACCCAGCAGATACATGAGGATGAGTGAGGTTAAAGGGGACACAAGCTGTTTCTTAGATATTAATGTCAAATAAAAGGTTAGTTATCGGCCGGGCGCAGTGGCTCACGCCTATAATCCCAGCACTTTGGGAGGCCGAGGCGGGTGGATCACCTGAGGTCAGGAGTTCAAGACCAGCCTAGCCAACATGGTGAAACCCCATCTCTACTAAAAATACAAAAATTAGCCGGGCATGGTGGTGGGTGCCTGTCATCCCAGCTACTAGAGAGGCTGAGGCAAGAGAATCTCTTGAACTTGGGTGGCGGAGGTTGCAGTGAGCTGAGATGGCGCCACTGCACTTCAACCTGGGCGATAGAGCGAGATTTTGTCTCAAACAAACAAACAAAAAAAGGTCCTGGATTCACATAACTAGAATCCTTTATTTCCCTAGAATAGATGGCCTGCATTCCATTTTTAGGAGAAAGACAGAAGAAACAGTTATCAGAGATTTAGTTAAGGCAACCCTGCCAGACTCTGTCCTGGAGTCCGTGTGGGAATAGCTCAGGCTCCAGGCCTTCGGCACTTCACTTCGTTTGCTCTGTGGAGAGCGCTAAAGATTGGACTGAAGAGCCTCTTCCAGAATATTCAATTCTTAAAAACAAAGTCTGACTATCTTCAGCATACTCTACTTAATTTGTCAGGATGGCTTTCAGAAAATTCTTCAAAAACAAGAGCATTCTCTTATTAGTATTGGATGAGTCCTCGGGAATGAGTGTTCGTGGGGGACTGATCTGAGGAGAACAGGCTGCCTACTTGGCCTTTCATTGTACTTCCCCAGCCGTGTGTCCATCTTCCTGCATTCCTAAAAAGAGAAAGGGATGATTTCAGGTCTAAACTGTGCACTTTTTCTTTTTAATTTTACAATTTGCATACCATAAATTCATCATTTTTAAATACATAACTCAGCGGTTTTGTTTTAGTATATTCAGAGTTGTGCAACCATTACCACAATCAATTTTATATTTTTTATCTCAAAAAAAAAAAAACAAAACTCCTTACTCATTAACCTGGTAAACTTCATTTATTTATTTATTTTGAGACGGAGTCTCGCTCTGTTGCCCAGGCTGGAGTGCAGTGGCTTGATCTCGGCTCACTGCAACCTGGGTTCAAGTGATTCTCCTGCCTCAGCCTCCCCAGTAGCTGGGATTACAGGTGTGCACCACCACGCCTGGCTAATTTTTGTATTTTTAGTAGAGACGGGGTTTCACCATGTTGGCCAGCCTGGTCTCAAACTTCTGACCTCAAGTGATCTGCTGGGCTTGGCCTCCCAAAGTGCTGGGATTACAGGCGTGAGCCACCACACCTGGCCTAGCTTGTAAACTTTATAAGCTGTTATAAAACTCTTCTCCCCCCCCCCAACCCCTGCCAACAACAAATCTACTCTCTGACACCATGTATTTGCTTATTCTGAGCAATTCATAGAAAAGAAGTGATGGAATATGTGGCTTTTTGTGGCTGGCTTCTTTCACTGAGCGCATTTTCAAGTTCCATCCATGTCGTAGCCCATGTCAGCACTTCATTCCTCTTTCCTGCCAAAGAATATTCCATTTATGGATACAGCATAATTTATTTATCCATTCTTCAGCTGATGGACATTTGAGTTGTTTCTACTTTTTAGCTATTATGAATAAGGCTGCTATGAACATTTCTGTCTATGTTCTTATGTGAACATATGCTTTTATTTGTCTTAGATGCTATATTAGGCTGGGTTCTCCAGAGAACAAAAACAGGACTTACAGGACACACACACACACACAGAGTATATACACACACATACATATAGGTGCATGTGTATACACATATATACAGTATACACACACATGATTTACTATCAGGAATTGGCTTGTGTGATTATGGAGGCTGAGAAGTCCAAGATCTTCAATCAGCAAACTAGAGACTCAGGAGAGCCAGAGCTGTAAGTTCTAGTCCAAGTCCATGGGCTGAAAACCAGGAGAGCCAGTGCTGTAAGTTCCAGTCTGAGTCTGAGTCTTATTTTTCTTTTTTGTTTTGTTTGTTTTTTGTTTGTTTGTTTGAGACAGGGTCTCACTGTGTCACTCAGGCTGGGGCCATCACAGCTCGCTGCAGCCTCGAACTCCTGGGCTCAAGCGACCCTCCTGCCTCAGCTTCCTGAGTAACTGGGACTACAGGGGTTCGCCATCACCTTTTTTGTTCTTTGCAGGCCTTCAATGGGTTGAATGAGGCCCGCTGGCTTTGGAGAAGGCAACCCATTTTACTCTGTGTACTGATTCAAACATGAGTCTCATCCAGAAACACCCACACAGACAGCCAGAAACATGTTTAACCAAACATCTGGGCCCCTTGGGGCCCACGTATGTTGACACAAAATTAATCATCACAGCTACACTCCTAGGAGTGGAATTGATGGGCCACATGATAACCCTATGCTTCACTTTTTGAAAACCTGCCAAACTATTTTTCTACAGTGGCGGCACCATTTGACCTTATCGCCAGCAATGCCTGAGGGCTCTAATTTCCCCATACCTTGCCATGCCATCCTGCTGGGATGTGGCATCTCTTTGTAGTGAGAAGTGGCGTCTCTTTATCGCTTTGTAATTTTGATTTGCATCTTTCTAAAGACTAAGAATGTTGAGCATCTTTTCATGTGCTTGTTAGCCATTTGTATATCTTCTTTGGAGAAATGTCTATTCAGATGCTATGCTTTTTTTTTTTTTTTTTGAGACAGAGTCTCTCTCTGTCACCCAGGCTGGAGTGCAGTGGCGTGATCTCGGCTCACTGCAAGCTCTGCCTCCCAGGTTCATGCCATTCTCTTGCTTCAGCCTCCCGAGTAGCTGGGACTACAGGCGCCCGCCACGCCCAGCTATATTTTTTGTGTTTTTAGTAGAGACGGGGTTTCACCGTGTTAGCCAGGATGGTCTCGATCTCCTGATCTCATGATCCGCCCCCCTTCGGCCTCCAGAAGTGCTGGGATTACAGGCGTGAGCCACCGCACCCTGCCCTATGCCCATTTTTTAATTGGGTTATTTATCTTTTTACTTTTAAGTTGTAAGAATTCTTTTTACCTTCCGGATAATAGAATCTTACCAGATACATAATTTTCAAGTATTTCTCCCACTCTGTGGCTTGTCTTTTTACTTTCTTGATAGTATCCTTTGGTGGACAAAAGTTTAAAATCTACAATGGACCTTTTTTTTTTATTATTTTTATTTTTTTCAGACAGTCTTGCTCTGTTGCCCAGGCTGTAGTGCAGTGGCGCAATCTTGGCTCACTGCAGTCTCCACCTCCCAGGTTCAAGCAATTCTCCTGCCTCAGCCTCCCGCATAGCTGGGATTACAGGCATCTACCATCACGCCGGCTAATTTTTGTATTTTTAGTAGAGACGGGTTTCACCATGTTGGCCAGGCTGGTCTTGAACTCCTGACCTCAAATGATCTGCCTGCCTCGGCTTCCCAAAGGGTTGGGATTTCAGGCGTGAGCCACCGTGCCCAGCTACAACAGATCTTTGAGTTGAGTAATACAAGCCCTGCTTCCTTTCCCCTAAAGAAACTTGAGTCAAACCTACATTACTCATTAATGCGTTAATGTGAGTACATTCTTTTGATATTGAGTCCATAAGAGAATATGTGCCCAGGAATTCACAGAAATCTAGCAGCTTGGACTTCCCCACATTATAGAAATGGGGTTTGAGGAACTTTATTTCAGCACAGGTCAAGGGGCTCCAAATGAGTTTGGGTTATGCCACTATTAAGGAGATATTATTCACTATTATTCATTGCGAATATTGTTTACTACTTTTATTGTAATAACACACTAGTTTAGCTAAATTTTGGATAAGATAGACTTTTGAGAAGCACAACTTAAGAAGCACATTTAAAGCATTATGCCTATGGCATGATGTTTCAAGTTCTAAATAACCACATAATAGAAACACACAATCCACAGATAAATTGGGAACTTCCTACATATGATTTCATTAGTTATCTCAGTAATTAGTTTGGCAGATTTTGAGTAACCAAATTTTCATCTTTGCAATATATGTTTCTTTTCTTTTCTTTTTTTTTTGAGACACAGTTTCACTCTGTTGCCCAAGTTGGAGGGCAGTGGCGTGATCTCGGGTCACTGCAACCTCCGTCCCCTGTGTTTAAGTGATTCTCGTCACTCAGCCTCCCAAGTAAGTAGCTGGGATTACAGGTGCCCTCCACCACTCCCAGCTAATTTTGGTATTTTTAATAGAGACGGGGTTTTGCCATGTTGGCCAGGCTGGTCTCAAACTCCTGACCTCAAATGATCTGCCTGCCTCAGCCTTCCAAATTGCTGGGATTACAGGGGGAGCCACTGTGCCCGGCCTGCAATATTTGTTTCTTAGGGAATAAACTCTTACCTAAATAACTGTTAAAAGCAGATAATGAGTATGTTAAAAATAATAATTGAAACGAGATTCTTTTCATTGAAAGAAAATACTTTTATGTTCTAATTTTTTACCAGACTTTAAAAACTTTTTCTTGATAAATAGAATCAATTTCTAATTATAAGCCTGAGGCTGGTGTGGTGGCTCACACCTTCCACTACTTTGGAAGAGCAAGGTGGAAGGATCTCTTGAGACCAGGAGTTCTGGACCAGCCTGGGCAACATGGTGAGACCTATCTCTACAAAAAGTAAAATGAAATTAAAAATTAGCTGGACGTGGTTGTGCATGCCTGTAATCCTTAGCTACTTGGGAGGCTGAGATGGGACGATCACTTGAGCCCAGGAGTTCAACGTTATAGCAAGACTCTGGCTCAAAAAAAGAAAGAGAGCGAGAGAGATGCATGCATGCTTATTATAAGATATTCAGAAAATATAGTTCAAAAGAATATATAAAAATAATACAAATATCACCCATAATCCTTATAGCCAGAGTTAAAAATTGTTAACCTTCTGGTGTGATACTACCCAAAGTTTTGAAAATACATATATAAATGCATATATATGCATTTTAAAAAATTACATAGAATTGTGTATGTTGCTTTTGAAAATTATTTAATTATACAAGTGATGAATACAGTCCCACTATAAACTGCTTCCTAGCTGGTCCTTCCTGCCCTATGCCCCTCCTCCTGAGTGACCCATTTCCAGTTTGCTGAATGCTCTCTGACTTTTCTGTGAATCACAGTATGAAAGAATATGGCATGTCCAGCTTCCTATTAAACCTTCCAGTAGAGGGAACTGTTTGACTATCTTCTCTTTTGATGCGTAAGTTCTATTTCTTTTTTCTTTATGAAAGTCTAAGCATTTTGTATGTCATTTCCACAATGCAGAATGGTATATCAGATTATAAAGTTAACTCTACTGAGTAGTTTCTAACCTAAATAAGATTTTTACATCTTATATTCCCTCTTCCACCTTTTCACTGGTTTTTGTTTTCTTTGACCTTGAGATGACATGGTTTTTAAAGGATATTGTATATTCATAGGGAAAAAAATCATTACTGCTGGCAGAAATATAATTGTCTCTTTCCTTTGAGAAAAGGTAAATCAGGTAAAAGGAAATAAGAGGTGAGGACGAAGCTTAATTTATCTGGCAGTAATTCAATTTAAAATTCTAAACAGATTAAAACTATACTGAAACAAACAAAATGACCCTTTTTTTCTGACACGGAGTTTTGCTTTTGTTGCCCAGCCTGGAGTGCAAAGGCACGATCTTGGCTCACTGCAACCTCCACCTCCCAGGTTCAAGCGATTCTCCTGCCTCAGCCTCCTGAGTAGCTGGGATTACAGACACCTGCCACCACGCCCGGCTAATTTTTGTATTTTTAGTAGAGATGGGGTTTCACCATGTTGGCCAGGCTGGTCTCGAACTCCTGACCTCAGGTGATCCACTCACCTTGGTCCCCCTCAAAGTGCCGGGATTACAGGCGTGAGCCACCGTGCCCAGCCGACAATTTTTTTAAAGTTTCTTTGAATGGAGATGCTTTGTATTTAGATGCTCTGAAAATATTTGTTTTTCCAAGATAATAAATTCTGTGAATATAAGTATTTTCAATAATATTTTCTGTAAATTTTATATATGTATATATACTCTTTTTTAAAAAAAATTCCATAGCAGTTCTTAATTAAGAGAGCTCAGCAAAACCCGCCGGCATCTTCGGTCTATTGTGACGATGCAGTGGTGGTTTTGTTCTCACAGCTGTTAGCAATTTGCATATTAACTAAAATACCCTGAAATGGTGTAGTTAGGCAATGAAATATCCTAGTTATGAGATTTTTCCAAATAACTGATACTCATTTAAATGCCAACACTTTTAATTTTTAACCACTGGAAGGAAATCTCTCTCATGAGATTCAGCTTCTAAAGCAGGAGATACTGAAACTTATGTTTTGTTATTATTGACTGTGTTGTATTTTAATCCCTATGGGATTGTCTGTGTGCTCTTTGATCAGTTTTTCTCTCCCTAGCTGGCGAAGTGTGTTTGCACAGTGCCTGTATGTATCACTTGCTTAATGAATATTTGATGAATAAATGAATGACGATGACGAGACTGCTGCTCTCCAACTGTCATTTTGCATGTAGCAGCAGGCCCTGCTACTTGGCCATTCAAGCCCCGTATTCTCCCAGCTCCCCTCCCCTCCTGAGTCCCCCACCTCTTAGTTTGTCACATATAATCTGCTATGTAGAAAACCAAAATAGCCAAGTGTATTTATTAAAATTGTATTAAGAGTTAATGAAGAGTGGAGCTCAAAATGGGGGCCTAAGAAACTTGGCCTTAGGAGCCTCTGTCAGCCGTGACTGTTTCTAAAATAGATTCATCCTTCTGAAGCAGACAGTCCAAGACTGGGCATTGCTTTTTGAAATGTGTGTGCAACTTATCTACAAGGATATTGTAAGCAAGGCATTAGGCTGGCTGTGATGGCTCACACCTGTAATCCCAGCACTTTGAGAGAGCCCAAGGTAGGAGGGTCATTTGAGCCCAGGAGTTCAAGGCCAGCCTGGGCAACATGACGAGACCCTGTCTCTACAAAAAATACAAAATATTCACAAAGTGTGGTGGTGTACAACTGTAGCCCCAGCTACCCGGGAGGCTGAGGTGGGAGGATCATCTGAGCCTGGTGCCACTTCCAAGCATCTCCTGAATGTGACCGTGTCTCATCATTGTCACTGTCGCCTGGTCTAAGCCACCATCATCTCTTATCAGAATTGTCTCCTGGCCCTGGCTCCCCTCTGGTCTCCTGTGGGGGACCTCGAAGGCTAGAGTTGCCTGGAAAGGAGGGGGTGATGGAGCCTGCAAATCTGGTCCCTGCAGGGTGGCCACTGGGCAGACACAAGGTGAGGGGGTGGAGAGAGACCCAGGGCCGCCAGCAGACACAGGAGGCTCGGGCCCTGCATTGCCTGCCTGAATGTGGTCATTTGCTTCATAGTGTGGGATTTTTCAATGTATAAAGTGTCATTCTCAGTCAGACTGTCATTGCTTTAATTCTTATGAAACTTGTGCTATGCATTTGAAGTGCACAAGACCATTTCCCGCTTAATACTGGGAAGACTGGGCTGGGCGGGTGGCTCACGCCTGTAATTCTAGCACTTTGGGAGGCCGAGGTGGGCGGATTGCTTGAGGCTAGGAGTTCGAGACCATCCTTGCTAAAGCGGTGAAACCCCATCTCTACTAAAAATACAAAAAAATTAGCTGGGTGTGGTGGCGGGCGCCTGTAATCCCAGCTACTCTGGAGGCTGAGGCAGGAGAATGGTGTGAACCCGGGAGGCGGGGATTGCAGTGAACCAAGATCAAGCCACTGCACTCCAGCCTGGGTGACAGAGCCAGACTCCGTCTCAAAAAAACAAAACAAAACAAAAAAACAAAAAAAAAAACCTGGGAAGATTGTTACTTTACAGGACACACCCGGCATTCACGTGTGTGGTGGGAAGGGAGAAGTTGTGGAAAGAAAGGTGGACTCCGTTCACAATGATGACATCCCTGAGAGGTTGAATGGGAGCAGCCAGGGTGGCAAAAGGACCTGCCGAGGAAGCGGCCGGCATCTGTGACCCCGTGGCCTGTGCTGCTAGAACAGGCACACACCTGGCCGCCATCCACCAGCAGACGGTTATTTAAATTTGGTGACAATGGCTGGGCGTGGTGGCTCACGCCTGTAATCCCAGCACTTTGGGAGGCCGAGGCAGGTGGATCACCTGAGGTCAGGGGTTTGAGACAAGCCTGGCCAACATGGTGAAACCCAGTCTCTACTAAAAATACTAAAATTAGCCTGTGTGGTGGTGGGCGCCTGTAATCCCAGCTACTTGGGAGGCTGAGGCAGGAGAATTGTTTGAACCTGGGAGCTGGAGGTTACAGTGAGCCAAGACAGTGCCACTGCACTCCAGCCTGGGCAACAGAGTGAAACTGTCTCAAAAATAAATCAATAAAGTCAGTGACAGTGGCACATGTCACACAATATAAATGTGCACACACACACTGCTTCAGAGTTTAAATGTAAGATGAGGCCAGGTGCCGTAGATCACGCCTGTAATCCCAGCACTAGGGGAGGCCGAGGTGGGCGGACTGCTTGAGCCCAGAAGTTTGAGACCAGCCTGGGCAACATAGCAAGACCCCATCTCTACAAAAATTAGTCAGGCGTGGTGGTGCACTGGTAGTCCCAGATACTCGGGAGGCTGAGGTGGGAGGGTCACTTGAGCCCAGGAGGTCCTAGCTGCAGTGAGCTGAGATTGCACCACTGCACTCCAGACTGGGCAAAACAGTGAGACCCTCTCTCTCAAAAAAATTAAAAAATAAAAAATAAGTAAATAAATTTAAGATGATACACTGAGTTTCCAGTAGGTAGGCATCTTTGAAGGCTATTTTGTTCTGTGCTGAATGACCAGTGTTTGAAACGAAATTTGACATGCTGAGTGGCCATTCTTCACTGAGCTTTTATTTGGGGGGAAAATAATTAGTGGTTCCTGAACAGAGGCCAGCACTGCGGTTTCTTCCAGCAGCTCTTCATTCCCACCCCAGAATGGTTTCCCACTTCCCTTCAACTGCACAATGACTCCTCCTGGTACAGCTGTGGCCGGGATCTCCCCAACCAGACTATCCTTCTCACTTTCAGGACTTTTAGAAAAATAGATAAATTCAGGCAGATGAGTTTCAATAGAGAGAAACTCTTACTTGTCAATATCTCTCTTTACAGTATTTGGCATTTTAAACATATTTTGGTCTTGAGAGAAATTTGAAGATAATAATTATTCAGCACATATTGACTGAGCACCTACTACGTGACACATGGTTCTAGGCACTGCACGCCCCTGCCCTCTTGAGGAGCTTACATTTTAGACAGGTGATAAACAAGCATGGGGAAAGTGTGCTCTGGTGACTGTAGCTAATAACAGCGGATAGTATAATTGAAAATTGCTAAGAGTAGGTTGGGTGTGGTGGCTCACGCCTGTAATCCCAGCACTTTGGGAGGCCGAGGCGGGTGGATCACCTGAGGTCAGGAGTTTGAGACTAGCCTGGTCAACATGGTGAAACCCTGTCTCTACTAAAAATAGAGAAAAATTAGCCAGGCATGGTGAGGGGTGCCTGTAATGCCAACTACGGGGGAGGCTGAGGCAGGAGAATCGCTTGAACCCAAGAGGCGGAGGTTGCAGTGAACCAAGAACACGCCACTGTACTCCAGCCTGGGCGACAAGAGTGAGACTCTGTCTCAAAAAACAAAACCCAAAAAAAAACAAACAAGGAAATTGCTAAGAGTAGTGTTGAAGGGTTCTCACCACACAAAAATGGTAAGTATGTGAGGCTGCGCATATGTTATTAGCTCGATTTCATAATTCAACAATGAATACATATTTTAAAATATAATGTTATGCACCATAAATACATATAATATTTATTTATCAAAAAAAGGCACTCTGCATACCGTGTTGAAAAGTAACCTGGAAAAAGCAGATTAGTTTGGGATAGTCACCGGCGTCAGATTGTTTTTCTTTTTTTGGTCACTTTCTTGCTCAATGATCTCTGATGCTTCCTTTAGTTTGTCCCTCAGCCTTTGTGTCTGCACCCAGCCTCCCCTCCAAGCTCCACTGGGATCAGCTGTTTGCCTAAACTCCCCTCAGGCCTGGTTCTCCTGTCTTCCACCCTCCCTTCCAGCCCCAGCCCTTGCTCCCGTTTCTGCACTCTTGGAATCACTCTCAACTCTCGGGTGTGGTGGCTGCTTCCTGAAGTCTCTGGAGACACACAGTGGTGCACACGCTGGCCCTCTGGACTTGCTGGTGTCGGTTGCCTGCCCCGTGGCCACACCTCCTCGGATGCCGCTTCGAGGTCGCTGAGCTGCGTATGAACTATTTCCCCATCCACATCATCTCCTAGGGGGACAGTCACCTCCAGGATTTACCTCAGCTGCTCTCCATGGACACAATAGGCTCTCAGAAAAAGTTCTTTTGTTGATGAAATGGAAGAGAAACCATTAAGTAGACACATTCATACACAGCTTCTAAATAGATCTACCAGACCTCGTCTCCTGCTCTTAGAAGAGATAAACAAGTAAAAATTAATGCTTATTTTGTCATTCTGTCTACCAGACATCAGTTTTTTGTTTTTTGGTTTTTGGGGTTTTTGTTTTTTTGAGACAGAGTTGCGCTCTGTCACCTAGACTGGAGTGCATTGGTGTTATCTCGGCTCACTACAGCCTCCACCTCCCGGGTTCAGGTGATTGTCCTGCCTCGGCCTCCCAAGGAGCTGGGATTACAGGCGCCCACTACCACGCCTGGCTAATTTTTTGTATTTTCAGTAGAGATAGGGTTTCGCCATGTTGGCCAGGCTGGTCTTGAACTCCTGGCCTCAAGTGATCCGCCTGTCTCGGCCTCCCAAAGTGCTGGGATTACAGGTGTGAGCCACCGTGCCCAGCCTCACTCAAATCTCTATCATGATAAACAGCATCACTGGCTGTCAGACAAGCTCATGACTTGGCACAGCCATCCCAAGGCCATGGCAAGGACTTGGAATGTGGTCAAGACAGTGGAGATCCAGAGAAGCTCTTCTTTTCCAAGAGGCAGTGAATGTGAACAGACATGTTTAAGAACCTTTCCCCCGGGGGTTGCTTTTTCAGTGACTGCACCCTCAAATGCCACAGAGAAGAAACCGCAAAAGGCACAGGTGTCTTGGCAGAGTCAACAGCCTGCTCTGGGAACCCGGGGGTTTGCTCGAGGGAGGGCAGCCACAGGGGCCATCTGTTGTGAACGCTACTCACTTGAAACTGCTCTGAACTTGAACACACAAGCTGAATACAACCAAAGCACCAACCGACAAGGTTGTTTAAAAAAAAAAAGTTAAAAATAATCATTTGGAAGCCTGCTGGAGCCAAGAGGACAAAGAATGAGGTCAGATGCCAAGGTCAACAGAGCAGTGCCGCCATCATTCCGATACCCTGAGTCAGGCACAGCTGAAGCTTCTGCAGATGACACATGAAATCCTTGAGACTTTGTCAGTTTAACCCACATTCAAGGCCATGTCCGTGCGAAATCGTGAAGAGACAAAGTGGCCCTTGGTGGCTGCAGTGTCCACATCTGCCTGTCATACTCTGGTTCCCTGAAACCTTCCATCTTCTTTACCTTCTAAGTCTCAGGAAAACACGTGATACCAACAGTGGATGTAAATAGAGTTATGGCTTAGTTCAGGAGAATCTGGAGCTGGGAATTGGGAGTAAAACATGAAACCTTAGACTTGGGAGCTCAGGGAAAGGTCTCACGATAAAGGACTTAGACTTGGCACCAGGTGGAGGAGGGGTCACGTGAGGCATGGGACAGAGACCTGGGCCCCTAAGGCTGCTCCCAGGGATTCTCCCTCTGTCTCCACTTGGGTCCTTCATCCTCCTTCCCAGCCAGTGCTGGCCTTGGGCCTCCCACCTCGGCGGTGCTTCCTGCTGCCTGCACTGGTAGGTGGGTGGAGAAGAGAATGAGAGCCCACACTCACCCAGATGTGCCAGTGCCATGTGTGCCTGATTAGGACAAATAACTGAAAATGGTTCGCCAACCTTGCAGCAGCTTGCGCTGGAAGAAGCAAAGCCCAGGACGGTGCCCTTGCTCTGCCCTGAGAGAATGTGCTTGGCCCACCACTCAGGAGCATGTGGACAAGGCTGTGTCCCCGGAGCACAGACCGGGATTCACCTGCACTGCTCCAGCACCAGCAGCCAGAGACCACCAGCAAGTGCACATAGAGGGGTCTTCAGCCTGGGGGTGAATACACGCAACATGCATGGGTGAAGCATGGCTGACTCCAAACTCCAGAAGCTACCATCACACTCCTTCAGTGTGCTGCACTGTAACTGTGTGCCCGTGTGTGTGCATGCGTGCACATGTGTGTACGTATGGTATAGCATGGTATAATATTGTATATAGTCAGTTAACTCCTTGGTTGCAAATGACAGTTGATGTCCAAATGACTTAAGATAACACACAAAAAATTGACCAATAACACTACAGGGATGCAATTTAGCTTCAGACACAACTGGATCGGGGGGCTCTAATGATGTCCTCAGGACCTGGACCCTCTCCAGTGGTTAGTGCTCCCCTCCTTGGGACTGGACACAGTTCCGGGCTGTCTCCACTGGGTGGATCCCAGCAACACCAGGCTGACACCTTCCCAGCCTCACATTTGGGGCAAATGCTCCCCTTCTCCAAGGTACCTGAAAAAAACTCGGGAACTCAGGCAATATCCTAAACTAATGACCACATCTGGGATTGGTCACATAATGCACCTGACAGATGGGGATCAGAGGACACCAGCTCACCCAAAATGCATATTCTGGGGGTGTATGAGGAGAATAAAGAACTGTACCAGGAAGCTGCAGCTATGATGCCAGGAAGGCAGAAACATTGGAGGCCCACCATGAAGGCCCAGCTCTACATGCTGCCAAGAGAGGTTCTGCTTTTAATATCTGCTTCCAGTTGAAGGCATCCCGTCTCTCCTAGGACTGCTCCTTCCTGCTAGCTGACATGAGGATGCATGTGACACTGGCCATCTGGTGACCTCAGCCGGCTTGGGCCTCAGGGTGAGTCCAGGCTGCTGAGGATGGAGTTGGAGACAGAACAAATCGAGGGCCCCGTGTCAGCCCTGGGGCTGGGTTATACTCACCTTGGAGCCTGCCCTACTTCTGGAGTCTTTCTTATGATTTAACTAGATTTATATCAAGTTGTCTGTGACTCACAACCAAGAGCATCCTAACTGATACATCTATCATCAGAAAAGCAAGGGAAAAAAACACGTTACTTTTTAAAACTGTATCTTTTTTTTGAGACGGAATCTCACTCTATCACCCAGGCTGGAGTGCAGTGGCGCGATCTCGGCTCACTGCAAGCTCCACCTCCCGGGTTCACACCATTCTCCTGCCTCAGCCTCCTGAGTAGCTGGGACTACACGCGCCTGCCACCACGCCTGGCTAATTTTTTGTATTTTTAGTAGAGACGGAGTTTCACTGTTAGCCAGGATGGTCTCGATCTCCTGACCTCGTGATCCGCCCACCTCGGCCTCCCAAAGTGCTGGGATTACAGGCATAAGCCACTGCACCTGGCCATCATTTTTAAATGATAAATTTTTCCGAGCCTGAATATCTAGCTGTGTCTCCAACATGACCATTTGTTTCAGGGTACTCTGCAAGTTGTCCTGATTTTTCTCAGCTCATTAATGTAAATATTTAGAGCAATCTTGAGCTCTGAAAATAAAATAACTCAGTCATAACTTAAAAGCCATGTGTTTACAGTGGAGAGATCAGCTCCCGTGGCCCTACATGAGTGCTTTAGCGTTGTCAATCTTGGACAACCAGGAATGATGTGCATTGAATAGAATGCCATGGGCAGTTGACAGCATCACTCCTGAAGACTGGCCATACAGGGTTAACCTGAGTCTAAGAAAGATTTTAGATCTAAATTCTAACATGTGGGAAACACAGGGGAAGGAGGAGTTAACATCACAAGGAAACAATCAGATACATCTCAAAGGTGGAACATTTTATAGGACAATAAGTGTACTAAGCCAGCTTGGGCTGTTGTAGAAAGATGCCACAGACTGGACGCCTCACACAGTCTCACAGCCCTGGAGCCTGGAAGCCTAAGACAGAGCTGCCATCAGGGCTGGTTTCTGATGAGGCCTCTGTTTCAGGCTTGCAGATGGCTGCCTTCTTGCTATGTCCTCAGTGTGTGCAAGTGGGAGAAGTTTGGGGACTAGGTCTGATGTCCCTTTTCTTCTTTTCTTTTTTTTTAATTTGAATGAAATTTTTAGGGCCAGGCACAGTGGCTCGTACCTGTAATTCCAGCACTTTGGGAGGCTGAGGTGAGAGGATCACTTGAGCCGAAGAATTTGAGACCAGCCTGGACAACATGGCGAGACCCCATCTCTACAAAAAGTTTAAAAATTAGTGGGGCATGGTGGCACACACAAGTGGTCCTAGATACCCAGAAGGCTGAGGTGGGAGGATCACCTGAGCCCAAGAGGTGGAGGGTGCAGTGAGCTGTTTGAACTGCTGCATTCCAGCCTGAGTGACAAAGTAAGACCCTGTGTCTAAAAAATAATAATTATATATATTACTATAAATATAACATTATATATATATATATATATACACATATATATATTTTTTTTTTTAGAGACAAGGTCTCACCCAGGCTGGAGTGCAGTGGCACAATCATAGCTGACTGTAACCTTGAAATCCTGGGCTCAAGCAATCCTCCTATCTCAGCCTCCCAAAGTGCTGGGATTACAGGCATGAGCCACCTCACCCAGCCTCTTTCTCTTCTTCTAAGATCACCAGATCCATGGGACCAGGGCCCACCCTTATGACCCCATTGAACCTTAACCTTAATTACACCTCCTGTATTTGTCAGGGTTCTCTTAAAGGGACAGAACTAATAGGATATATATGAGTTTATTAAGTATTAACTTTATTAACTTACACGATCACAAAGTCCCACAATAGGCTGTCTGCTAGCTGAGGAGCAAGGAGAGCCAGTCCGAGTCCCAAACCTGAAGAACTTGGAGTCCGATGTTCAAGGGCAGGAAGCATCCAGCATGGGACAAAGATGTAGGCTGGGAGGCTAGGCCCATCTCTCTTTTTCATATTTTTCTGCCTGCTTTATATTCACTGGAAGCTGATTAGATTGTGCCCACCAAATTAAGGGTGGATCTGCCTTCCCCACCCACTGACTCAAATGTTAATCTCTTTTGGCAACACCCTCACAGACACACCCAGGATTAATACTTTGTATCCTTCAATCCAATCAGGTTGACAATATTAACCATCACAAGTCTACCCCTTGTCAACTTGAACCCATACACAACTCCTGAGATCATACATAATCTTCAAATAAGGACAACAATAAGGTCATAATTACGCCTAACATAATACAACTATCCTTCGTACAACTGGAAACGCACCAATCCCCAACCCCAATAAGATTACATAAAGTTAACAGTACTTAAATGCTAACATGAAGTCAATAAATCTTATGTCACATGATAAAGGAGAAAGGAAATAAAATGAAGTTATTTTCTTAGTGCAAGTGTATGCATGCACAAACATGTTTTTAACGAAAGGAGGACGAAATACTCATAACAATTACAGTCCTCGCTTCTGCAGCGGGTCACGTGGTCATGGCTGGTATTGATAACTACCTTCTTCTACTACCCGTTCTGTATTCCCTTTGCCTTCAGCAAGCACCTCAGCAGGTTGTGGCTATTTTCCTGGTGGAATGACCCAAACCTTCATTCCTGAAGGGTCTGGGTTATTTGTAATCCTGCCTGGATTGGGCTGTTGTAGTTTCCCATTGACCTTAATCACAGGGCATGGTAATACTAAGAGACGCCCTAATGGATCTCCTATATTCCATGCATGCTCTTCCTTTCCTCTGTTGTGGAGTAGTGGACTGATTTCATCTTGATAGTCCGAGTCAATCACTGCAGCCAACTCTGTAACTCCTTTCTTAGCCTGTTGACTTAAAGGTAAGAGGAGCCCAAAATGTCCAGGTGGCAATTTTAACTTCCAGTTTAATGGACTCATTGTTGTGTCTCCTGGTGGCAGCTTTCCTCCCTCTGGAACTAAGACCGCTAGGCCAGCAGAAAGTAATGTCACAGGAAAAGGAAGCAAAACCTTTGCTAGTGGATCACCAGGGGTGATGGTGAGTGGTGCCACTTCCACTTCCACCCCTTGATTTCTGGACATATGAATCCTGTCTGTGGGAGAAACAGTACCATATATTGGACGCTGATTCAGAGCATACACGGCCTTCTGGAGAACTTTGCCCCAACCCTGGATGATGGGGAACATGGTAAGACCAGTGAATTCCGTGAGCATGAGCCCACTGTTGCAATTCTTTAGCCGTAAAGTGAGTGCCTTGGTCAGAGGCAATGCTGTGTGGAATACCATGTTGGTGGATAAGGCATTCTGTGAGCCCACGGATGGATGGTAGTCTTGGTAGAAGCACTGCGTACAGGATAGGCAAATCCATATGCAGAGTAAGTGTCTATTCCAATGAGGGCAAACCTCTGCCCTTTCCATGATGGAAGAGGTCCAATATAATCAACCTGCCACCGGGTAGCTGGCTGGTCACCCCCGAGGAACGGTGCCATGTCGAGGGCTTAGTATTGGTCTCTGCTGCTGGCAAATGGGGCCCTCAGCAGTGGCCGTAGCCAGGTCAGTCTTGGTGAGTGGAAGTCCATGTTGCTGAGCCCATGTGTAACCTCCATCCCTGCCACCATGGCCCCTTTGTTCATGGGCCCATTGGGCGATGACAGGGGTGGTTGGGGAAAGAGACTGAGTGGTGTCCATAGAATGGGTCATCCTATCCACTTGATTATTATTGGGATGGAGTATTGCTCTTACCACCCAGGCTGGAGTGCAATGGCAACCTTGGCTCACTGCAACCTCCACCTCCCAGGTTCAAGCAATTCTCCTGCCTCAGCCTCCCAAGTAGCTGGGATTACAGGCATGCACCACCACACCCTGCTAATTTTTGTATTTTTACTAGAGTCAGGGTTTCACCATGTTGGTCAGGCTGGTCTCGAACTCCTGACCTCAGGTGACCCACTTGCCTTGGCCTCCCAAAGTGCTGGGATTACAGGCGTAAGCCACGTGCCTGGCCCACTTGATTATTAAAATCCTCCTCTGCTGGCCGGGTGCGGTGGCTCACGCCTGTAATCCCAGCACTTTGGGAGGCCGAGGTGGGCGGATCACGTGGTCAGGAGATCAAGACCATCCTGGCTAACACGGTGAAACCCCGTCTCTACTAAAAAATAGAAAAAATTAGCCGGGCGTGGTGGCGGGCGCCTTTAGTCCCAGCTACTCAGGAGGCTGAGGCAGGAGAATGGCGTGAACCCAGGAGGCGGAGCTTGCAGTGAGCCGAGATCACGCCACTGCACTCCAGCCTGGGCGACAGAGCGAGACTCTGTCTAAAAAAAAAAAAAAAAAATCCTCCTCTGCTGAGGTCACCCATTGGTGAGCACTCACATGGGATACAAATATCGTCACAGTTTTTGACCACTCAGAGAGTTCTATCCGCGTACCTCTTCCCCAGATTTCTTTGTCACCAATTTTCCTATCATGCTTCTTCCAAGTCCCTGACCATCTGGCCAAACCATTGGCTACGGCCCATGAATCAGTATCTAATCGCACATCTGGCCATTTCTCCTTCCATGCAACCTGCACAGCCAGGTGCATGGCTCGAAGTTCTGCCCACTGGGAAGATTTCCCTTCACTGCTGTCCTTCAAGGATTTCCTAGAAAGAGGCTGTAGTGCTGCACCTGTCCCATGTTCACATGGTGCCTGCATACCATGCAGAACTATCTGTGAACCAGGCCCTAGTCTTCTTTGCCTCTGTCACCTGATCATAGGGAACTCCCCATGAGGCCATCGGTGCAGGCTGTAGGAGAAAAGACAGGGTGGCAGGGGTGGAGATGATAGGCATTTGAGCCACTTCCTCATGTAACTTACTTGTGCCTTCCGGACCTGCTCGAGCCCGATCATGTATATATCACTTCCATTTGATGATGGAATGCTGCTGTGCATGACACGCTTTATGGCTAGATGGGTCAGAAAGCACCCAGTTCATGATAGGCAGTTCAGGTCGCATGGTGACTTGATGACCCATAGTCAAACATTAAGTTTCCACCAAAGCCTAGTAACAGGCCAAGAGCTGTCTCTCAAAAGGAGAGTAGTTACCTGCAGAAGGTGGCAGGGCCTTGCTCCAAAATCCTAGAGGCCTTTGCTGTGATTCACCTATGGGGGCCTGCCAAAGGCTCCAAACAGCATCCCTATCTGCCACTGGCACCTCAAGCACCATTGGACCTGCTGGGTCATATGGCTCAAGTATCAGAGCAGCTTGCACAGCAGCCTGGACCTCTTGCAGAGCCTTCTCCTGTTCTGGACCCCACTCAGAATGGCAGCCTTTTGGGTCACTAGATAAATGGACTGTAGTAACACACCCAAATGAGGAATGCATGGACTCCAAAATCCAAATAGACCCACTAGGCATTATGCCTCTTTCTTGGCTGTAGGAGGGGCCAAATGCAGCAACTTATCCTTCACCTTAGAAGGAATTATCTTGGCCGGGCGCGGTACCTCACGCCTGTAATCCCAGCACTTTCGGAAGCCGGGGCAGGCGGATCACAAGGTCAGGAGATCAAGAACATCCTGGCTAACACAGTGAAACCCCATCTCTATTAAAAATACAAAAAATCAGCCGGGCGTGGTGGTGGGCGCCTGTAGTCCCAGCTACTCTGGAGACTGAGGCGGAAGAACGGTGTGAACCTGGGAGGCGGAGCTTGCAGTGAGCTGAGATCATGCCACTATACTCCAGCCTGGGAGACAAAGCGAGACTCCGTCTCAAAAAAAAAAAAAAAAAAAAAAAAAAAAGAAGGAATATCTTGACAAGCCCCACACTACTAGGCCCCTAGAAATTTTACTGAGGCAGAAGGTCTCTGAATTTTAGTCAGATTTATTCCCCATCCTCTGGCATGCAAATGTCTCACCAATAAGTCCAGTGTGTTTGCTACTTCTTGCTCACTGGATCCAATCAGCATAATGTCATCAATGTAATGGACCAGTGTGATATCTTGCAGAAGCGAAAAGCGATCAAGTTCTCTCCAAATAAGATTATGACACAAAGCCAGAGAGTTGATATACCCCTGAGGTAGGACAGTAAAGGTATATTGCTGGCCTTGCCAGCTGAAAGCAAATTGCTTCTGGTGGGCCTTATGGACAGGAATGGAGACAAAGGCATTTGCCAAGTGAAGGGCTGCATACCAGGTACCAGGAGGTGTGTTAATTTGCTCAATCAGTTAAACCACATCTGGTACAGCAGCTGCAAGTGGAGTCACCACTTGGTTAAGCTTAAAATAATCCACTGTCATTCTCCAAGATCCATCTGTCTTCTGCACAGGTCAAATGGGAGAGGTGAATGGGGATGTGGGAATCACCACCCGTGTCCTTCAAGTCCTTGATGGTGGCACCAATCTCCGCAATCCCTCCAGGGATGTGATATTGTTTTTGATTTACTATTTTTCTAGGTAGAGGCAGTTCTAATGGCTTCCATTTGGCCTTTCCCACCATAGTAGCCCTCACCCTACCAGTCAGGGAGCCAATGTGGGATTCTGCCAGCTGCTGAGTATGTCTATTCCAATTATGCATTCTGGCACTGGGAAAAACCACAGGATGAGTCCAGGGACCCACTGCATCCACTGTAAGTTGGACCTGAGCTAAAACTCCATTAATTATCTGACCTCCATAAGCCCCTATTTTAACTGGAGGACCACAATGACGTTTTGGGTCCCCTGGAATCAATGTCAGCTCAGAGCCAGTGTCCAATAGTCCCTGAAATGTCTGATCATTTCCCTTTCCCCAGTGCACAGTTACCCTGGTGAAGGCCGGAGGTCTCCTTGGGGAAGGATGGGAGAAAGATTCACTGTATAAACTGTAGGTAATGTAGTGGGGTCCTTCCTCAAGGGGACCTGGCCTCCCCTTCATTCAAGGGGTTTTAGGTCTTTAAGTTGGCTCAAGTCTGGAAATTGATTGAGAGGCCGTGATTCTCTGTTTTTATAATTCAAATTAGTCCTTTGTCCATTCGACCTAGAAGGTTTCTGTTTGTATAAATTAAGTAGGAATGCAGTAGGCTTCCAATCAATTTCACTTCTAGGAACACCGTGATTAGCCAATGCCAGAGCTCTGTACAAGCCAGACTATTCTGATTGCCACTTTGCCTTTGCTGTCCATTATGATAGCTATGCCCACCTTGCCTTTGATGGCTGAGCGCTGCCACTTGGCCCCTGCCACCTCAGGATTCAATTATTCCCATTGCATTTCAATTTTGTAGTTGAGTGACCACAGTTCCCACCGCTAGATCTGACATACAGAGAAGAGCAATTACAGGGCTCTTCAAAGATGCAGGTGCTGCCTTCACAAACCTATTTTGCAAGGCATATATCAAGGGTATTATATATATTAGCTGGGCGTGATCAGGCATGATGGCACATACCTGTAGTCCCAGCTACTTGGGAGGCTGAGGCATGAGAATCGCTTGAACCCGGGAGACAGAGGCTGCAGTGAGCCAAGATTGCACCACTGCACTCCAGCCTGGGTGACAGAGTGACTCTGTCTCCAAAAAAATAAGTAAATAAATAAAAAGAAGTTCTTAAGAGAGAAGGAAAATGATATAGGTTTGAAACTCAGATCTACATGAACAAAGGAAGAGCGTTACAGAGATAACAGGTGAAAGTAAAACAAAACCCAAAGGGTATAATGGGTTTCCCTTCCCTTCTTTCTACGAATGCAGTGAAAGGTGAGTTGTAATCATCTCTAATGATTTGTGCACATTCTTATAAATATTAAATTAATTCATACACATTATGGGTAAACATATATATTCCTAGATTATTATTGTTTATATGACAATTTTTAATTCTAGTGAAATAAAGATGTTAATTTTAATCTATACAACTACAAATTACCTAAAATTATTTTTGTCCCTTTTCTACATAAACTTGTTAGAAAAAAATTATGTGCTCTTGATTTAACAGAGATTTGAAATCAAGAGAACTGATAACGCTCTTATTTTCCATAGAAGGTTTTGGATTGACCAGTTTGCATCAGGGAAAATATTTTTGTGCTTTTCACCTTCCTCAAAGCTGACAGAGAGTTAACTCTCTCCTTTCTTCCTTGGCATGCGGGTTTCCTCCATGTTTTAGGTGGGCCTAGAGATGTAAAGTCATGGCCTTTTTCAAAAGCTACAAGCTGAGCCAAGCATGGTGGCTCATGGCTGTAATCCCAGCACTTTTGGAGGCTGAGGTGAGTGGAACACCTGAGGTTGGGAGTTCCAGACCAGCCTAGGAAACATAGTGAAACCTTGTCTTTGTAATAAATGTTTTAAAAAAATTAGCCAGGGATGGTGGTGCACACCTGTGGTCCCAGCTACTTGGGAGGCTGAGGTGAGAGGATTGTTTAAGCCCAGCAGGTTGAGGCTGCAGTGAACCAGGATCGCGCCACTGCACTCTCGCCTGGGTGATGGAGTAAGACCCTGTCTCAAAATGAATAAATGAAAGTAAATAAATACATATATACATAAAAAGCCACAGGCTTGTCCGAGTGCAGTGGTGTTTACAATTAATTGATGACAATCAGTTACAGATTTTTTTGTTCCTTCTCCATTCCCACTGCTTCACTTGACTAGTTAAAACAATTTTTTTTTAAAAAGAGAAGCTACAA
Source organism: Gorilla gorilla gorilla (assembly GCF_029281585.2). Lineage (NCBI taxonomy): Eukaryota > Metazoa > Chordata > Mammalia > Primates > Hominidae > Gorilla > Gorilla gorilla. The sequence goes on along the minus strand of NC_073241.2, from coordinate 37,503,212 downwards.
AAAATTGTATGAAGAAAGAACAGAAGACACCAGATCAGCCATGCATTTTTCTTTCCAGTAACACAGTGCACTGAGCACGTACGTGCATGGGTGTGACCCGCACATCTCCCAGCGCGCCCTGCGAGGATGGGACTGGCTGTGGTGTGTGGCTGCTTCTCTGTGATCTAACGTCACCTCCCTAAGCAGATGCAGAGGAACAACGCCCTGGTCACAACCCCAAGGTCACATCACCCAAATAATAGAATATTAGTGTAATATACTCAAGCTGAGCTTCAGAATGCACAAACACAGATAGAGATGCTGAAGAATAATGAAAAAAATGAAATACCACCGATGTCAAGAAACAGCCTCAGTGTCAATTACAAGGCAAGGCATCAGAATACAGAATGTCTTTTCCTTTCAAACCTGCTGGACATTCTTTAAACATTTCATTAGTTTTCCTTTAAAATGCCTAGGTCTGTCTCCACAGCCAGAATCTGGCATAAAGTGATTTCTCTGAAATGATGATTTTCTGTGAAATGATATTTTATCATTCTAAGAGTTACTGCCATTCTCCCTTTCTCCCATTAATAAGACTCCCTAGCTGAGTCTCATTAAATAATCTGCTCTAAACATCTACGGCTTAATTTTCTTGAAAGTGAAAAAGAACCCCATAAATTTTCTTAAAGGAGCAAATTTGAACTGCAGCTCCAGGAAGTGTCCCTCTGCAGCTTTGTTCCACATCTTGACCTCAGTGACACAAGATGTGTTCTCTTTTTTGCCCATGTTCAGGATTCTTTAATACACCCCCATGTATGGCTTCACTGTTGCCATTTCCTTGAATCTTGGATGACCTATGAAATTGAGCTTAAAGTTATGAGTGAAATTTAGCATGGCAGAAAAAGTTCGGAACCCAGAATCACTATGCTGGCAAAATATTTTGCTAGGTAGAGGTTTTAATTACAAAAGTGTAAAACAAAAATAAATCTTGGGACCCCAAAGTCACTAAGCCAAAGGGTAAAGTCAAGCCAGGAACTGCTTAGGGCAAACCTATCTCCCATTCTATTCCTACACCAAGATAGCTACTAAGATAAAAAAAGCTGCATACCTCCCTCACAAGGAATTTCTTTGTGGACAAAGGACAGACAGAACTCGAAGTCACCCCTCTGCCCACTGAGATAAATGCATATCTGATTGTCTCCTTTGCAAAGGGCTAATCAGAAATTCAAAAGAATGCAACTGTTTGTCTCTTATCTACCTGGAAGCCCCCTCCCAGTTTCGGGTTGTCCCACCTTTCTGGACCAAACCAATGTACTCTGTTGCCAGGCTAGAGTGCAGTGGTGATTTGGCTCACTGTAAGCTCCGCCTCCCGGGTTCACGCCATTCTCCTGCCTCAGCCTGCCAACTAGCTGGGACTGCAGGCTGGAGTGCAGTGGTGATCTTGGTTCATTGCAACCTCCGCCTCCCGGGTTCAAGCAATTCTCCTGCCTCAGCCTCCCAAGTAGCTGGGATTACAGGCACGTGACACCATGCCCGGCTAATTTTTGTATTTTTAGTAGAGACGGGGTTTCACCACGTTGGCCAGGATGGTCTCGATCTCCTGACCTCATGATCCACCTGCCTCAGTCTCCCAACCAATGTGCTTCTTACATATATTGATTGATGTCTCTTGTCTCCCTAACATGTATAAAACCAAGCTGTGCCCCAACTGCCTTGGGCACATGTCATCAGGACTCCTGAGGCTGTGTCACCTGCACACGTCCTTGACTGCAGCAAAATAAACTTCCTAAATTAACTGAGATCTGTCCTAGATATTTGGGGTTCACAAAAGTAACACATGCTAGTTGCAAAAATTTCAAACAGAAAACATGTGTAAAAACAAAAAGGATAAGGCCCTGAAAACCCCTACTAATTTCCATCCCAGTCCCCAGGGTAATGTTTTGGAGTGATTCTTTCCAGTTGTTTGCATGTGTGCATGTGTGTGCATGTAATTTGTTAATCATACTACACTCACTGTTACTAAACTCTTTTTTTTTTTTTTTGAGATGGAGTCTCGCTCTGTCACCCAGGCTGGAGTGCAGCGGCGTGATCTCGACTCACTGCCACCTCCACCTCCCGGGTTCATGCGATTCTCTTGCCTCAGCCTCCCAAGTAGCTGGGACTACAGGTGTGTGCCACCACGCCCAGCTAATTTTTGTATTTTTAGTAGAGACATGGTTTCTCCATGTTGGCCAGGCTGGTCTCAAACTCCTGACCTCAAGAGTTCTGCCCGCCTCGGCCTCCCAAAGTGCTGAGATTATAGGTGTGAGCCACGATGCTTGGCCCAGTAAACTGTCGTTTTAATTAACAATATATCAAACACATCTTTCATGTAATTTATTTATTTATGTATTTTTTGAAAGAAGATCTTGCTCTGTCACCCAGGCTGGAGGACAATGGTATGGTCATAGCTCACTGGAACCTCGAACTCCTGGACTCAAGTAATCCTCATGCTTTGGCTTCCCGAAGTGCTGGGATTACAGACTTGAGGCACTGCCCCGGCTTATGTAGCTTTAAATACATCTTTTGAAGAATTATTTAATTCTGCAGATTTTATTTTTAAATTAATACATGTTCATGGTTAAAAAAAAAAAAAAAAAAATTGTGACCAGCACAAACAGCTGTACTCCAACCCCACTTCCCAGGCTGCCAGTTCCCCTGGCCAGAAGCAGCCGTGCTATTTGGGTTTTTTCTTTCTGGTGAATTTATCCAAAGATATGTTCTACTATTTCAATATTAATCGAAACTCCCCCAAATCCTTCTGCAGGTTACATGATGACCATCTACCTCTTTGGCCAGACACATGCAGTGCTTCAGAACTGGGATTGTCCTGATAGGAACAGGACACAAAAGAGCCCATGTCTAGCACTGGATTTATAATCTAGGTTTCCGAAACCCATAGCATTGTCATAAAAGCAAAGATTTTTTTGCTAGTAAGGTGACATGGCTTGGATTTGTGTTCCCACCCAAATCTCATGTCAAATTGGAGGAGGAGCCTGGTGGAAGGTGACTGGATCATGGGGGCAGATGTCTCCCTTGCTGCTCTCAGGATAGTGACTGGGTTCTCATGAGATCTGGTTGTTTTGAAAGTGTGCAGCCCCTCCCACTTCACTGTCTCTTCCTCCAGCTCCAGCCATGTAGGACGTGTCGGTTTCTCCTTCACCTTCCACCATGACTGTAAATTTCCTGAGGCATCCTAGCCATGCTTCCTGTACAGATGTGGAACTGAGTCAATTAAACCTCTTTTCTTTATAAGTTATCCAGTCTCAGATAGTTCTTTACAGCAATGAGAGAACAGGTGAATACATAAGGGTTTTTAAAAAAAATAACTATACAGGCCAGGCACGGTGGCTCACGCCTATAATCCCAAGACTTTGGGAGGCTGAGGTGGGTGGATCACCTGAGGCCGGGAGTTCGAGACCAGCCTGACCAACATGGAGAAACCCCGTCTCTACTAAAAATAAAATATTAGCTGGGCATGGTGGCACATGCCTATGATTCCAACTACATGGAGGCTGAGGCAGGAGAATTGCTTGAACCCAGGAGGTGGAGGTTGCGGTGAGCCTAGATCGTGCCATTGCACTCCAGCCTGAGCAACAAAAGCGAAACTGCATCTCAAACAAACAAACAAACAAACAAAAAACTATACATTATGGAATAGTAATATATAGGGATAGTGAAATGCAAAAATCTTCAAATTGTAGTTTGATTAATGTTTACATATGTGAACATTCATATAACCCCTACCCAGATTAAAGTATGAAACATTTCCAGACATCTGGAAAGAAGGTAAGCTTTTGAGAAAGAAACAAGGTTTTGAGTTCCAACAGGCTAAGATTCCAAAAGGATTAAAACATAACATTTATATATTGAAATGTTTCTTAAAGAGACAAAATTTTTTTCTGGGAGAAAAAAAGTTGTATCTCAGAAGACACGCTGCACCCTGCACCCGCTTCCAAGAAGGGGACGGGTAGGCACTGTGGAGGGTGTTGGCCCCCTGGCCCCAGGTGCCAGTGTGCGGAGGCGGAGCCTCTAGAGAGGTGATTAAGGTGAAATGAAAGCCTAAGGCCAGGGCCCTCACCTGATAGGGCTGGTGACCTCATCAGAAGAGGGAGGGACAGGGGCGCTCTCTCTCCAGGTGCGCACAGAGTAGAGGCCATGTGAGGACACAGGGAGGAGACGTTGTCTGCGAATCAGGAAACCACCCTCTCCAGATGCGGAGTTTAGCAGTGCCTTCATCTTGGACATCCAGCCTCCAGAACTGTGAGAAATAAACTTCTGTTATAAGCCAACCCATCTGTGGCATTTTATTATAGCAGCCTGAACAGACTAAAACCAGGGTCTGAGGGCAAGAGGCCCGTGCCTTCTTTCTAGACTATGGAGGGGGAGAGTTTAAGCCTCCCAGAGATGCCCCGGCACCACAGAGCAGGCAGGAGGAAGGCAGTGCAAGGAGCCCCCGGGGTTCCCACCCCACGCTGACATTTCCCAGGCTCCTAGAGGCTGAGGGAGAGCTGCAGGGCCTCAGAGGTGGGGTTTGAGTCTATGGACCTCAGGCCAGACAAACTGGGCACCGGGCAGGACCACGGACTCCCATGGGAGACGCAGCAGAAGAGGGCCGCCTGGAGCTGGAGCCGCCCCACAGCACCTCCTGTGCCGAGACACAGGTGCAAATGCAGAGGCCGCTTTGGAGAGGAGGAGGTCCACATCTTCCTGCACTGCAGAGCCTTCACTTCCCAGCCTCAAATGCCCCCGACGAGCCACATTTCCCTGAAAAAGGCTATCTGGTATTTCCCACTTGTCAGGCAGGCTGAATGCTCAAGGCAAAATCTCGCCACAATATTGGAAAACATATAACAGTTTTTTATGTATTTATTTATTTTAGACGGAGTTTCACTCTTGTTGCCCAGGCTGGAGTGCAATGACATGATCTCGGCTCACCGCAACCTCCGCCTTCCGGGTTCAAGCGATTCTCCTGCCTCAGCCTCCTGAGCAGCTGGGATTACAGGCATGCGCCACCACACCTGGCTAATTTTTTGCATTTTTAGTAGAGATGGGGTTTCTCTATGTTGGTCGGGCTGGTATTGAACTCCCAAGCTCAGGTGATCCACCCGCCTTGGCCTCTCAAAGTGCTGGGATTACAGGCGTGAGCCACCGCACCTGGCCCATGTAACAGTTTTCTATGCCCAAGCTGTGATCTGTGAAATCTGCAGTAACAATAAAACCACGGATGGGGCTCTGTGTGTGCGCACATGTGTGTGTACCCACACCTGTACATATCTCCCCCACTATCTGCAGTTTTTCTAGTTTACAAACCGTTTAGATTTGGATTCTGGAAAACCCAAGATAGATTATTTTCCTCTGAAAGGGGCCAGTGAGCAGACCATCAAAGCTGAAGTCCTTCCCTTCCCCTGTAGATCACAGGACCATCAGAACAAGGATGTTTTAGCAGGAGGCCACCCCGACACACCACGCAGCACCCGCAGTCCTGCCCCTTCCCAAGTCTGATGGGTTTCAGCTGAAGGGCAGTCCTGGAGTCTCACAGCGCCAGTCTGCACCGCGTGTGAAGGGGCCTGACCAGCTACAGATATGCTCGCTTACAGGGACACCCCTGCAAGGAGGGACTCCGAGGAAATAAGTCATTTCCACTCTCTCCAGACACTGGTCTATTTTCTTAGGGTTTTGTGGATCTGGCTCCCAACAGTCCTTTGTGATATCTAATCCTAGTATGTAAATAAAGGCGTTGTGCTGGCTTTGGAAAACGTGGTCTAGGCAAGGCTGAACGACATTTCCTGGCTTTGCTTTCTTGTATGTTTCTGTTAGGGTGGTCATAAGGGCAAACCTGTGGGAGATCTGAGGGCAGAAGTGAAGCAGGAGGTGTCATGTGTGTCGTACACATCATCACCTGCCAGTGGGCTCGCCTCGGGAGTATGGGAAGGCAGCGGCCGCAGGGCTCCACCTTCCCTGAGCCAAGCCCTGGGTCAGGTGTAAAGGTCAGCTCAGTGACAAACAGCGCCAGCTCCTCCTGCAGGACACTCGGCCCAGTGGTGCCGCAAGAGCTGCCGCCTTGGTCTATTCCTGTGGCCCTGCCCCCTCACCTTACATTCCCCTCACCTCTGCCTGCCCTTGGAGACAGCCTTGGAGAGGTGGCTTACCCAGCTCCCACAGTTGCAGAAGGCCAAGTCCCCGTGACAAATAATGTCACATGCACCAATACATGCCCCTACCTCCAAGGGGCTCAGCTTCTCTGAATCATTCCTGACTGATAGCAGAATCTGGTACTGGAAGCAGGCTGGTCCTAGAGAATCTTAAAGATGAATTCTCTGAATTGATTCTGGGTTTTCAGGAATTGGTTGTCTGATCTGATTAGGCTTAAAATTTAATGATTCTGGCTGGCTGCCGTGGCTCATGCCTGTAATTTTAGCACTTGGGGAAGCTGAGCCAAGCGGATCGATTGAGCTCAGGAATTCAAGACCAGCCTGGGCAACATGGCAAAACCCCGTCTATACAAAAAGTTTAAAAATTAGCTGGAGTTGGTGGGCGCCTATAGTCCTAGCTACTTTGGAGGCTGAGGTGGGAGGATCACCTTAGCCTGGGAGGCCAAGGCTGCAGTGAGCCATGAACGTGCCACTGCACTCCAGCTTGGGTAACAGAGAGAGACCCTGTCTCAAAACAAAACAAAACAAAAAACAACACCCAACATCTCCTGTAGCAAGAGAGACAAGATTTCTGAAAGCCACATCCAAAGTCCAACCCTGTGTGTGGCTGAATTACATCACAAATGGACCCTCTATCCTCTCAGGTCTGTTTTGCTAACATTAGGACACTGATCAGGAGGGAATGGGACCCAGGGCTGGAATAAGGACATAGGGGCAGGCTCCAGTGTTGCAGGGGACCTTAAACCCTGCCAAGTCTGCCAAGACTTCTTTGTCCGTAGAAGCAGCCCTTCATTCCCTGCCGAAGTACATTCCTATCCCCCTGCCTGGGAAGACGCCACTTACTGTCCTCAGAACCAGCCTGACCACCGCCCCTTGTTCTAGACCCAGAACCAGACTCAAGTTCCAGCACGTCCCTGAGGCGAAAAACAAAAAGAACGGCCTGATTTTGCCAATTTGTATTGACAGAATCCTGGGAAATAAGTGTGGAGATGGATCTTAAGGGTGCGAGATGGAGTTTGAATGAATGTAAAATGGTATTAGGTCAAAGTTATCGTTAGGAGATCATCAAGCTGCCTCCACATCCAATGTGTTAGTTTGCCCGAGACATTTTATGAAACATGGACCCAAGGGGCCCACACCAAATGAAATGGAAGTGCTGGGGTGCTCCTGAGGAAGACAGCTCTGCAGGGGCTTTGGGAGATGGCAATATCAGAGTGCATTTATCGTGTGAGACCTGCTCACTCGCCCCTCCCAGTGTCCCCTACGTGGGCCCAGAAAACATGCTCACCACCAGGGCTCTGAGAAACAGATTTGTGAGGGGAGCCCCAGCATCCCTGAGGAGCTCTGTGGTGGACAGGAATTACAACAGAAGCAGATCCATTTGATGGGTACCACTAATTCCATGTGGATGATGTGTTCCAGGGTTGCAGAGATTAAGGGGTATTATTTAATCACCAAAGACAAACTGGGTGTGGTTACTGTAACAGACACAGAAACAAAGCAGTCTGACTCACAGGGACCTGCAGTTGGTCAGGATGTCCACAGAACTGAAACAGTGGGGAGGCCCACTGATGTCCTATCTGAGCTGCATAATCAGAAAAGCTTTCCATCTAGTCAACAGAAATCTGACCTGAATTGCCCACAAGAGAGTTAAGAGTCCTTGGTCACATCCCTGACATGATCCATCCCACACACCCAGGGCTCTTTATGTAAGGAGCCAGGTCTCCTGCTGGAAAGACCTCACTACACTGCCAAACGTTTCTATTGTTGGTCTTCATCTCAGCCTTCCCTAAAGGGGACTGCACCCATTTTCTAGTGTGACTGTGCGCTGGAGAAGGTGAAAGAATCAGATGTTACAGGACTAGAAGCTGGCTCAGAATTGACACCAGTTCCTGGAGATGCAAAACACCACCGAGGTCCCCCAGTCAGAGTAGGAGCTTGTGGAGGACAGGTGACCAATGGCATTTTGGCTCATGTTCTTCTCACAGTGGTGTCCCCAGTTTTGGAATGCATATCTGGAGCAGATATGTTCAGGAACTTGGAGAATCCATACATTAGTTCCCTGACCTGTGGTACAAGGGCAATCATGGCAGGAGAGGCCCAGAGGAAGCCACTGACTGCCTCTACCTAAAAAAAACCTTAAACCCAAAAGCAGTATCACACTTCTGGAAGGACTGCAGAAATTAGTGCCACCATCAAAGTAGTCAAAGATGCAAGCGTGGTGATTCCTACCATATCCCCATCCAAGTCACTTATTTTGGCCTGCACATAGACTGATGTATCTTTGGGGATGACAATGGATTGTCCCTCAGTCAGGTGGTGACTCCACTTGCAGCTGCTATTCCAGATGTAGTTTCATTACTGGAGCAATTAACATATTCCTTGGCATCTATATGGAGCTATTGATTTGAAATCTATACCTTTAATAAATATCATCAGAAGCAGTCTGCTTTCACCTGGCAAGGCCAATAATACACCTTCACTGCCCCAAGTCTGGCTATATCAGCTTTCTACCCTGTGCCATAATTTAAGTTCCTGTGTCACCAGGAACTTTGATCACCTTTCCCTTTCACTAGTACATTGTATCAAGGAAAACATGCAGTTGGGACATTTGAGCGGGACATAACTACTTGATACATGGAGTAGCAGCTACTTGTGCCAGAGGTTGAGAAATCAGCCCTCCAAAAATGTTAAAGGGTCCAGTTGTCTGGGGCATGTCAAGATATCTCTTCCAAGTGAAGGACAAGTTTCTGCAACTGGTCCCTCCTACTGCTAAGGAAGAACAACAACACTGAGTGGGCCTCACTGGATCTTGGAGACAATACGTGACTCATCTAGGCATGCTACTCCAGCCCACAGACCCAGTGGCCGTTCCAACTGCCAGTTTTGAGTAGGGCTCAGAGTAAGAGATGTCTCTGCAACAGGTCAGCTGTACCAGCTGCTGTGCATTTGGCCTGTGTGACCCTGCAGAATTGATGGGGCTTAAACTGTCAGTGATGGGTTAAGGAAGCAGCATGGAGCCTTTGGCAGGCCTCCATGGGTGAAGACAGTGAAAACCCTCAGATTGTTAGAATATGCTATCCTCAGTGAATATTCTCCTTTCGAGAAACAGTTTTTGGCTTGCTACCGGGCTCTGGTAGAGATTGAATGACCATGGGCCACCACGTTCTCCTGTGGCCTGAGCTGCCCATCATGAATGGGTGCTGTCTGACTCACGAGCTATCCGCTGATGTGCACAGCCGCACTCCATCTTCAGTGGAATACACAGGATTGGGCTCGAGCAGGTCAAGAAGGAACAAGTTGCACGAGGAAGTAGCCCAGATGCTTGGGCCCTTACTCCTACCACGTGGCCATCTTGCTCTCCTCCCATGCTTGTAGCCTTGTGGGGATTCCCTATGACCTTGAATTTCATTCATATTTTAAACTCACTTTGGCTGGTGGTCACCTAATGTAATAGTAATTAATTTTCAGTCTTGTTTTCTAAAGTAGGGGTCTGTTGACGCCTGCCCTGACATTAGTGTGTCCCACAGGATCTGCAGATCTCTCATCTGGGGCACTCTCAGGTGACTCTACTGCACTCCCGCGAGGAGCTCCAGGAGCGTATCTGTCTCCATCTGCAGCCTCCATCACGCCCCTCAGGCTAGCAATGAGTTCCTCTAAAACACCTAGCAACATGGTCCTGACTTAATTGTGCTTCCACTTGGATTTGGATTTCACATGGGGACTCCTAGATACTAATCCGCTTAACCTACAACAATGGTGAGAATTTTAGGCATAATAGGAGCAATAAGGAAATTAAATTCCGGTCATTTTTTTGGCCATGTCACAAATATCAACAGCAAGTCCGGCTCTGATTCAAATAATACAGACATTAGACATTAGTTAGGCAAACTGTGACTATAAACTAAGCAGCATTTGGAGACTGGGTGCTAGGGTTTGCTTCACTAAAACTGGGCTAGAAGATTCTTTTTATTTTTTGAGAGGGAGTCTCGCTCTGTCGTCCAGGCTGGAGTGCAGTGGTGCGATCTGGCTCACTGCAACCTCTGCCTCCTGGATTCAAGCGATTCTCCTGCCTCAGCCTCCTGAGTAGCTGAGACTACAGGTGCCCGCCACCATGCCTGGCTTCTTGTATTTTTAGTAGAGATGGGGTTTCACCATGTTAGTCAGGCTGGTCTCGAACTCTTGACCTTGTGATCTGCCCACCTTGGCCTCCCAAAGTGCTGGGATTACAGGAGTGAGCCACCTGCCTGGCCTAGAATCTTCTAAGAAGCACACTGAGGAATGGTTTCTGCAGGGGAAGGCTGGGCACAGACTGCTGAGGGCCCCACAGAATGTCACTTAAGGGAGTCAGTCACCTTGGCTCTAGGTCTGTCTATGACTTTGCCATCCCAGAAATGTCCCTTTGTCTGTGGCTTGGGATTGATGTAACTCGGGGTTACTGACATGTGATAACTAAACTCACAAAATGCCAAGCCATGTGGTCAACTGGGCGAATTTGCTTGTTGAAAAAAATGACTGTGCATTCTTCTTAACCTGGCCCGTGAATGTTTTATGCCAGGAGGCAGAAAGCTTATCTGGAAATTGGCTAGTGAGCATGGAATCAAAGCAAGAGTGGCTGTCATCAGACTCAAATGTTTCATTGCATTGGGTCCTTGTGCTGGATGGATGGATGGATGGATGTCCAAGATAGGAATATTCTACCATGTAAAATAGAGACTTCCTTTGTGCTTGGCCTCCATGCTCCCTTCATTACTGAACTCCTTCTGACGGACACGTTATTTCTTTAGCATGTTACTACAGACAACTAGATTTTACTAGTGTTTCGTTTGGTTTGGGAGCCATTTTGTCTCTTTAAGCAACATTCAATAGGTCTGACCTCATCCTTATGTGACTTTATCAATTTTCAGAGAGGAGCAGTGTTTGGTGTTTTCCCCAAGCTCCTGGAAGGGGCCTCCTGTCACTGACATACGTTATTGACATGACCTGTGCTGAACCTGGCCAGCACCACCCCCCGAGTCTCTCTCCTCACCTTTCTAGTATTTGCTTTTGCCTGTCACAAAAGGATTGGTACACCTGTCACATACCAAAAATGTTATCATTTGAAAGAATCAAAAATAACAATTGTTACATGCATTTTAAGTCCATAAAAATATATTAACTCCAAATAATATCTTAAAAAATAAAAAGTTGGCCGGGTGCAGTGGCTCACGCCTGTAATCCCAGCACTTTGGGAGGCCGAGGCAGGCGGATCACTTGAGGTCGGGAGTTTAAGACCAGCCTGACCAACATGGTGAAACCCCGTCTCTACTAAAAATACAAAATTAGCCGGGTGTCGTGGCACATGCCTGTAATCCCAGCTGCTCAGAAGGCTGAGGCAGGAGAACTGCTTGAACCCGGGAAGTGGAGGTTGCGGTGAGCTGAGATAGCACCATTGCACTCCAGCCTGGCGACAGAGCGAGACTCCATCTCAAAAAAAAAAAATAAAAATAAATAAATAAATAAATAATTGGTTGCCATTGGTGCTTTCTAGGGCATTAACTAGTCTGAAAATTGATAAATAAAGGGAAAAAATCAAGCATCATCATCTATCCTGTTTCGACAGTATAAACCATATTTCAGAATACCTTAGTAGTCGATGAAGGAAAGTACATTTTGATTTTTAGAGATAGGGTCTCACTCTGTTGCCCAGGCTCGAGTGCAGTGGCCTGATCATAGTTCACTGCAGTCTCAACTTCTTGGGCTCAAGCAATCCTCCTGCTTTAGCCTCCCAAGTAGCTGGGACCACAGTGCCCACCCCCACCATGCCTGGGTAATTTTTAATTTTTTGTAGAGACACAATCTCTCTGTGTTGCCCAGGCTGATCTCAAACTCCTGGCCTCAAGTGATTCTCTCACCTTTGGCCTCCCAAAGTGTTGGGATTACAGATGTGAGCTACCACGCCTGGCTCAAGACAAATTGTTTATAGAAAGAAAAATCATGGCTAGTAAATGCATGAGGAAATGGAATTGGAAAGTTCCTATGTTGCTTTCTCTAATGAAATATTTAGGCAATGGTCACCAATGGCTACTAAAGTCCATCAGGTGAGAGCGTGAAGTGACGCTTCATGAGGCTGGGTCAGACACCAACTGCATCCACCAATCAATCTCAGTTTTACTAAAAGTGGAACAACTAGACATGAAGTGCCTCCGGATGTGATACCAAAGTGCACAGCACCAATCATGGAAGGTTCCTGCCACAAACGTCACACTGAAATCTAATAGGCACCTGGACATAGTGATCAGTTTACAAGAAATAAATGAGAGAAGGACCGACAAATGTCACCACAAAGATATCGTCACCACATCCAAATTGTGGGAGATTTTATAGAACAAATGACCCATGTTTTTCCTCAGGAATAAATAGCATAGGGGCCAAAAGGGAAAGGGCATTGCTACAGAGGATCAGACACTCAGCTGCCATTTCCAGAAAATGCACTGGGTGGACTGAACTTGGATCCTGATCCAAGCAAATCAACAGCAAAGACACATTTTTGAGATAACCGGGGAAAACTGAAGACAGACCCGGCGTTAATAGATGTGAATGCATAAATATGGATCTTGCTGAATGGGATAATCATATTGCCATCTGGCCCAACAAAGTAGTAAAGAGCCCTTACCGGACGGATGCGTAGGACATGACATGACACCTGGGGCTAAGTTTGCAAGAAGAGCAGTGTTGAATACTGTTGAGGCTGGGGTAACCGAAGGGGTTCGTAACACGAGTCTCCATACGGTTGTGTATATTGGAAACATTCCGCAGTAAGTTTAACAAATTAAATTACATTTGAGGCCAGGCGCAGTGGCTAACACCTGTAATCCCAGCACTTTGGGAGGCCAAGGTAGGCGGATCACCTGAAATCAGGAGTTCAAGACCAGCCTGACCAAGATGGCAAAACCCCTTCTCTACTAAAAATACAGAAATTAGCTGGGTATGGTGCCGGGCACCTATAGCCCCAGCTACTTGGGAGGCTGAGGTAGGAGAATCACTTGAACCCGGGAGGGAAAGGTTGCCGTGAGCCAAGATCATGCCACTTCACTCCAGCCTAGGAGACAGAGCGAGACTCCATCTCAAAAAAATAAATAAGTAAATGTTTAAAAATAAATAACAAGTGAAAAAAAAAAAAAAAGACTACTTTTGCCAGCACCAAGTGCCTGTGCAATGCCTGGGACCCAGGCTCAGGGAGCAGCTTGGAAGGCGCCACCGCACTCCAGCCTGGGTAAGAGAGCGAGACCCCCCTCTCTTAAAAAATATAAAGGTATATATAGTTTCTCAGTATGCAGTTTCAAATTTTATTTCAGGAAACTTTTCTTGATTTACAAATTTCAGTGTTCTATTCACTTTGGATTTCTTCTTCAGGGACTCCTATTTTCTGTATGTCAGTTACTTCCCCGTCTTCAATATTATCACTTTCTCTTGAATCTTTTCAGTCTTCCTTTCTAATAATTGTTAAATTTTAGATTCGTTGTAGATTTATAGAACAACTGCAAAGCTAACACACAGTTCCTATATGCCCCACACCCGGTTTCTCCTCTTAACATCTTACATTCGAATGGCAAATTTGTCACAATTAATGAATTAATGCTGATCCATTGTTATAGCTAAAGCCCACCATTTATTCAGCTTCCTTTAGTTTTTACCTGATGTCATTTTCTGGTCTGGGAGCCCGCCCAGGATGCCCCGTTGCAGGTGGTGGTTGTAGTTAACTCTCCACAGGCTCCTCCCAAGCTGAGAGTTCCTCACACTTTCCTTGTTGCTGATGAGCCCGTCAGTTTTGGAGGCCTGGCCCGCTATCCTCTCAGCTGGCATGTGTCTGCTGTTTTTCTCGTGATTAGATGGGGTTTTTGGTCTGGTGAGAGCATAGCTTTTCACACCCATGCGAAAGCACACACCACCAGCATGGCTCATTGCATAGGTGCTAACTTTGGCTGCCTCGCTGAGGGACGGCCTGATGTGTTTTTTATTTTAATATAAATAGCACATTCTTCTGCTGCTAATCGTATTACTATTCTTCAGTATTTAAAATGCGTTAGATGCTGTGATAAGCACTTTAGATCCTATTTCTTTCTCTCAACAACACTGCAAACTATGAGTACAAATATTATTTCTATTGTGCAGATAAACAGAACTTTCACACGCACACACACACACGTGGTGAACTATACATCAATTTCTATCAACCATTTTTACCCGCACAGCTCAGTGGCTTCACTACATTCCCATCTGCGACCACCACCCTACTTCCCCAGCGCCTTCTCATCTTCCCCACGTGTTCCACGTCTCACCTCTGGTCCCAGCGACACCAAGGCTTTCAGTCTTTGGGAGATTGAGCTGGCTTTGTGTCCGGGATTAGGTGGGTTCTTGGTCTCAGTGACTTAAAGAATGAAGCCGTGAACCCTCGCGGTGACTGTTATATTTCTTAAAGGTAGCTTGTCCCGAGTTTGTTCCTTCTGATGTCCGGCTGTGTTTGGAGTTTTTTCTTTCTGGCGGGTTCGTGGCCTCGCTGATTCAGGAGTTAAGCTACAAACCTTCGCGGTGAATTTTACAGCTCTTAATTTTGGGCCTCCGGAGTTGTTCATTCTTTCTGGTGGGTTCGTGGTCTCCCTGGCCTCAGGAGTGAAACTGCAGACCTTCACCGTGAGTGTTACAGCTCTTAAAGGTAGCACAGACCCAAAGACTGACCAGCAGCAAGATTTACTGCAGAGTGAAAGAACAAAAAACTCCACCATATGGAAAGAAATCCGAGTGGGTTGCCACTGTGAGCTTGGGCAGCCTGCTTTTATTCACTTATCTGGCCCCACCCACATCCTGCTGATTGGTCCATTTTACAGAGAGCCGATTGGTCTGTTTTACAGAGAACTGATTGGTCCGTTTTGGCAGGGTGCTGATTGGTGTGTTTACAATCCCTGAGCTAGACACAAAAGTTCTCCACATCCCCACTGGATTAGCTAGATACAGAGTGCTGATTGGTGCATTTACAAACCTTGAGCTAGATACAGGGTGGCGATTGGTGTATTCGCAATCCCTTCACTAGACATAAAGGTTCTCCAAGTCCCCACCAGATCAGCTAGACACAGAGCGCTGATTGGTGCACTTACGAACCTTGATCTAGACACAGAGTGCTGATTGGTGCACCCACAAACCTTGAGCTAGATACAGAGCGCCAATTGGTGTATTCGCAATCCCTTAGCTAGACAGATTCTCCAAGTCCCCACCAGATTAGCTAGACACAGAGTGCTGATTGGTGCATCCATAAACTCTGAACTAGACGCAGGGTGCTGATTGGTGTGTTTACAAACCTTGAGCTAGATACAGAGTGCCGATTGGTGTATTTACAATCCCTTAGCTAGACATAAATGTTCTCCAAGTCCCCAGTAGACTCAGGAGCACAGCTGGCGTTACCGGGTGGATCCCGCATCAGGGCTGCAGGTGGAGCTGCCTGCCAGTCCCGTGCCCTGCGCCCGCGCTCTTCAGCCTTTGGGCGGTTGATGGGATCGGGCGCTGTAGAGCAGGGGGTGGCGCTCGTCTGGGAGGCTCGGGCTGCGCAGGAGCCCATGGCGGCAGGGGGGTGGGGGGAGGCTCAGGCATAGCAAGCTGCAGCTGCTGAGCTCTGCCCGGCGGGGAGGCAGCTAAGGCCTGGAGAGAAATCGAGCGCAGCGCCGGTGGGCAGGCACTGCTGGGGGACCCGGCGCACCCTCCGCAGCTGCTGGCCCGGGTGCCAAGCCCCTCACTGCCCGGGGCCCGCGGGCCGGCCGGCCTCTCCGAGTGTGGGGCCCGCCAAGCCCATGCCCACCCGGAACTCTAGCTGGCCCGCAAGCGCCGCACGCAGCCCAGGTTCCCGCCCATGCCTCTCTCTCCACACCTCCTCGCAAGCTGAGGGAGCCGGCTCCGGCCTCGGCCGTCCCAGGAAGGGGCTCCCACAGTGCGGCAGCGGGCTGAAGGGCTCCTCGAGCGCTGCCAGAGTGGGTGCCCAGACAGAGGAGGCGCCGAGAGGGAGCGAGGGCTGCGAGGGCTGCCAGCAGACTGTCACCTCTCAGTTTCAGGGCAGCAGGCCCACCCCGAATAGTCCTGGAGCCAAAAGGGAACGAGCTTCTTCCTTCAGGTGGGGAACAGTTCACGGTGCTGCTTCCAATGTATCTTCTTCCTCGCCGTTTCCTGAGACTTCTCTAAAGTGGGGGCCGTGGCGCGGCGTGGTGTAGGCGCTGTGCTGGCGCCGTCCGGGCCCCCGAGCGGGCTGAGGGCCCTCCCCTGGGGCTGCGCCACCCCGCTCCGAGGCGGGGCCTTCCTGGAACCGGCTTCCCTGCACTATTCCTGATCGGAGGTTGCGAACGGCACAAGCCCCTGCAGCGTTTTGAGTGGGGAAGTGAGCCGGGGCCTGTGCCTCTCGGGGAGCCGTGGGCAGGTGCGTGGCCACGGACTGGGCTCTCGGAGCTTTCCATAAAACCCCGGAGACCCACTCAACACGGCTGCGGGCCCAGACACGCTGGTGCTGGCGCCTCTCAGGCAGGACGACTCCACAGCCAGCGGGAGAACTTTCCAGATCGCCCTGCGCAGATGCTCCCCTCGCATGAAATCACTGCTCAGCGTTAGCCGCGGGCCAAGCCCCGGCCCAGCCCCAGGGAATACTTAGGGGACCGCAGGTGCAGGCCGTGGGGGCGGCCGGGCTCGGGCCGGCTCTGCAGACCCCGCTCCACGCAGAGGGCGATGCTGGGGACTCGGAGAGCTCGAGACCGCTGAGCTTCCCTCACTCATGTATGGCTTAAAGTTATTCATGCTGAACTCCAGCTTAGCAGATTGTTGCACAAACACAGATATTCATTACCTGGCATTTTTATTCAAACTTCCCCAAAGCCAATTAAGAATATCAGAAACACAAGTAAATTAATTATTCAGGTGCTTTAGTCACTTCATCCAAAGACATCCCAGCGGCATGGTTTCTTTGGATTCATATAATTTTCTTCGTATTGCCTGGATTCCACAAACATCCGTTCATGAGACACTGCACGTTGAGACGGTAACGCCCCTAGGCTGCAATATAATGCCCACCTTGCGCCTGCTCACAAGCATCCACCTCCAATCCTGGCTAGAAAAGTGCCATTCTTTTCACTGTTCGAGAAAGGGCAGGACAGTCATGGAAAGCTCAGCGCAGAAATCTGAATCCTTACGTGGACAAACTGTGCTCCGTCCATTTTTCCGGTTTTGCAGTCTGTGATCATTGCTGGAGTTCCACAGGGTGAGATGTAAAAGACGCTTTTCCTTGTGCTTCTTGGTACACTGAACCGAAAACGATACTGACTCCCCCAACCCTGTATGTATGTATGTATGTATGTTTGTATGTATGTATTTTGAGACAGAGTCTTGCTCTGTCGCTCAGGCTGGAGTGCACTGGTGCGATCTCGGTTCACTACAACCTCCGCCTCCCAGGTTCAAGCGATTCTCCTGCCTCAGCCTCTCAAATAGCTGGGATTACAGGCGCGCGCCACCATGCCAGGCTAATTTTTGTACTTTTAGTAGAGATGCACTAACTACATTAGTAGTTTCGCTGTGTTGGCCAGGCTGGCCTCGAACTCCTGACCTCAAGTGATCCACCCTCCTCGGCCTCCCAAAGTGCTGGGATTACAGGCATGAGCCACCATGCCAGGCCTCCCCACGCCGTATTTAAACACATTGGCTCCCTCTCCCTCTCCCTCTCCCTCTCCCTCTCCCTCTCCCTCTCCCTCTCCCCTCTCCCTCTCCCTCTCCCTCTCCCTCTCCCTCTCCCTCTCCCCTCTCCCTCTCCCTCTCCCTCTCCCTCTCCCTCTCCCTCTCCCTCTCCCCCTCCCCTCTTTCCACGGTCTCCCTCTGATGCCGAGCCGAAGCTGGACTGTACTGCTGCCATCTCAGCTCACTGCAACCTCCCTGCCTGATTCTCCTGCCTCAGCCTGCCGAGTGCCTGCGATTGCAGGCGCGCGCCGCCCCGCCTGACTGGTTTTCGTATTTTTTTTGGTGGAGACGGGGTTTTGCTGCGTTGGCCGGGCTGGTCTCCAGCTCCTAACCGCGAGTGATCTGCCAGCCTCGGCCTCCCGAGGTGCCGGGATTGCAGACAGAGTCTGGTTAACTCAGTGCTCAATGGTGCCCAGGCTGGAGTGCAGTGGCGTGATCTCGGCCCGCTACAACCACCTCCCAGCCGCCTGCCTTGGCCTCCCAAAGTGCCGAGATTGCAGCCTCTGCCCGGCTGCCGCCCCGTCTGGGAAGTGAGGAGCGTCTCCGCCTGGCCGCCCATCGTCCGGGATGAAACAAGGAGCGCCTCTTCCCGGCCGCCATCACATCTGGGAAGTGAGGAGCGGCTCTGCCCGGCCGCCCATCATCTGAGATGTGGGGAGCACCTCTGCCCTGCCGCCCTGTCCAGGATGTGAGGAGCGTCTCTGCCCGGCCGCCCCGTCTGAGAAGTGAGGAGACCCTCTGCCTGGCAACCGCCCCGCCCGAGAAGTGAGGAGCCCCTCCGCCCGGCAGCCACCCCGTCTGGGAAGTGAGGAGCATCTCCGCCCGGCAGCCACCTCGTCCGGGAGGGAGGTGGGGGGGTCAGCCCCCCGCCCGGCCAGCCGCCCCGTCCGGGAGGGAGGTGGGGGGGCCAGCCCGCCGCCCGGCCAGCCGCCCCGTCCGGGAGGGAGGTGGGGGGGCCAGCCCCCCGCCCGGCAAGCCGCCTCGTCCGGCCAGCCGCCCCATCCGGGAGGGAGGTGGGGGGGTTAGCCCACCGCCCAGCCTGCCGCCCTGTCCAGGAGGGAGGTGGGGGTTCGGACCCCCGCCTGGCCGGCCACCCGGTCCGAGAGGTGAGGGGCGCCTCTGCCCGGCCGCCCCTACTGGGAAGTGAGGAGCCCCTCTGATCGGCCAGCCACTCCGTCCGGGAGGGAGGTGGGGGGGTCAGCCCCCCGCCCGGCCAGCCACCCCGTCCGGAAGGGAGGTGGGGGGGTCAACCCCCCACCCCGCCAGCTGCCCCGTCCGGGAGGGAGGTGGGGGGGTTAGCCCCCCACCTGGCCAGCCGCCCCGTCCGGGAGGTGAGGGGCACCTCTGCCCGGCCGCCCCTACTGGGAAGTGAGGAGCCCCCTCGCCCGGCCAGCCGCCCCGTCCGGGAGGGAGGTGGGGGGTTAGCCCCCCACCTGGCCAGCCGCCCCGTCCGGGAGGTGAGGGGCGCCTCTGCCCGGCAGCCCCTACTGGGAAGTGAGGAGCCCCTCTGCCCGGCCAGCCGCTCCGTCCGGGAGGGAGGTGGGGGGGTCAGCCCCCCGCCCGGCCAGCCGCCCCGTCCGGGAGGGAGGTGGGGGGGTCAGCCCCCCGCCCGGCCAGCCGCCCCGTCCGGCCAGCCGCCCCGTCCAGGAGGGAGGTGGGGGGGTTAGCCCACCGCCCAGCCTGCCGCCCTGTCCAGGAGGGAGGTGGGGGTTAGCCCCCCACCTGGCCAGCCGCCCCGTCCGGGAGGTGAGGGGCACCTCTGCCCGGCCGCCCCTACTGGGAAGTGAGGAGCCCCCCGCCCGGCCAGCCGCCCCGTCCGGGAGGGAGGTGGGGGGGTCAGCCCCCCGCCCGGCCAGCCGCCCCGTCCGGGAGGGAGGTGGGGGGTTAGCCCCCCGCCTGGCCAGCCGCCCCGTCCGGGAGGTGAGGGGCGCCTCTGCCCGGCCGCCCCTACTGGGAAGTGAGGAGCCCCTCTGCCCGGCCAGCTGCTCCGTCCGGGAGGGAGGTGGGGGGGTCAGCCCCCCGCCCGGCCAGCCGCCCCGTCCGGGAGGGAGGTGGGGGGGTCAGCCCCCCGCCCGGCCAGCCGCCCCGTCCGGGAGATGAGGGGCGCCTCTGCCCGGCCGCCCCTACTGGGAAGTGAGGAGCCCCTCAGCCCAGCCAGCCGCCCCGTCCGGGAGGGAGGTGGGGGGGTCAGCCCACCGCCCAGCTTGCCGCCCTGTCCGGGAGGGAGGTGGGGGGTCAGCCCCCCGCCTGGCCAGCCACCCCGTCCGGGAGGGAGGTGGGGGGGTCAGCCCACCGCCCAGCCTGCCGCCCTGTCCGGGAGGGAGGTGGGGGTTCGGACCCCCGCCTGGCCAGCCGCCCCATCCGGGAGGTGAGGGGCGCCTCTGCCCGGCCGCCCCTACTGGGAAGTGAGGAGCCCCTCTGCCCGGCCAGCCGCCCCGTCCAGGAGGGAGGTGGGGGTGGTCAGCCCCCTGCCCGGCCAGCCGCCCCGTCCGGGAGGTGAGGGGCACCTCTGCCCGGCCGCCCCTACTGGGAAGTGAGGAGCCCCTCTGCCCGGCCACCACCCCGTCTTGGAGGTGTACCCAACAGCTCATTGAGAACGGGTCATGATGACAATGGCGGTTTTGTGGAATGGAAAGGGGGGAAAGGTGGGGAAAAGATTGAGAAATTGGATGGTTGCCGTGTCTGTGTGGAAAGAGGTAGACGGGAGACTTTTCATTTTGTTCTGTACTAAGAAAAAATTCTTCTGCCTTGGGATCCTGTTGATCTGTGACCCTACCCCCAACCCTGTGCTCTCTGAAACATGTGCTGTATCCACTCAGGGTTGAATGGATTAAGGGCGGTGCAAGATGTGCTTTGTTAAACAGATGCTTGAAGGCAGCATGCTCGTTAAGAGCCATCACCACTCCCTAATCTCAAGTACCCAGGGACACAAACACTGCGGAAGGCCGCAGGGTCCTCTGCCTAGGAAAACCAGAGAACTTTGTTCACTTGCTTATCTGCCGACCTTCCCTCCACTATTGTCCTGTAACCCTGCCAAATCCCCCTCTGCGAGAAACACCCAAGAATGATCAATAAAAAAAAAATAAAAAAAAAAAAAAAAAAAAAAACACATTGACCAGGCGTCCAACTTCCTGCGTGCATCTTAGCAGGAGGGCGCTGTGGCTCATTTTTACGGTCTGCACTGGGTTGTGTGTGGCTGGCTCAACAGCACAGCAATATGCTCACTCAATTTTCTGGACTTCCTTGCCCCTAAGTGCATGTGGCCACATTCCAGACAGTGAGGTGAGAATGGAAGTGGAATGCCACCTTCAGGGAAGCCTGATTTAGGAAGCTCACTCTGCACTCCTGGAATGTGAACATGATGACTGGGATCCCGCAGCCTTCGTGCGTCCTGAGGAGACAGTGAGACTAAGAACTGTGTCATGGTGGAATAGAAAAACAGATCACGGTTCAGCCCGGGAGCTGCGCTGTCCGACCTGAGCTACACGCAGCTCAATTTCTATCTTGTGTAGGCCATTCTTTTCTCCAACCTGTTAGTAGTAATCAGAACGGTTCCTAAACGATATATGATGTGATCTGCACCATTTCCACGTTTCAGACGAACTAATCTCATTAGCAGGGCAGTCCTCAACTCATTCCACTGTCGCCGCCTTCGCAAGGGCCGCCAGCTTCCAGGATGAGCAGGCTGAGCCGGCATCGCTGTCTGGGGACTCCCTATTCTGAGGAGCCAAACGTCCACACCTGCCTGCATTGCTCCTCACTTGGGAGCGGGGCGTGTGGGGTCCCCTTCCTTCCATGCTGTGCTGCGTGAGTTCCTGCTGTCTTGTCTAATCGTCTCCTTCAGTCCCGGCCTAAGCAGGTAGGAGCTCGGGGCTGTGTTCCCCGCGCCTCCTCCGCAGGAAGAGTCTCCTCGCCCCTGCTCCTGTCTCCCAAACTCTAGGTGCCACGTGGGCGCTGTAGCCCCACTTCGCCAGTGCCTTGGTTCGGGCTCTTCCTGAGACTCTCATTTTCCTAATTTCACTAACTTCACACCTTCTTGCTAATTAATACTGATTATTTTTCCTCTGCAATAGGGACTTTGCTCAATGGTGTTCATCAGCATTTTTTCCAATATTGGTAATGGTCTTCCACCGTGTAGCTCCACACTTACATGTCTTCAGATTTTTCTATCTCCCTATAGAAGAAAGTCCACCTCTGTGGGTTTGTTTTGTTTTTGCTTTGTTGAGAAGGAGTCTCACCCTATCGCCCAGGCTGGAGTGCAGTGGCCGGATCTCGGCTCACTGCAACCTCTGTCTCCAAGCTTTAAGCGATTCTCCTGCCTCAGCCTTCTGAGTAGCTGGAATTACAGGCATCAGCAGCCACACCCAGCTAATTTTCCCAGCTAATTTTTATATTTTTAGTAGAGATGGGGTTTCACCATGTTGGCCAGACTGGTGTTGAACTCCTGACCTCAAGTGATCCGCCCACCTCAGCCTCCCAAAGTCCTGGGATTACAGGCGTAAGCCACCCCGCCCAGCCAACCTCTGTTTTTTATTTATTTATTTATTTATTTATTTTTTTTTTGGAGACAGAGTCTCGAGTCTCGCTCTTTTGCCCAAGCTGGAGTGCAGTGGCGAGATCTCGGCTCACTGCAACCTCTGCCTCCCAGGTTCAAGTGATTCTCCTGCCTCAGCCTCCAGAGTAGCTGGGATTACAGGCGCTCCCCACCCTCCCCACACACCACACCTGGGTTAACTTTTGTATTTTTAGTAGAGACAGGGTTTCACCATATTGGTCAGGCCAGGCTGGTCTCGAACTCCTGATGGCAAGTGATCTGCCCACCTCGGCCTCCCAAAGTGCTGGGATTATAGGCGTGAGCCACCGTGCCTGGCCTATACTGTGTTTTTTATTTGTATTACTTTTTATTGTGGTATTATTTGTTTTGTTTTGATCTGTGGTGGGTTGAACCCACAAATGTCAAATGGGGAACCCACCAACATGGAGGACTGCCTGTATTTGGAAAGGAGTAAATGTCTCTGCCACTTGCTCCACGCAAAGCTAGACTGAAGCAGATTTGTTAGCATTAAAATCGTCATCCTGGGGGCATTTGAATTAAGAATTTTATTTTATTTTTTTAGATGGAGTCTCACTCTTTTCGCCCAGGCTGGAGTGCAATGGCGCAATCTCAGCTCACTGCAAACCTCTGGCTCCCAGGTTCAAGTGATTCTCCTGCCTCAGCCTCCTGAGTATCTGGGATTACAGGCATGCACCACTATGCCCAGCTAATTTTTGTATTTTTTAGTAGGGATGGGGTTTCACCATGTTGGCCAGGCTGGTCTTGAACTCCTGACCTCAGGTAATCTGCCCGCCTCGGCCTCCCAAAGTACTGGGATTACAGGCATGAGCCACTGTGTCCGGC
This sequence comes from Gorilla gorilla gorilla, assembly GCF_029281585.2. Classification (NCBI taxonomy): domain Eukaryota; kingdom Metazoa; phylum Chordata; class Mammalia; order Primates; family Hominidae; genus Gorilla; species Gorilla gorilla. Next base: position 37,479,902 of record NC_073241.2, on the reverse strand, counting down.
CTGAATTAAGAATTTTTAGTTTTCTACTTAGAAGCCATCATTTTTCAAGCAGAATCTTAGTTTTTATTATCTGTCTTAATACCAATGTCTTCATTTGTATTTTTCTTGCTCATTTAGCACGCACAGTTTACAGAGCCCCAGACACAGTTCTTTCCAACCTTATCTGTAGGGGCAGCAAGGTTGTTTCACACATGCTAATGTAACAACTATTAAAACTGATTCTGCTTTTCCCTCTTGCAGTCTAATTTTCTGCCCCCGACATGGGAGGTTATAGCATTTCTTGTCTCCACTCTCTCCCTTCCACACCTAACAGCAGTTATTCAACTTCTGCTTGGAATGCCACCGTATGCCAACAGGAGAGGGTGTCTGTCCTTGGGGACTCCCCTGTGCCACTGATGAACTTGTTTGGGGAATGTTAAGTGTCTCTACTGCCTTGATTAGGAGAAGCTGGGTGTGATGGTTGATTTGGAGTGTCAACTTGACGGGATGAAGGGGTACCCCCATATCTGGTGAAGCACTCATTACTCTCAAGGCTTCAGGAGGCTCTGCACCTGTCCTCTTTTGCCTAAAGGGAAACCCATGTGGTCTGGCATTTGGTTAGATTGGGCTGCCTCAGGTGTGCCCATGAAGGTCTTTCTGGAGACTGGCATGTGAGTCGGTGGACTGAGTAGGGAAGACCCACCCTCAACATGGGCAGGCACCCATCCAATCAGCAGGAGCCTGGATGGAGTGAAAGGCGGAGAAAGGCAGAGAAGGGTGCATTCTCACTCCCTTCTGGGGCTGACATGCTTTTCTGCCCTTGGACGACACTTGGTTCTCTGGCTTTTGGACTCTGGGACTCTCACCAGCGGACCTCCAGAGTTGTACTATTAGTTTCGGACTTGGACTGAAACACGCTGCCAGCTTCCCTGTTCTCAGCTTGCCGGAGGTGAGTTACAGAACTTCTCAGCCTCCATGATAGAGGTGGCCAATTCCCCATCCCCTCCTCACCTTCCTCTCTATGGTGTTGGCTGTCTCTCTGGAGAACCCTAAATGAAACACCAGGGAATTGTGTGCTGGGCTACCTTGCCTTCGCCTCAGCCTCCTTACATTGTCCACTGGGCCAATTAGAAATGTGGGAACAGTGGGTGAATTCTGCTGTTCAGGATTGCTTTTAAAGGGCCCAGCCACCCAGATGTCACATGCCACATGCTGTCTGGTATCTGTCTGGCAAGGGTCAGCTCAGGGATCACTCCTTCAGTTTCCCGACACTCGTTCCAGTCCAAACATGGCGGTGGGTTTTCACACCAATCCCATTTTGACAGCTGCAGCATTTCACGTGGGCCAGGGACTGTTGGGAAGAATCCACCCAAACACACTAAGGGTTAAGTTTCTGATTCTATTGGTTAAGATACTGGTTTTTCATCAAAAATAAATGACCGCATAGGGCAGTGGCAGACACGGCTTACTTCAGAGATGCTTCTCGTGGTTTCCAGAGCTGTCTTGGCATACATGCCTGCATGTCCTGCAGACCACAGGGTAGAGTCGCATTTTATCTGGAAAGCTCGAGTCTTCCTTGCCACTGCCCTTTCCAAACTGGGGACTTACGTGGCCATCCCCCAAAAAATTCAGTGCCAACTACTCCTAGTACCTCTGCTTCAGATTTTGTAAGCTCATTTCTCCACATCTAAGTAGCTATCAATTCATTTCTGCCACAGCACTTATGACTGGTTTAATTACATATTTGCTTATTTACAGGCTTGTTGTTTTAACTCTCCCGTAAGAGCACAGGAAGTGGACTGCAGTCGTTTTCCCCCATCACTGAACATCCGCTGTCTACTATAGTGCCAAGCACATAGGTGTGTTCAATAAATATTCATCGAGCAAATGAGCAATATTCCACTCATTCCAAATCGTTTGGGATGGCTGCAGCTTAGGGTGCCTTATCAGGGCAGGTGGGTGCTGAGACTTTTTGACTTAAAATGAAGACGAAATTGTCTAAGGTGCCATAAGTGAATTTTAAGGAGGGTAACAGTCAGATCTTAAATTACTTGGGAGCTGTGCTGAGTGGGTAGGCACAAACAGGCATGTCTAGGCAGGAACCTGCTGCTGTGAGCTGCACACACAAGGAAGGTTTAAATCAGGGGTGTCCAATCTTTTGACTTCCCTGGGCCACGCTGGAAGAATTGTCTTGGGCCACATATAAAATGCACTAACAATAGCTGGTGAGCTAAAACAAAACAAAACAAAAAACAAAAAATTGCAGAAAAAACTCATCTTTTAAGGAAGTTTACAAATTAGTGTTGGGTCACATTAAAGCAATCCTGGGCGGCGTGCAGCCCGTGGGCCATGGGTTGGACAAGCATGGAACTTTAAACCAAGGCAGGGGCAGTGGGAGCGAGAGTCACTGTGCAGAATTGACAGGACTTTGTAACCAAACTGGACGTGAAGTCTAAGTGGAGGAACTAAAGATGAATTTCAAGTTTCCAGGGGGTGCCACAAAATAAATGGAACACAGGAGGAAGAGGAGATGAAAAGAGGGAAATCATGTTACATTTTAGAGGGTAAGGAATTCATGCGATGACCACTTAGGGAACTGGATATATGGTTTATAGCTCTGAAGTGACATCTGGCCTGGAGTTGAAGAAGTTGTATGTAATCAGCTTACAGGTATTAAAGACTTGTGGAAAAATCAGATCATCCAAGGTTAAGTGTGTTAAAATCAAAGGCCCAAAGATGGAGTCCTTGGAAACCCCAATATTCCAGTCAGACAGAAGAACTGAGATGAAGAAAACCCAGAGACAAGTCTTTCGGAGTCTAAGGAGAAAGTTTCAAAGACAGAGTTCTTAATGATGCTGCCAAGAAGCCATAGAAGGGAAAACTAAAGAGCAGTAGCTTTATTAAGCTACAGTACAAGCTAAGATGACGTTTCTGGGTCATTTTGGGAGTGGGGGTAGGGTATGCAGGAAGAGAGCAGACAGAGGTAGCCGAGCGTAGATGATTCTTTCCAGCAGCTTTGCAGACACCATGGAAAGATCATCTTCCCGTACTACTTTGTAGTATAATAAACTTTTCATGCATCCTTCAGGAAAGATTTAGCAGGAATAGTTTACATACTCCTAAAACAGACCCAGAAAACCTGGCATATAAGGCAAAAAGGAACCTAAGTCATTTAAATTTAAAGATATGAAATAGATGTTTTTATGAATATTATATAAATTTCAAAGTTGGCAAAACAAATTGTTGTTATATATATTTTTTGAGACGGAGTCTGGCTCCGTTGCCAGACTGGAATGCAGTGGCACAATCTCAGCTCACTGCAATCTCCACCTCCCGGGTTCAAGCGATTCCCCTGCCTCAACCTCCCGAGTAGCTGGGACTACAGGCTCCCACCACTATGCCTGGCTAATTTTTTGTATTTTGGTAGAGACGGGGTTTCCCCATGTTGGCCAGGATGGTCTCGATCTCCTGACCTTGTGATCCACCCGCCCCGGCCTCCCAAAGTGCTGGGATTACAGGTGTGAGCCACCACGCCTGGCCCTGACTTTCTTGTAATGGGAATTGTTTGGGGAAACCACAACATCCAACACAGGAATGACGCTGTGATTTTAAAAACTGCCCTGAACTGCTGTGCTTGCTTGAAATTAATGTCGACCTTAAGGCAATACCATTATCCATATTAATATTCTCCCAAGTAATAAAGGAATATCATAACTCTTCTATTATTGCTTTCACCTAACCTGTACTATTAAGGATAGAAAGACTATTGAAGGGCAACTATAAAAACCTTTTTTTTTTTTTTTTTTTTTTTTTGAGACGGGAGTTTTCACTCATTGCCCAGGCTGGAATGTAGTGGTGCGATTTTGGCTCACTGCAACCTCTGCCTCCTGGGTTCAAGTGATTCTCCTGCCTCAGCCTCCCAAGTAGCTGGGATTACAGGCGCCTGCTACCAGGCCTGGCTAATTTTTTTGTATTTTTAGTAGAGATGGAGTTTCGCCATGTTGGCCAGGCTGGTCTCGAACTCCTCATCTCAAGTGATCCACCCGCCTCGGCAGTATGTCAATTGCTTGTTACAGAAATTATAAACCCACAGGAAAATATTCATTATTCGAAGCAGAGCTGTCCTAAGATAATGCACACAAACCAACATAAGACTATTTAACAAAAATATTTAATGCTGCCAAAAAGTATAAAAATACAGTAGGAATGGCAGTACAATACAAAGTAATCTCTCCTAATTTATTTCTTGTACATCTTTCTACATTTCATACACTCATTAAAAACACTTAACACATCCAATTAAAGGTTCTGCAAAGTCTTCTGCTGGTGGGTGCTCTTCATCCCCTGGATGTAAAGTTTACTTTGTAAACAAACAACTGTGAGGCAATCTAGAGGGTTAGCGAGCCTCACTTTAGTTTCCGGAGTGGGCTTCAGGTCTTGCTTTGCACATCAATGGTTCAAAATTTATAGCTGCAGAATATTCTCAAGTCATGAATATTAGGTGTCTGTCAATCTTGGCCTAAAACATAAAATAAGAAGTCATCTATTCAATTCATATTTACCAAACACACAGACGAACATAGATGCACACAAACATAAAAGGACTAACAATGAACTGAAAAGGCGACCAAAAATCATTCCCACATGACACATTCAACCACACTAAGTGCTGCACTGTTATCTTAGGGTAAAACGGCTGGGGTGCTGGATTTCCAAACGATGGTGGTGTGACGCGGCCTCATGTGGAAGCGTCGTGACTTATATTCTTCTTCAAGAATTATGTGAATTCTTAAGGTCATCTTATTTTACTCAAGAAGTGACCTCTGTGTGATACCGACAGACAGACAGGTTTTAAAAATAATGTACCCACAAGAATTTAGCAAGACTTTATAGTATGTGCTAGACTTACCAATACTTTGGAATTCAATGCAAAAGTCTAATCCAATTTGGACCTCCACTGTGTAATACTGCTAAAAATATTATCAACATAACGTTTGAACATAAAGTTGGCCTATATTTTTAAATCACAGGTTGTTAGCAGATGCTTTTTGTCCTGAAGGATAATACTAACAATTATATCTACCGAAATGAAGTGACCCAATCTTAAGCTACTACTAATATAAAAGACATAATTGACAGATTTATTGTATTTTAATGCCATAAAGTAAAAATAAATGAGAATTCAAATAAGCAACAGATGGATGGAATGACTATTGTAAGGGCAGTTGAGTTTTTGATGTCACCTCCCAAACTTTGCAAGTAACTGAACTTTTTAGGAGGTCAATGGTACTTCCATTCTTCCCCCAACTCCCCTCAGTACCGCAAAACCTCCAAATCTAAGTACTTGTCAGTATTGTATCTTCACATATATATTAAGAAAAACGAAATACAAATCATATCCACACATTTAGTCAAAAACTCCCAAATGCTGAGAATTAGGCTACTCCCTTTAAAGACAGGGCACTTGGCATAATTGTACCAAGCACCTTGGTGTTCTGAACAGTCCTTTTCTTCTCTGATTATCCAACAGTGACGGAGAAATGTCAAGTCATCAAGAAAACATTCTCATTAGATAATGTGAGCCCAAAACTACTATGGATGTTTATTACATGAATCTTCAGAACGTGAACCAAAGTGGCTGAAGGTACTTTGTATTGATTCTGAGTGCTGCAAAATATGTTTTCCATGCATCCAGAAGTCTTTAAAATAAACAACTCAATTCAATCAAAGTGAATGAAATAATGATCTGCTTTAGAGAATACTCTGATGTTCTAGTATTTCTCTGTTGCAGTGGTAGTTCAAACTGGTGCACAAAGTTTTTTAAATGTGCTCCATTTAAAAACTAGAGAATTACTCTGGATTTTAACAGGTAGGAGTGGTTGTCTATTACTTTCCCACTTAAATATCTCATTTAAATATTCCATTAAAAACAGAGTCAGTGTAACATAAAAGAAAAAGTATGAGGTTTGGAGTTACTGGAAGTCTACAGATTGCAGAGTGAATCTCAGTTCTGTCATGTACTAGCTGTGCAATCTTGGGCAAGTTACTTATTCTTTGACTCAGTTTTCTCATCTGAATATAGGGAGAATGCTGTTTACCTAGAAGAGGTGTTACGTGGGTTAAATTTAGATTATGTATTTAAGCTGGTTGGCAGAATTTTAAGTGTTCACCATACCTCATGTCCTTCCCCAGTATTTTGTTACAGATACACTTACCAAGAATGAACTATCATTTGTAACAACTGAAGGACGGGGTTTTTAAAAATTCAAGTTATTATTTCTTTGTAAATATTATTCAGGGAGCGGGGGTAAGAAAATACGGTTAAATCATTGGGAGGCTTAATTGTTTTAAAGACTCTACTTGCAAGACTGAAAAGACAAATGGGCTCCATTTTAGAAAATTCTAATAGATTCACTTGAATCAATTTTTGCTATTTTTATTTAAAAAGGCAAAGGCAGGAGAAACGGGTTCAAATAAGTCAAATGAAACAAACGTGGTGCTTTCTGTGGAGACAGTGGCTCTGACACACCGCTTTATGCTAGAAAGGCGCAAGAGCTGGGTGGGTGTGGACAGAGGGTCCACTCCCAAGTCAGCTCTATGCCTGAGGCCACGAAAAGCCAAATTGCACCAAGAATAGGTTTTGCCACCAGATATCCACACTAATATTCTACTAAATTGAATTGAGGCTAATCAGAAACTTCTCTTAAGGTGCAAAGATGCCCTACAGATGACTTACCTAGGTTCCCTCTCCTGAATTAACTAAACTCAAAATAACTGAAGTTTTTAACAGCAGAAATTTGATGTATCAAGAGCAACCTGTGTCTGAAAAATATGCCAAATTAGAGCCACAATAAAGAATAACTTGATGCGTCTTTAAAAAATGGTCTGTATAAAGAAAAAAATTCCTGTGCAATTCTTGGAGCTCCTCAAAACATACTGTACAACGTAAAACCAGAAAGTCGTGAAGCAGTTTCTGTAACATCTTCACCAAATTGCATAATTCCCACCTTCCATTCTAAATTTAAAAAAATAAAGTAGGAAGAGTTCAAAAGTTTGAACTTTTCAAATTCTCCCAATGGATCGCCCAGAGAGGGGGGTCAGGGCTCTTTTTTTTTTTTTTTTTTTTTTTAAATAGAGTGGTGTTTCACCGTGTTGCCCAGGCTGGTCTCGAACCCCCGGGATCAAATGATTCTCCAGCCTCGGCCTCCCAAAGTACTGGGATTACAGGAGTGAGTTACCAAGCCAGGCCTGGTCAGGGCTCTTTGAAATGTTTTCCTTGTCAGACTGTTACCCTTTAGAGACAAGGCCTCACAAACCAAGTAAACACTTCTATCCATCACTCCTTACAGGCGATGGCTTCATGCTGGGCTAAATAGTATACAGCAGGAGAAAAGGCTCAGCAATGGCAGTGAGGAAAAATGCTCCCTTCCCTGAAGGACAATGAGTCTTTCCAGAACCCAGGAGCCAGGGGAGACAGCCCTAGGAGAAAGCACATGTACAGCATTGCTCAATGCTGTTCTTGGAGCAATCTGAATGTGCTAAATATTCAGAAAATTCCTGCTGCCGAGGGAAAAATAACCAAACTCATACTATTTTCCTAGAAGTTCTTACTTAAATAATACTACACAAAGAGGAGTGAAAAGCTTAAATTCTCAAATCTGGATGAACAACATAATGGCTGTATTGGGAGCAGGCACACAGAACATAGCCACTGAGTGTACGGTTTTGGAACTGGAGAGCTCTTGGTAGAGCAGGGATTGAGGAGTCCACACAATCTGAGCTGCTTTCCACCAAGGCATGTTACCCCTTATACATATTCACTGGAACAAAGACAGCTGTATTTTCTAGTATATCTGCACTTCTAGGGGCAGGTGGGATTACAGGAGTGAGTTACCAAGCCAGGCCCAGTCAGGGCTCTTGGCAATGCTGTCCCATAGACACTGCTTTGAAGATAGGTATAAGGGAAAGTGGAATTGAAACGAAACAAATGAACTGGGGAGAAGGATGAGTGGAACAGGTCAACTCCAGAGTAAACCATACAGGTGGTTTTTAAATCGTGAAAAAATACATTTCTATTCTTCAAAATTTTATTTATAAAATTCTAGGCCCCTACCATGTAAATACACCAAAGCCAAATAAGGGTTTCTTAAAAGTAAAAGAGACTTTATTAGTTGTTGATGTATCAATGGGAACACAGAACTGGCATTTCTGCTGTGCAGTTAGTTCTGCTATGCACTGTGCGTCCAGCACAGCCAGGCGAGGAAGGACCTCAGACATCTCCCCTGCAGGGTGCAACAGACTGAGAGCAATCTATGCCCCAGCTACACATCACTGAGAACCCATGTGTGCACCTGCTAGAAAAAAAGATAAACCAATGTTTACAGAACTGGAACTCCTGCCTGAACACAGAAAGAAATGGACTACATGCCTAATGACATTTGTCTTATAATAGACTACATTTTTAAAAAATATTTATAATCTTTAAAATATCTAATATATTTTTATATCTATTTTATATATCTGTATGTGTGTGTGTATATATATATGTATGTATATATGTATTATGAGAGACAGAGAGAGAGAGACAAATATATAGAGAGAGACAAGTCTCCTCTATTGCCCAGGCTGGAGTGCAATGGCTCCATCATAGTTCACTGCAGCCTCAAACTTCTGTGCTTATGTGATCCTCCTGCCTCTGCTTCTTGAGTAGCTGGGACTACAGGCACGTGCCAACATACCCAGATAAATTTTTCTTTTTTTTTTAAGTAGAGACCCAGGCTGATCTTGAACAAACTCCTGGGCTCAAGCAATCCTCCCACCTTGGCCTCCCAAAGTTCTGGGAATACAGGTGTGAGCTACTGTGACCAGCAAAGATCTCTTTAAACATGTGTATCTGAAAAGTAAAAATCAAGGCAGGCTAGATTTTTAAGTCTGTACAACAACCAGGCAGGCAATCTGGGAATGTAGGTACTCATTATGGTATACAATAGTCAACCAAAACACTTTTAATACCACCAGGTTCTGGTCTGGAATTAGATATGTAATTTAGTCAGGGATATTTTTTCTCAGAGGGAAATGAGTTGCAGTTGCAGTCTTCCTTTGATAATTATCTACTTCTAGGACATGTTACACATCTTGAGACTTTTCAAAGACAGCACCATAAAAGGATGGAGAAATGCCAGTTTCAGGCTAACAATACCTACTTCATAAAATTGTGTTGAGGATTAAGTAGGGTAATACGTAAAGAAAAAACACAGTGTCTGGCATACAGTAAACCATCAATAAATGGTGCTTTGAACTGACTGTTGAAAGCAAATGAGTTGATATAAAAACTGGAAGACCGTTTCATATCATAAACTGCTTTTTAAACCAATACACATTTTTCGATTCATACCACCAACTTTAGTTTAAGACAAAGAGGACAGGCACAAGTGCACATTAGCTTACAGTCAGAACCCCTTCTGCTGACATACCATTAAAAGAAAATGATTAACACATTTTTTTCTTCCTTTCTCTTTTCTTGTTCATTCCTTTGTAGAAATATTAAAACAATAATGAAATGGACTAAGAACATAAAAGGACCAAAAGACAGAAAACCTGACAAATGTATAAAGTCTCCTCTAACATAAGAAATGGTCTTTATATTGCTCTAAAGTCCTCCATGTGCTTATTACATGTTACTTTTCTTAACCCTTTAAGAATGCAGAAAATGGGTATTTTCATTTTTATATGGATACATTAAACATGGAGAATTATATTTTTACATTCTATATATGTGCAAGCATAGATAAAACTCAGTCATAGGCTAACATAAAATAAATACTTGGTTAACAGTGGAAAGGAATATATAACTTGGTGTAGCTAGAGAACATAGCATTAAACCAAAGGTTGCTGTCAATCTATTAGCAGAAATAGATATGAGTGGAAATGAACTAGATATGAATTTAAAACTCCTGAAAATAAACCTTTTTTTAATAATTTTTTCTTCCTTAACCTATTTAAGAAGCAACACCACCTCATTCAAGTCAAAGTATATATCTGACTCTTAAAATCTGTTAAAATTAGAAAATATTTAATATTATGAGGACCTAAGGATACAACAAGTTTTTTAAAGCTGTAGAACCCATCTAGAATTGCTAACTTTTTCCTCTGGCTGTTACCAGAGAAGGCAGCCACGTCTGTCTCTTTGACCAGCACACCTCATTCAATAAAAAGTCAGGACTTTTTATCATGGGCACAACACGATGTCATGTGTTTTCATGACATCCACCAAAAACTATTATTACTGGTAAAAACTGAACACTATTTAAAGCATCCACTGTCAATGCCCTTCTCAAGGATCTGCTCAGAGAAGGAAAGATGACTAACCTTAGAAGTGTACCAACAAGTGTTCATCACACTGAATGTGGTTTTAAAAATATATGCGACACCACCCAGAAGGACAGAAAGCATACAGAAAGCAAAGCGTAAGCCAGTGAAGCGCATTCAGCCAGCTGAGGGGTGAGGCACATCCTCTCTGGCACTGGCTTCCTCAAGTCTTCACCTGTGTACCGAAAGCAAGCCTAGTTTCAACTGGAAATGTCATAAGGTCTACCTGTATGTGACTTGCAGAGTAACATAAACATACTGTATTTAGCAAAGACAAACCAATGCAAACTGGAAAGAGGTTTTAAACCAATAACAACCTGAAATGTAAGGGTCTTGGATGCCTCAACACAGGTTTAATGCAGACAGACATAAAAAAATGTCCCTCTTACCTCCTCTCCATTTCAAGGTTACAGGACACAGTAATACTGAATCAGGACACAGGCACATGTTATATAAATCTTATTTAATATGTAGTACCACCTACATCCTGCTTTCATACTTTCAACATAATTTAACACATTCAAGGAGACTATGCAAATCAATTCAAAATATCTATCTATACCAATGGTTTTCAAACTTTTTTTTTTTTTTTTTTTTTGAGACGAAGTCTTGCTCTGTTGCCAGGCTGGAGTGCAGTGGTGCAATCTCGGCTCACTGCAACCTCTGCCTCCCGGGTTCAAGTGATTCTCCTGCCTTAGCCTCCCAAGGAGCTGGGACTACAGGCATGCACCACCACGCCCAGCTAATTTTTGTATTTTTAGTAAAGAAGGGATTTCACCATGTTGGCCAGGACAGTCTCGATCTCTTGACCTCGTGATCCGCCTGCCTTGGCCTTCCGAAGTGCTGGGATTACAAGCGTGAGCCACCACACCCGGCCCAAACTGTTTTTTTTGTTTGTTTCTTTTGAGATGGAGTCTCGCTCTGTCGCCCTGGCTGGAGTGCAGTGACGTGATCTCAGCTCACTGCAACCTCCATCTCCTGAGTTCAAGCAATTCTCCTACCTCAGCCTCCTGAGTAGCTGAGATTACAGGTGCCCTCCACCATGCCCAGCTAATTTTTGCATTTTTAGTAGAGATGGCGTTTCACCACATTGGCCAGGCTGGTCTTGAACTCCTGACCTCAGGTGATCTGCCCACTTCAGCCTCCCAAAGTGCTGGGATTACAGGCGTGAGCCACCGCGCCTGACCAAACTGTTTTTAAATGATAACTGCCCCCTTTAAAATACTTAAGCCTTATGCAGAAATCTTATGTGGCATATAAACAGACAAGGCAGAGATGCTGTGGTTGAAAGTAACCTCTTGACCCACCTGGACATCCAATGAGCATAGTTTGAAAACCACTGAAATAAGGTATGCTATCCATGCCTCCTAGCAATTAAATTTATAACAACAATTTCAAGTTTAAGTAAGACAAATTAAACACTGAATGGAATGTCGAAATCTGAGGAAAGCTAGCATTCAAATGAGCAGTTAAATTCATTAAACAGTTTGCTTTAAAAAATATTCATTAAGAAGTTAAAATGACAATGTAAGGTTTGCATATAATCATACTATTTATTGAAGTAGAAAGAAACTGAAGTGTTTACTTCAAAACTTCAGTCTAGTAAACTGAAATTATGAATCATAAAATGCTGCTTCTTACTTTTGCTTCCTAAATCATAATCTACCCCAACTACATTGAAATTTTCATGAAAAATAAACATATCAATAATGGGATTTACAGAAACCAATTTCTTTACAAAGTCTTGACCAACTGTTTACCTGACTATCCCAGTAAGGAGAATTTTCCTTCAAAGATATTTTTAGGAAAAACTTTTGTTTCTTTGTTTGCTTTTCTTTTTAAAATGGGGAAAACTGTAAAACATAAAAGAAATGCAATATATAGTAGAAATTGCTTATTCCGACTTCTAACTGCTCATATCAAACTTCTCTTTAGAAAAATGGAAAATGTATCCAGTACAATTGAATCGACATACAATTTATTTTTTTAGTAACAGATTTTTCAAATTGAGCTCTTAAAAAGTACAGTTAACTACAAAAGATTAAATAGATACTTATAAAATATATTTACCCTGAAATGCTTTAGAAGTGTTGATGCCCATGTCAAAGTACATTATACATTACACACATTATTTAAATGTCATTTTCTTTCCAATAATGTAGATAAAACCACAATATTTATTGCTTGTATCAAGTGCAGGTTAAAATCCAGATAGCCTCCAAAAGCAAATCCTGTGATAAAGGATTTCTCAATGTTGGTCAGGTGAAATACTGTTTGACATGTATGAATACAGTTGCAAAATTTACCAGTTTTTAACAAACATGAATGTCTTTATTTTAGACAGCCATTTACAGTTTGGGGTTCGGAGGAACCTGCAGTCAAGAGTCCTGAGATGTTGGGCTTGTGACTGTAAATATCACTTATCTGGTTGATGTCTATTCTACTGCACCGTTTTTGGGATATGAGGTGTTTGCTGCAGACAAACCCCTATGATTAATGTAGCACTGTCAGCTACTAGTGCAGAAGCTTGCTGGGCAAAATTAATTGTTTATAGGGCATTTTGCTGAAAAAACAGTGTCCAGCCAACAAAAGCGCCAACCAAAATGACTGACATAAACCCCATCTTAGTGAGAATAGGTTGCCAATATAACCACCTTTTTCTTTTTCGTTCATTCTCATTTAGCCTCTGTTTCATCTGCTGCACCTTCTGAGCTGTGGTGGCCTTTCTGTCCTCTCGAATACGTTTCCGTAGAGCACTATGAGGAAATAAAAACAAGTAAAAGGAAGTGCACACAGAGCAGGACTTGAGTACTCTAACACAGAGGACCTAGGCGCAAATAAAACCATCCACATAGTTTTCACCCTATTTGAACACTGGAATAATGAGGGGAAAAGCCTCAATATTCTTTTTTTTTGAGACAGCGTCTTGCTCTGTCACCCAGCCTGGAGTACAGTGGTACAATCTTGGTTCATTGCAACCTCTGCCTCCCACGCTCAAGTGATTCTCGTGCCTCAGCCTCCCAAGTAACTGAGACTGCAGGCGTGCACCACTATGCCAGCTAATTTTTTGTATTTTTAGTAGAGACAGGGTTTTGCCATGTTGGCCAGGCTGGTCTTGAACTCCTGACCTCAAGCAATTCACCCGCCTTGGCCTCCCAAAGTCCTGAGATTACAGGTGTGAGCCACGGCGCCCGGCCAAGAAAAGCCTCAATATTCTTTAATGATTCAGAGATGTACCTTGACAACCATTCCTGGTACAGTTTTATATTGATAACTGCTTTTAGTGGGATCTGAAAATAAGCAAGGTACTTTCTTGACACGTGAATTGATGACTGTTAGTTTTCTTTCCTTCCTTGTTAACTAGTCAGCAGGAGCAGGAGTGGGAAGACAAGGGGGTACCGCTTGCATCTGATCCCATTTCCTGGTCACGTTTGATGGTTAAGGCTCTTATAAAAGCTAGCTATTTAATATTTCCATGAATATTCTGTTGTGGGAGCACTTATTCTTTTATTTGACCATACACATTTCTACCTCCCATTTTCATAGTCAATACAGAAATTTTTTTTGAGGGGGGGAGGCGGGGTGGATGGAGTCTTGTTCTGTTGCCCAGGCTGGAGTGCAGTGGCATGATCTTGGCTCACTGCAACCTCCGCCTTCCGGGTTCAAGCAATTCTTCTGCCTCAGCCTCCCAAGTAGCTGGAATTACAGACGTGCACCACCACGCCTGGCTAATTTTTTTGTATTTTTAGTGAGATGATGTTTCACCATGTTAGCCAGGCTGGTCTTGAACTCCTGATCTCAAGTGATCCACCCACCTCAGCCTCCCAAAGTGCTGGGATTACAGGTGTGAGCCACGGCGCCCGGCCAAGAAAAGCCTCAATATTCTTTAATGATTCAGAGATGTACCTTGACAACCATTCCTGGTACAGTTTTATATTGATAACTGCTTTTAGTGGGATCTGAAAATAAGCAAGGTACTTTCTTGACACGTGAATTGATGACTGTTAGTTTTCTTTCCTTCCTTGTTAACTAGTCAGCAGGAGCAGGAGTGGGAAGACAAGGGGGTACCGCTTGCATCTGATCCCATTTCCTGGTCACGTTTGATGGTTAAGGCTCTTATAAAAGCTAGCTATTTAATATTTCCATGAATATTCTGTTGTGGGAGCACTTATTCTTTTATTTGACCATACACATTTCTACCTCCCATTTTCATAGTCAATACAGAAATTTTTTTTGAGGGGGGGAGGCGGGGTGGATGGAGTCTTGTTCTGTTGCCCAGGCTGGAGTGCAGTGGCATGATCTTGGCTCACTGCAACCTCCGCCTTCCGGGTTCAAGCAATTCTTCTGCCTCAGCCTCCCAAGTAGCTGGAATTACAGACGTGCACCACCACGCCTGGCTAATTTTTTTGTATTTTTAGTGAGATGATGTTTCACCATGTTAGCCAGGCTGGTCTTGAACTCCTGATCTCAAGTGATCCACCCACCTCAGCCTCCCAAAGTGCTGGGATTACAGGCATGAGCCACTGTGTCTGGTCTCAGAAATTTTGTTTCAGTGGAAGGTCTCTGACTCTCAAGATACTTAGTTCTGGTTCTATATAAATAATAATGCCATCCAGCTACTCAGGAGGATGGCTTAAGCCCAGGAATTCAAGTCCAGCTTGTGCAATATAGCAAGTCTTGCCTCTCTATAAAAGCACACACACAAAAACAAAAAAACAGCCAATGGCAACATATAGGTTACTATTTCTTCCATTCCCTCTTTTCACTTTTCTGTATTACAGCAAAGGCCTAACCAACTTCCCTGCCCTCAAATTAAATATTATTGCCATGGTAATTTTTCTAGAGCATACCCCTGGACATGTAGCTTGATTTAAAATCTTTTTTTTTTTTTTTTTTGTTACCGGGCCTAGTGCACGATGGTGCTTAAAAATCTCAAATGCCTCTTCAATGTCTCCTACATTGAGACTACCTTTTTCCTGGCCAAGACGTTTAACCTGAATTTAACTATGATAAATAGTGATTAAAGAAATGCATTGTATGAGGCATTCTAAAAGATATCTGGCCTAGAAGCTTCAAAAATAAAAATGTCAAGCAAGGAAGAAAAAGGCAGGGAACAGTTCCAGATTAAAGGAGACCAAAGAATCACATCAACTAAATATAGTATCAATCTTTGATTAATCTTGAAATATTTTTTAAACAGCTACAGAAGTTGGGATCAGGAAAATGTTCTAAAATTAGATCGTGGTGCCAGCTACACAATTTGGTAAATATATTAAAAGTCACTGAATTGTATACTTTAAATGAGTAAACTTTATGGTATATAAATTATATTTCCATAAAACTTTATTAAAAAAGCTATATGGTGAATCTTTCAGACAAGAGAAATCTGAATTGAACTATGTATTAGAATATTTTAATCAATGTTACACTTCTTTGGCATACTGGAACCTTCTCTCCTCAAGAGATTGTTAGTGGGAATGTAAAATGGTTCAGCTGCCACAGAAAACAGTTTGACAGCTCCTCAAAAAGTTAAACATAGAGTTACCATATGACCTAGCAATTCCACTCCTAGATATGTACCCAAGAGAACTGAGAACACATGTCCATGCAAACGCTTGCCAATATTCTTCTGCTATGCAGAACTTTGTTCTTGCCGTTTTTTTGCTGTTCTCCAAATTTGTTCCCCACTAAAATAGAAACCTTCCCTTCTCTCCTGTCCTCTCATTTCAGTACTACTCTTCAATTATCTTGCTCCACCCCCTCTAGCCCTTCTATTCTTACGGCATTTAATTTGAAGTAATTTATAATTTACTAATAATGTGCTAACTTGGGTACTTGTTTTATCTTCATAACATATTCTGCAACTTGAGGACAGACTGGGTTTTGCTATCTTTGTTCATCTTATGGTGCTTTCTCATGTCTTTTTCACTTTTTGTTATCATATATACAGGTAACCCTGGCTGTCTGAACTCCATCTGAATATCTGCTATAATGACTTGCAAAAATTCTTACTCAGAATTCACTCTCTGAATTGAAAATTCACTATCACAAATATGCATGTACCTGTTAGTGAAAACATTTGTGTTCAAGTGTAGGCAAAATATGTATAAAAACAGAGAGGGGGTTAGCCTCCCATGGGCCCTTTATTAGCTTTTGCCAGGAGCCTGGGGGTATCGTTAACAAGGTTCCAATTTAGATATAATCTTTAACATATTATTTCATTTTTTATTTTCATTGCGGTATAGAAGGCAATTATAATTTGTATCTAGTATTTTGTCATTTACCATACAAGCCCAATAATGAGTCCCTTAAGTGTTATATGATTACATAATTAGTGCTTTAAATGCTACATAGGAGTTTAAAAGGTTTTGTACTATATTTGGGGGAACTGGTTATGCTTTCTGGTTGGGCTGACAACACACTATTTTTCTCATTTAAAAGAATGGAACAGAGGTTTCTGCTTTCCAAAAGTGCACTATATAATTCAGGAATGGACTAGAGACAAATACCAAGGCATGCCTGTATCTAATTTAAGAACACAATTCCAGAGAATGACAAGACTACTCTCGATTTGTGATAAAATCTTTTCTTCCTTAGTGGGGCCTAAAGAAATTATGTCTGTGTAATGACTTGCCAAGTGGGACCTGCCCAGGTTTTCCCGTATATTTATGCAATTTAGGATATTAACCAATGGGAATGCCTCCTGTGGACCCTTGCCCATGGAAGACCATGTGGCGTGATTATAGCTCCCTGCAGCCTCAACCTCTTGGGCTCAAGCAATCCTCCCACCTCAGCCTCCCTTGAGACTACAGGCAGGTCCCACCACATCTGGCTGATTTTTGTATTTTTTGTGGAGACAGGATTTGCCATGTTGCGCAGGCTGGTCTTAAACTGCTAGGCTCAAGTGATCCACCCGCCTCAGCCTCCCCAAGTGTTGGGATTACAGGCATGAGCCACTCTGCCTGCCCCAGACTTTTCGTATGTCCAAGTTGTTTCTCACTCTCAGTGATCTGGGTTTCTGGGTTGAACTGTAATTGAGAATACTGGCTTTCAAATTCAGACTGCAACCTACAGTAAGAAATAGCATCACAACAGAGTAACCTCACACACACACTTACATAGGTACACAATTTATATGTAAATATATGGAACTTATACATCACACATACATATATAAAAACAGGTTAAAATTCTTCTTTAAGTTCAGGGGTACGTACGTGTGCAGGCTTGTTACATAAGCTTGAAACTTGTGTCATGGAGGTTTGTTGTACAGATTATTTCATCACCCAGGTATTAAGCCTAGTACCCATTAGTTATTTTTCCTGATTGTCCCCCTCCTCCCACCCTCCATCCTCCGACAGGCCCCCAGTGTTGTTCCCCTCTATGTGTCCATGTGTTCTCATCATTTAGCTCTCAATTGTTAGTAAGAACATGGGGTATTTGGTCTTCTGTTCCTGCATTAGTTTTGCTAAGGATAATGGCCTCCAGCTCCATCCAAGCCCCTACAAAGGACATGATCTCGTTCTTTATTATGGATGCATAGTATTCCATGTTGTATATGTACATTTTCTTTATGCAGTCTATCACTGATAGGCATTTAGATTGATTCCATGTCTTTTCTATGGTGAATAGTGCTGCAATCAACATACGCGTGTGTTTACATCTTTACAGTACACAATGATTTATATTCTTTTGGGTGTATACCCAGTAACGAGATTACTGGGTTGAATGGTATTTCTGTTTTTAGGTCTTTGAGGAATCATCACACTGTCTTCCACAATAGTTGAACTAATTTATACTCCCACCAACAGTGTTTAAGCATTCCTTTTTCTCCACAACCTCGCCAGCATCTGTTAAATTCATGTTATTATTTGTGATATGCTGATAATTTCTATTTTATTCTATTTTCTTCTTTAAAAAATGTTTATAATCCAATAAACTTCACGACTATGTGATTTGACCTTCAATTTGAAAAACACTGCTTTGGAGGATATTCAACAATGAAAATGAATAAATGAAAGTACTGTGTTCTATTTCTTTTGAAAGTTGAAATTCTGGCCAGGTGTGGTGGCTCATGTCTGTAATCCCAGCACTTTGGGAGGCTGAGGCGGGAGGATCACAAGGTCAGGAGTTCGAGACCAGCCTGGCCAACATGGTGAAACCCTGCCTCTACTAAAAATACAAAAATTAGCTGGGTGTAGTGGCGGGGGCCTGTAATCCCAGCTACTTGGGAGGCTAAGGCAGGAGAAGTGCTTGAACCCGGGAGGTGGAGGTTGCAGTGAGCCAAGACTGCTGCGCCACTGCACTTCAGCCTGGGTGACAGAGCAAGACTCCGTCTCAGGAAAAAAAAAAAAAAAGAAAGTTGAAATTCTTTTGATAAGACTTTTATTAGGATCTTTAATGCAAAGCTATCTATAGGTATTAAAAATTACTGGGACTGATTAAAAAATAAAACTGTTCAGAGTAACCTTTATTTCACACCCTGATCCTATGCTCTTCTTTTACATTTCTTTTTTTTTTTTTTTTGAGATAGAGTCTTGCTCTGTTGCCCAGTCTGGAGTGTAGTGGTATGATCTCGGCTCACTGCAACCTCCTGGGTTCAAGCAATTCTCCCACCTCAGCCTCCCAAGTAGCTGGGACAACAGGCGTTAATGCCTGTTTAATTTTTGTATTTTAAAATTCGTATGTCCAAGTTGTTTCTCACTCTCAGTGCCTGGTTAACTTTTGTATTTTCAGCAGAGATGGGGTTTCACCATGTTGGCCAGGCTGGTCTCAAACTCCTGACCTCAAGTGATCCACCTGCCTTGACCTCCCACAGCACTGAGATGACAA
This sequence comes from Gorilla gorilla gorilla, assembly GCF_029281585.2. Classification (NCBI taxonomy): domain Eukaryota; kingdom Metazoa; phylum Chordata; class Mammalia; order Primates; family Hominidae; genus Gorilla; species Gorilla gorilla. The sequence continues at coordinate 37,460,723 of NC_073241.2, read as the reverse complement.
GCGTGAGCCACCACGCCCAGCCTCCTCTTTTTTATTTCTGTAACCTTGTTTTTGTAATCAGACTTCTCCGCTTAGAATTCTGACTTTTCTGTTGGGACTCTCTGCTTTCAAACATGCACCAGTCTCATTTATCAGACAGGGAAGGAAAAAAGGGAAAGAAGAAAACACTGCCACCACATGCAAAAACATGTACAGGCACATAAACACACACACAGACCCCATAAAACAGTCTTCTGCAATCACTCTATAACTCCTTAGAGTTATAGACTCTAGAGTGGTTTTAGTAGTCTCCTCTGTATTTGCAAGCTTGTATGAGTGATTTAACTCACTAGGATTAACATGGTTGTTCTGAATCTTTGTAGATTAAAACTCAACACTTTTGAAATACTAAGAATGCCATTTTCAGTCATCAAGCCTGTTTTTCATTTAATTCTGCAGATAGTACTAGATAAAAGGGGGAAAAAAGCAATAACACTAGGAATCTGAAAGCCTTATTACTGAAAAAGCTAAAGTAACTTAAAACTATTATTTCCTGATTTAAAGATATTCTATTTAAGATGAAAAAAGGAACCAAAAAAATTATGCTTTCTCTTGCAGTCTAAAACTACTGAAGTCAAAAATTGGGAATAACATTACTAAATCATCATAAACTCTTCCACAATAATATATAATAATACATGTATTATATATTGGAATATGTTAGCATTTATAAAATTTCAGGTGTTTAATTTTTATATTAGGAAAATAAAGCAGTAAAGCTATAATGTATGGCAGACTTTGACTATTTTCATTCCAATCTAACAAATATAACCACAAGATAAAATTCCCCATGATAAGAAGTATATTTGGCAAAAAGAGAAGAAGAAAAGTTATTCAGAGATGCAGGAGAGAGGAAAGAAAAACCTCATTCACTTTGCTATGTGACTTATACCAGGTTATCAGCTTCCTAATCTGTGAGAGACAGTCTTAGAAATGTAGTTGTAATTTAAAATTCTGAATAGATGCCACATTCATATGGATTTTTAAAAAACGCCTTTTTCTTTCTCCAGTAATGCAATTAAGCTTACATGTTTAAATGTTTTATTAAAGGCATATTATCAGTTACATTATAATTATAGTACAAATGGCAGGTATTCATACTACTTATTTTCTGTACCATACCATATATTTTAGCAGCCAATTATATTAACTTTTACACTCAATCATTATTGTTTTAAAGGATTTTTGAACTGGTTTCTAAGTATTGGCTGAAAGCTCCTTAAGAACACCTTTGTCATCATATACTAAATACCCTCAGGTAAGAAATAAAGGTTATATTAATTTGGCTGGGCACGGTGGCTCATGCCTGTAATCTCAGCACTTTGGGAGGCTGAGGCGGGTGGATGACCTGAGGTCAGGAGTTCAAGACCAGCCTTGTTAACATGGTGAAACCCTCTCTCTACTAAAAATACAAAAATTAGCTGGACATGGTGGTGGGCGCCTGTAATCCCAGCTACACGGGAGGGCTGAGGCAGGAGAATCGCTTGAACCCAGGAGGTGGAGCAGCTAAGGTTGTGCCACTGCACTCCAGCCTGGGTGACAGAGAAAAAAAAGGTTATATTAATTCAATAAAAAAAGGGCCTATATTATTTCATATATCATATCCACATAATTATTTATTATTATTATTTATGAGACAGGGTCTTGCTTTGTCACCCAGGTGGGAGTGCAGTGGTGGTATCTCAGCTCACTGCAACCTCGACCTCCCCGGCTCAAGTGATCCTCCCACTTCAGTCTCCTGAGTGGCTGGGACCACAGGCTCACATCACCACACCTGGCTAATTTTGTTTATTTTCTGTAGAGATAAGGTCTCACTATGTTGCCCAGGCTGGTTTCAAACTCCTAGACTCAAGTCATCTTCCCTCCTTGGCCTCCCAAAGTGTTGGGATTACAGGCGTGATTGTATTTTCCTAACATAAAAATTACATACCTGAAATCCTATGGCACCTGGTCCCATAAAATTTATTTTTAAAATAAAAAAGCCTCATCTTTCAGCCTGTAGTTATAGAAAGCTTACCTCTCACTGTTCTCCTCCATTGTATCTTGCATTTTAGAGGAAAGTCCTGTACATCGGTCACCTGTCAGTTTTTCTTCTTCTAGACCTATTCTGTTCCCATTGTATTTTTCAGTCATTATTTTGTTTGGTGAATGATCAAAGGCAGGAGATAAGTCTTCCTTAGAAAGTTCTTTCCATCGTTTCTAGGTAGGGAAGAGAAATGAAAAACAAATGCAAACATTAAAAATTTATTTTCCTTAAATAAAAAAATTTATGAATTAAAATCCTATATTCAAGTTAAGAAAACCCAATGATGCTAAAAGATGAGTGAAAAAGAAAAAGGCATTTTGCCATACCGTAGCTTGTAACAACTATGCTTATTTTAATTTCAAAATTTTATAATAAAGCATTTAGTATTTATGTACATGAGTATATAGTTGAATATAATAATCTTAATAAAATCTTGTGGACTTTTACCTATTGAGACAAACTATACTGGGACCACACTCAACTATTAGTCACAGTAATATAATTTTAATATTGGTATCCAGATCCATGAAACTCGACAGCACACTGAACACATTCAATGCAAAGAGGTCCTCTCTCCAAGGTACATTATAATAAAGCCATCAAAAGTCAGACATAGAGAATTCTAAAAGCAGCAAGAGAAAAGGATCAAGTCACATGTAAGGGAACCTGGCAGGTTGCTATCAACAGATTTCTCAGAAAACCTGTACACGCCAAGAAAGAACAGACTGTAGAGAATGGGATAATATATTCAAAGTGCTGAAAGATAACAACTACTAGCAAAGCTATCTTTCAGAAATGAAAGAAAAATGGAGTCTTTCCCAGACAAGCAAAAGCTGCAAGAATTTATTACCACTAGACTAGCCTTACAAGAAATGCTTAAGGGAGCTGCTTCGACTGGAAGCAAAAGTATAATTACTATCATGAAAATATATGAAAATATAATCTCACTGACAGAGGTAAATTAATTACCAAATTCAGAAAACTCCATTGCTGTAACTGTGGAATATAATCTTTCAAATCTCCATTATGAAGGTTAAAAGTAAAAAATGGTTAATGGTAACTACAGCTACAAGTTGTTAAGGACCACACAATATAAAAAGATGTAAATTAAGCAACAAAATTATAAGTTGTGGGGGGAGGGTAAAAGCCAAAAATATTTTATGAGACCAAGGTTAAGTTATTATCAGCTTAAAACACTCTAACTATAAGATGTTTAATGTAAGCCCCATAGTAACCACAAGAAAAAAAGTAACTACAGCAGACACACAAATGAGAAAGAGAAATAAATCAAAGCTTATCACTACAGAAAATCACCAAACCACAAAGGTAAACAATGAGAGAGAAAGAAAGGAATAAAGAATATGAAAAGCAAACAGAAAACAATTAACAAAATGGCAGGTATAAGTCCTTATCTATCAATAATACCCTTGAATGTAAATAGATTAAATACTTCAATGAAAAGATACAGTGGCTGAATGGATGAAAAAACAAAAAACAAAATCCAGCTCTATGTTGCCTACAAGACACTCACTTCACCTGTAAGGACACACTAAGACTGAAAGTGAAGGGATGAGAAATGATACTCCATGCAAATTAAAACCAAAAAGAGAAGAGGAGTAGCTATACTTTGATAAAATAGACTTTAGGTCAAAAATTGTAAAAAGAAACAAAGGTCAAACGGGTCAGTTCAGCAGGAGGATGTAATGATTTTAAATATGCACACAACACTGGTGCACACAAATATATGAAGCAAATATTATTAGATCTAAAGGGAGACATAGACTGCAATACAATAATAGCAGGAGAACACTACATCCCACTTTCAGCAATGGACAGATCATCCAGACATAAAATCAACAAAAAAACACTGGATTTAAACTGCACTCTAAGCCAAATGGACCTAACACACATTTACAGAACATTCCCTCCAACAGCCACAGAATACACATTTTTCTCATCAGCACATGGAACATTCTCCATGCTGGACCATATGTTAGGCCACAAAACAAGTCTCAACAAATTAAAAAAAGAAAAAAATCACAATCAGGCCAGGCGGGTGGCTCACACCCAAGAACTTTGGGAGGTAGAGGCTGGAGGATCACCTGAGGTGAGGAGTTTGAGACCAGCCTGGCCAACATGGTGAAACCCCGTCTCTACCATAAATTAGCCAGGAGTGGTGGCGGGCACCTGTAATTCCAGGTATTTGGGAAGCTGAGGCATAAGAATCACTTGAACCCGGGAGGCGGAGGTTGCACTGAGCCAAAATCATGCCACTGCACTCCAGTCTAGGGGTCAGAGTGAAACTGTCTCAAAAAAAAAAAAAAGAAAAAAAAAAAAGAAAAAGAAAGTTCTCAAATAAACAACCTGATGTACCTCAAGGAACTAGAAAATAATAAACTAAACCCAAAATTAGCAGAACAAAGAAAATAATAAAGACCAGAAGAATGGAAATAAAGTGACCAAAAAAAAGAAACGAAAGATCAACAAAACCAAGGATCATTTTTTTGAAAAGGCAAACAAAATCAACAAACCTATAGCAGACTAAGAAAAAAAAAGACTCAAATCAGAGATGAAAAAGGAGATATTACAACTAATACCATAAACGAAGTATTGTAAGAGACTATTATAAACAACTGTATGCCAACAAATTGAAAAGCCTAGAGGAAATGGCTAAATTCTTAGACACACACGAACTATCAAAACGGAACCATGAAGACATAGAAAACCTGAACTGACCAATAAAGAGTGAGATTAAATCAGTAATAAAACGTCTCCCATCAAAGAAAAGCCCAGGACTTGATGGCTTCATGGCTGAATTCTAACAAACATTTAAATAATACTAATTCCTTTCACACTATTCAAAAAACTGAAGAGGGAAATCTTCCAAAATCATTCTGTAAGGCCAGCATTACCCTGATACCAAAACCAGACAAGGACACAACAAAAAAGAAAACTACAGGCCAATATCCTTGATGAATATGGATGCAAAAATCCTGAATGAAATAATACCAAATTGAATTCAACAGTATATTAAAAACATCATTTACCATGACCAAGTGGGATTCATCCAAGGGATGAAAGGATGGTTCAACATATGCAAATCCATAAACATGATCTATCAAAAATCAACAGAATCAAGGACAAGAACCATATGATCATTTCAATAGATGCAGAAAAACCATTTGATAAAATTCAACATAGCGGCTGGGCATGGTGGTTCATGCCTGTAATCCCAGCACTTTGGGAGGCTGAGGCGGGTGAATCACTTGAGGTCAGGCATTTGGGACTGGTCTGGCCAACATGGTGAAACCCCATCTCTACTATAAACACAAAAAATAGCTGGGTGTGGTGGTGCACGCCTGTAATCCCAGCCACTCAAGTGGCTGAGGCATGAGAATCGCTTGAACCCAGAAGGCGGAGGTAGCAGTGAGCCGAGATTGCACCACTGCACTCCAGCCTGGGCAACAGAGCAAGACTCTGTCTCAAAAAAAAAAAAAAAAAAAAAAAATTCAACATACCTTCATAATAAAAACTCTCAACAAATTAAGTATGGAGGAAATTGTGCCTCAACACAAAGCCACGTTATGACAAACCCATAGTTAATATCATACTGAACATGAAAAAGTTGAAAGCTTTTCCTCTTAAGATCTGGAACAAGACAAAGATGCCTACTTTCTTTTTTTTTTTTTGAGATGGAGTCTTGCTCTGTCACCAGGCTGGAGTGCAGTGGCATGATCCGCAACCTCCGCCTCCCAGGTTCAAGCGATTCTCCTGCCTCAGCCTCCCGAGTAGCTGGGACTACAGGCGTGTGCCAGCATACCCAGCTAATTTTTGTATTTTTAGTAGAGGCAGAGTTTCACCATGTTGGCCAGGGTGGTCTCAATCTCTTGACCTCATGATCTGCCCATCTCAGCCTCCCAAAGTGCTGGGATTACAGGCACGAGCCACCGCACCAGGCTAGGATGCCCACTTTCAACACTTTTACTCAGCATAATACTGTAAGTCCTAGCCAGAGCAATTAGCTAAGAGAAAGGGTATTCAAATTGGAAAGGAGGAAGTCAAATTGTCTCTGTTTGCAGAAGACATAATCTTATGTATAGAAAACCCTATAGACTCTACCAAAAAACTGCTATAACTAATAAAAAAATCAGTAAAGTTGCAGGATATAAAATAACAAATAAAAATCAGTAGAATTTTATACATCACTAGCAAACTAACTGAAAAAAGAAATCAAGAAAGCAATTCCATTTTCAAAAAAATTACCTAGGAATAAATTTAACCAAGGAGGTGAAAGATCTCTATAATGAAAATTATAAAACATTAATGGAAAAAGTTGAAGAGGACACAAATGGAAAGATAGCCTATGTTCATGGATTAAAATTAATACTGTTAAAATGTCCATACTACATAAAGTGATCTACAGATTCAATGCACTTCAATTAAAATACCAATGATATTCTTCATAGAAACAGAATAAATAATCCTAAAATTTGTATGAAATCATAAAAGACCCCAAAAGCCAAAGCAATTTTGAGCAAAAAGAACAAAGCTGGGGGCATCACACTACCTGACCTCAAAATATACTACAAAGCTATAGTAACCAAAATAGCATGCTACTATCATAAGAACAGATATAAAGACCAATAAAACAGAAGACAGAGCATGGAAATAAATCTACGTATTTACAGCCAATTTATTTTTGACAAAGACGCCAAGAATATACACTGGTGAAGGACAGTCTCTTTGATAAATGGTGTTGGGAACACTGGATATCTAGATGCCCAAGAATGAAACTAGACCCCTATCTCTCACCATATTAAAAAATCAACTCAAAATGGACTAAAGACTTAAATATAAGACCCCAAACAAATATAAATACTAGAAGAAAAGATAGGGAAACACTTCAGGACATTGGTCTGGGCAAGGGAAGGGTCTTTTGTATAAGACCTCAAAAGCAAAAACAGACAAATGGGATTACATCAAACTAAAAAGCTTCTGTATAGCAAAGGAAGCAATCAATAGACTGAAGAGACAATCTACAGAATGGAAGAAAATATCTGGAAACTATACATTTGACAGGGATTAATATCCAGAATATATAAGAAACTCAAACAAAATTCAACAGCAGAAAACACAAGTAATCCAATTAAAAATAGGTAAAAGACCTGAATAGCCATTTCTTAAAAGACATACAAAGAGCCAACAGATACATGAGAAAATGGTCAATATCACTAATCATCAGAATAATGCAAATCAATACCACACTGAGATACTACCACACCCCAATTAGAATGACTATTATCAAAAAGACAAAAAATAAATGCTGGCATGAATGTGGAGAAAGGGGAACTCTTGTACACGGCTGGTGGAATGTAAATTAGTATAGCCATCTTGGAAAACAGCATAAAGGTTCCTTAAAAGATTAAAAATAGAACTATCATATGATCCAGCAATCCCACTACTGGGTATTTATCCAAAGGAAATGAAATTAGGATTTCAAAGGCATATCAGCACTCCTGTGCTTATTGCAGCACTATTCACAGTAGTCAAGATACGGAATCAACCTAAATGTCCATCAATGAATGGAGGGAGAAAGAAAATGTGGAAAAAAATATCTATGTATCTATCTATCTATATATATAATATAATACTACTTGGCCATTAAAAAAAAAAGAAATCCTGTCTTTTGTGGCAAAATGGATGAAACTGGAGGACATTAAGCCAAGTACACAAAGACAAATACTGTATGTTCTCACTCATATGTGGAATCTAAAAATGTTAATCTCATAGAAGCAGAGAGTAGAATAGTACCTACTGGAGGCTTTGGAGAGTAGGGAAGAGGGGGCATAGTGAGAAACTGAACAACAGTTCAACAGGGGGATGAGTTCTGGTGTTTTACTGCACAGAATGACTATGGTTAATAATATTTAATATTTCAGACAGGGTGTGGTGGCTCATGCCTGCAATTCTAGCAATTTGGGAGGCTAGGGCGGGCAGATCGCTTGAGCCCAGGAGTTTGAGATCAGCCTGGGTAACATGGTGAGACCCAGTCTCTACAAAAATTTAAAAATTAGCCACATGTGGTGGCATGCACCTACAGTCCCAATTACTTAAGAGACTAGGGCAGGAGGATCACATGAGCCCAGGAGGCGGAGGCTACAGTGAGCCATGATTGTGCCACTGTACACCAGCATGAACAAGAGAATGAGACCCTATCTCAAAAAAAATTTATATACATACACATTTTATATACACATAAAATCCTCTCTTCTGGCTATTTCGAAATACTTATATATACTTATATATATTTCAAGTACTATGAAATATATTAGCACATAATAATATATAATTAAATAGAGATTTCAAAATAGCTGGAAGAGAGGATTTTGAATGTTTTCACCACAAAGAAAAGATAAATGTATGAGGTGATAGATGTGCTAGTCTAATTTGGTCATTACATAAATGTATCAAAATATCACACTGAACCCCATAAATATGTACAATTACTAAGTGTCAATTAAAAACAAAGGCCGGGGCATGCGGTGGCTCACGCCTGTAATCCCAACACTTTGGGAGGCCGAGGCAGGTGGATCAAGAGGTCAGGAGATCGAGACCATCCTAGCTAACATGGTGAAACCCCATCTCTACTAAAAATACAAAATAATTAGCTGGGTGTGGTGGCACGCGCCTATAGACCCAGCTACTCGGGGGGCTGAGGTAGGAGAATCACTTGACCCCAGGAGGCGGAGGTTGCAGTGAGCCGAGATCACACCACTGCACTCCTGGGCGACAGAGCGAGACTCCGTCTCAAAAAAACCAACCAACCAACAGACAAAAAAACAAAATAAAAAATAAAGTAGCACTGCACCAAAAACACAAAAATTTTTAAAAAGATTTCAGCCAAGGTAGATTTTGCTTGAATCTTAATCCACTTCTAATCCAGAGGTATGTAACACTGGAGTAGTCACCACAGTGGTGCTTGAATGTGATCTGGAACCTTCTTGCTCCTTGCCACTGTTCAGTCTAGGGGAGAACTAACAGTGAGATCTCCAAGCTGGTCCTTATGATGCTAAAGGACTTTAATTTGGTTGTGTCTATCAGGTACACTAGCAGCTCCAGGCAGCTGGCTAGCCCACCACTGGGCTAGAGAAACACCCTCCAGCATGCCTCTAGCATGGACTTCAGGAGTAGATGGCAACACAAACCAGGATTCGGACCAAGATGAAGAGAAATTTCAGTTTCTTCTATGAAAGAGGATGTCATCATCTACCCTGGGAGATAGTTGTGATTAATGAGATGGCATGTGAAGAGCCCAGCATCATGTCTAGAAAATATGTTTCCTGTGCTCTCACTTGTCACCATTCCTAGGGACAAAGGTAGAGGAAGAAGAGTGTATCTGGGCCCCTGCAGATGAAAGCAGTGAGAATTGTACATGCCAGAGAAGAAAAACACATATATAACCTATGCACTGGGACTATAGTCTCTCAAGTCCTTGAAAGGATGAAACATGATCCCCATCTATGTATCTGCCAGTGGCAAGTCGTAGAGGCAGAAGCAGTGGGAGCCAATGGTTTTGATTACCTATGACTGACACTGGCCCAAATGACTTGATATGGACAGGGATGGCCTTCTTTGAAGATCCTATCAAGGACGCAAGGAGTCTTGGATCTAATAAATAAGGAATACTCCACTTATTGCCCGAGGAGTTTAATGATTTTGGACAGAAATGTAACATTGCAACTTAAAGTTTTTTGGAACTTATGGAATATTCATTCCCTGGAGTTATTCTTGTGCAATTTGGTACTGTTAAAAGCAATGCTTGTATTCAGATCTTTAAAAAATCTCTGGGAAATCCATTCATACAATGGATAAACTAGTTTCTAATTTGTCTCATTGTCATCATGTACCAGAGGTATTAAAAAGAAACAGGCATGCCTAGCACAGTGGCTCATGCCTATAATCTCAGCACTTTGGGAGGCTGAGGCGGGCAGATCACTTAAGGTCAGGAGTTTGAGACCAGCCTGGGCAACATGGTGAAACCCCGTCTCTACCAAAAATACAAAAATTACCTGGGCGTGGTGGCACATGCCTGTAATCCCAGTTACTTGGGAGGCTGAGGCAGAAGAATTGCTTGAACTCGGGAGGCCGAGGTTGTAGTGAGCTGAGATTGCACCACTGTACTCTAGCCTGGGTGAAAGATGAGACTCGGTGTCATGGAGAAACCCTGTCTCTACTAAAAATACAAAATTAGCCAGGCATGGTGGTGCAAGCCTGTAATCCCAGCTACTTGGGAGGGTGAGGCAGGAGAATTGCATGAACCTGGGAGGCGGAGGTTGCAGTGAGCCGAGATCACGCCACTGCAATCCAGCCTGGGCAACAACAGTGAAACTCTGTTTCAAAAAGAAAGCATTTTCCACACTTCACCATTCCCAGATATGGCTATTTTACTTAGCTGCATAATCAATGTACCTCTTTTTATGTTTTTAATTTTTTTAGAGATGGGGTCTTACTCTGTTGCCCAGGCCAGAATGCAATGGTGTGATCATAGCTCACTGTAGCCTCAAACTCCTGGGCTCAAGCAGTCCTCCTGTCTCAGATTCCTGAGTAGCTGGGACTATAGGAGAGAACTACCACGGCTGGCTTTTTTGTTTTATAATAGTTGATTTACAGAAGATTTAGAGAATGTGAAATTCTACAGTTTGTTGTGTTTGGAGAACAGTGAGTAGTACAGTTTGGTACAATTTGTCTAGAGGATGGAAAACACGCAAAGCTTGAGTAGGAGAGATGAGGCTGGAAAGGAAATAGACCTTCGGGAAAGAGGTCTCTGGACTTCATGAGTAGTGGGGTAGAACTGAAAATCCTGAGCCCTAAGAGGGTGCAAACCATGTCCCGAAAGAATATTGTGCCAACAATCAAGAAACTACAATATAATGAAACATAAGAGTAATTAAGGATGTCTTCACTTAGATGACTATGTCTATTTTCTTTGTTCCCTTGTTTGTTTTGTTACTCAGTCCAAATCTTTTATAGTGAAGACATGGAGTACTTGCTACTCCCCATGCCATATTCTAACACTTCAAATGTGCTAGCTCTTAATCCTCACAATAACCTTAGGAGATAAGCACTAATACTAATATTACCATTATTACACCCTTTTTATGGAAGATGTGGGGAGAATAATTAGGTAACTTGCCCAAGGATATGCACCTAACAAATTGTAGAGACAGAATTTTAACCTAGGCAAGTCTGGGTTGACTATGCTGTGACCCCTCATAAAGATGTGTGTTCAAGAAAGTACCCCACAAAAATGTTAAATTGTCTCCAGAATTTATACTGGTCAATTTTTGAAGTTTCCACTCTTGACTGAGACCTAGTTATGTAACTTGGCCTTATAGGTGGACAACACTCAACAATGTCAACAAATAAGATGACACCAAAAATCAAGTCTCACTGGACCACTTCCCAGAATATGCAACAAATTCAGAATACGTCAACAAGGAAAGCACTCGGCAGAGAGAGAAATAAAAGACATATTTAATGCTAGTGAATTAAAAAAAACCCACAAACCCAACAATGTCATTCTGCCATGGCTATGTTCAGCAAACTCACTCATGGCTATGTTCAGCAGACTCACTCATGGCTATGATCAGCAGACTCACTCGTCTCTGTCCTCCCTGTGACACACAAGGGAGCCAGCACTCCTGAGTCACCTGCCTCAGGTCATCAATGCTGACTGGTGAAGCCAAGGAATTACATTTCACTAAACTGTAACCTCAAAGGAGCTCTCATTTTGAGGCCTGGTACTGTTTCATCTTTCTTTCTAATTCTGTGCTCACGTTGCACCAACCTATGAGTCACTGCCACTAGGAGCCATGCCCCCCACACAATGCCTAGAACCCTAGCTCTACCCATTTCTCTCACTGAAGAAAGTTTTAAGCAATGCAATTAAACTTCAAATCCTCTGTAATTTGTTAAAAGTTTATCATTTACATTTAATACTTTATTAGTAATATCAAATTACCAGCTAGAGATCTCACAACATTAGTTCTGAATTGCCAAACTAGATATTTACTCTGGGGGGTTAACTGTCATCATCAATACTGGGAATATGCTAATAAATATGTGGTAATACCAGCAACCAGCTTAAGTATTTATGCCTGACCTTGTGCTGAAAGGCAACTGCAAATAGCCTATATGTCTATAGGAATGTCAAAGTCATTGGAAGTTTTCTGTAAATGAATACATGCTTTAAGATTATAATTACACATACTTACAGACTTAAGATACAATCACTTTGGGCTGGGTGCGGTGGCTCATGCCTGTAATCTCAGCACTTTGGGACGCCAAGGTGGGCGATCACTTGAGGTCAGGAGTTCGAGACCAGCCTGGCCAACACTGTGAAACCCCATCTCTACTAAAAATGCAAAATTAGCCAGGAGTGGTGGTGGGCGCCTGTAATCCCAGCTACTCGGAAGGCTGAGTGGGGAGAATCACCTGAATCTGGGAGGCAGAGGCTGCAGTGAACCGAGATTGTGCCACTGCACTCCAGTCTGGGCAAAAAGAGCAAAACTGCATCTCAAAAAAAGAAAAAAAAAACCAGTAGCATGTGTGGTATTTATTAATCCAACTTTATCAGTAATCACTTCATATGCCGATGGTCTAAATGCACCAATTAAAAGAGAGATTCTCAGAATGCCAAGACCATTTCTGCAGAAATTAACCCCTTGGAATGGGCAGCATGCTTTTCTGATCCTGAGTACCTGAAGGATAAAGATGTTTCCAATATCCTATCTGGAATAGGGGCAGAAAATGCCTTAGAATTGAGAGTCTGAGGACTATACCACACCAGATAAATTAACAGAAAAAAAATCCTTCCTAGCCACAAACTGCACTGTCAAAGACTCCACAAAAAAGTGTGTCCAGAAAAACTCATCTCTGTGATAAAAAAAGATCCAACCTCAGATAAAGTATGTATTCTAAAACTAAAGACACAAAACTTAAAAAAAAAAGCAGTGGTAGGAAAGACACAATCCAAAGGACAATACATTTCCCTCCCAGTTACCCGTCTCATCACAGCCAGGAAGCAGGCAGGGAAGGCGGCATGCAGGCTGTGAAGGCATGGGGAAATCTGATTGAACTACTTTTCTTTTTGAACTCCAGATTTAAGGTGGTGAAAGCTCGCTGTGATTAGAAAGGGAAATTTTCCTAATCTTAAACATCTGAAATAACTTTTACTTCACCTAAATCACTGATCACTGCCAAAGTGACCCCGGCAAATCCAGTGTTCCCAAAGTCTGGCGTCTGAAGCAGGACATGTTCTAATGGGCTGAGTTTCCCACACATTGCGTATTTTGGCTCTGAGTGCCCTAATGTTTCTGTGCATTAAGAATATTTTAATGCTATTTAAAGATTTGGAAAAAATCTTTTTAAATAAACCTTTATCCTGACACCAATGGTCCGATCTAAGTTACATTCTTGTATTGGCTAGTAATCACAGAAATGAAAGTGCTAGTAAATATGTTCACACATGAGAAACATAATGAAAAGACAGTCGATCTTCTTATATTATGCATCAACTTACAGTATCTGCTTATGTCCAATACTATGTGATTAAACCAGACAAAAAATGGAGTCTGTGGTTGTTTCTATTTTACATTTTAACTTAGTACATAACACAAGTTTCTGATCAGTCTTTGAACTTCGGTTCTACAAATATGCAGTAAAAATAGCTTCATGAGAATAAAGCCACCAACCAGAAGAATATAACATTTTGCTGGAATTTCATTATATCTGCCATAAATATTCAAGTTGCTTGTTGTTATAAAGTCAAATATTACATAAACAAAGTATCAGTGTTTAATGAGGGCAAAAGTATCTCAAGTTTCCAGTTACTTTAATAATTAAAAGATTAACCACCCCCAAAATGAAAAATTCAGTTTCTTTAATGAAATCTTGTTTCTACAAGGGCTTTTAAGTAACACACAGGATTTAACCTGAGGCTGAGTATATATGAGGAAGCTAGCTAAAATTTTACAATTTTAAGACAGCCAGCTGGATTTACCACAAAAATTCAAATACACTCTTTGAAACAAAGACAAGGGCTCAAGTGGAGTGCAGTTATTTGATGCTATGTGTATTTAACAAATAGATATGATTTAAAACCTGTATGAAGTTTACCTGTATACTAGAATCTCCCTTTATACATTTTGCTCCTTCTATTATAGCCATGTATGAGAATCTCAGTTGATCTGGGGTCTGAATAAGACCCATTCGGTATTTTCTCATGTTCAGTAACACTTGTTTAATGTTAATATCATCTCCTTTTTCCATCTGCAAGAAAGGCAAAAAATGAGACAAGTCTTTTGTTATTGGAACTCAGGAAACAGAATCAATGCAAGATCACTGCTAAGATTTTTGCTATGCATTTTCTCCTCTGAAAGAACAATTATAATTTAACCCTGCAGCTATAACTGTTATGTACACAACAACTATCCCAGCCTACTCATCCCTCCCCACATCTCAACCCCTCAAGTAGTTGGAGGACTTTGATTCTTTAGCTGATTCACAACTGATTCCAAACCAATCACAGTAATCTCATTCCTTCTGGCCAGTCATTGGTTAAAGGAAGGATTTATAATCAGTTCTGGCTAGTATAAGGACTATTCTTTTTTTTAAAGTCATGGCAGGAGTCAACCTTTCTGCTCATTCCCCTTCCGCCTCCTTCATGTCTGCACTACAGACACGATGTCTGGATATACAGCACCCATCTAAAGATGGTGGAAAAGAGGCCAGGCATGATGGCTCATGCCTGTAATCCCAACACTTTGGGAGGCCAAATCACTTGAGGCCAGGAGCTAGAGACCAGCCTGGCCAACATCGCGAAATGCCATCTCTACTAAAAATACAAAAATTAGCTGGGTGTGGCGGTGCATGTCTGTAATCCCAGCTACATTGGAGGCTAAGGTTGGAGAATCGCCTGAACCCAGGAGGAGGCGGTTGCAGTGAGGTCAGATAGCGCCACTGCACTCCAGCCTGGGCGACAGAGAGAGACTCCATCTCAAAAATAAATAAATAAATAAGTAAATATATAAAAATGTGGTGGGTCACACCTGTAATCCCAGCACTTTGGGAGGCCAAGGCGGGCAGATTATGAGGTCAAGAGATTGAGACCTTCCTGGACAACATGGTAAAACCCCGTCTCTACTAAAAATACAAAAATTAGCTGGGCATGGTGGTATGCACTTGTAGTCCCAGCTACTCGGGAAGCTGAGGCAGGAGAATCTCTTGAACCCGGGAGGCGGAGGTTGCAGTGAGCTGAGATTGCGCCACTGCACTCCACCCTGGCAACAGAGCGAAACCTCGTCTCAAATAAATAAATAAATAAATAAATAAATAGAATAATAAAATAAAATGAAGAAAGACGGTGGAAAAGACAGCAAAAGCCCAGATCCACGATAACACTGCTGAGCTACAGCACTGCTCTGGACTACTGACCTAGTGTTAGAATCCCCACACCCAGGCTCACCAAAAATAAAAGAAAAAAAATTGTTGAAGTTATAGTTGGCAGGGAAAAGGTGTCATTAACAAAATAATCACCAGAGTTTTAAAACTTTAATGTAACAATCTAATTTTGATTGAAGTATACTATATATACGCAGAGTGGTAAAGTAATACAGATGTTTAGTTAAGACTCAACCGTTCCCAGTTCCTAGCTTTCATTAGAGATGCAACATCTGAAATGTTCTTCCAAGAGTATCACTCCATTGATCAAGCTCCTTGTGTGTGTGTTTACAATGAAAAGCATCATCATATTAATTCACCTGGGAATCTACTTTGTGCTGGCAGTCATGGTGGAAAGCATAAGAATGCTGACATAACTGCAATGAAGCATAGCTACGTTTTACAGAAACATCGAAGAGACTAATACAGGGCCTTAAAGTCAAGGTTAAGAACACCAGTCTTGTGTCAAGCATGGCGGCTCAAACCTGTAATCCCAGCATTTTGGCAGGCTGAGGCAAGAGGATCACTTGAGCCCAGGAATTTGAGACTAGCCTGGCCAACATAGTGAGGCCTTGTCTCTACTAAAAATGAAAAAGCAAAAACTAGTTGGGTGTGGTGGTGCAGGCAGCTACTTGGGAGGCTGAGGTGGGAGGATCACTTGAGTCCAGGAGGTTGAGGCTGCAGTGAGCGGTGATTGCACCATTGTACTCCAGCCTGGGTGACAGGGCAAGACTCTGTCTAAACAAAGACAAAAACAAAATCCCCACCAGACTGAATACCAGGACAAGCTAAACTGCTTAGGTTATTGATAATCTTAGAACACGCTCAGAAAGCAGAAACTAAGCTGCAGGGACTACTGAAGGAGTAGATGGCATGGAAGTCAAAGCAGACAGTATTACTGATGGGTTTGATCCTATAATAAGAGGAAGAAGTAAAGACAGAAGTTAGGAGAAGTATAAGGGCAAACAGAAGTTCCATGTATCCCAAGTAACGAAAAAATAAAGGTCCTAAAAAGAGAAGAAAAGATCTAGGCTGTATACAGGCTGGGACTGGGAATGACTGGTGGAGAAAGAATTAGCCGTTGGGGGCACAGACAGGAACCTCAGGGGAGTAACAGTAATACTGACATTTATGGAATGCTCAGAAAACATCAGGGACTCTTCTAAGTGTCCTTAATGTATTAATTCATTGAATTCTCACAGCAACCCTGTGAAGTATGTCTATCATTATCCCTAGTTTTTAAATTTAAAAAGTGAGATAAAGTATCTGTCTGAGGAGGAAGGAATTCAATATTACATATGAATTTATATTTGAAAAAATGTGGGGGAGAGACGTATTATTTCTGTAATATAAAGCTACCAGGAAGAAAAACACCTTCTTAGGGATCTCTAAAATCATCATGGATACATTTCTACCAGTCATGAATAAGAGGCAGTTGCAAGGGTGGAAATGAGATTTTTAGGTTTTTCCAAAAGTAGAAGTTTAAGTTGAAAAACCTCAGTTCTGGGATACAGCATCAGAGTTTATTCATTGCCAGTGGAAGCAATTTAAAAAAAAAATCAATGAGATTAAAATGAGATCGTAAGAAGCACTTACCAAAACAAGACAAGTGTCTACCAGAGAGAAGGTGCCAGAGCGCCCAATGCCTGCACTACAGTGGATCACTGCAGGCCCATGGTCAGGGTTCAAGGAGCCAGATTCTCTCACTTTAAACAAGAAATTGAGAAATGAAGCTGGTGATTCAGGGACTCCAAAATCTGGCCAGGTAGTATAATGAAAGTGAGATATTGTTCTGGTTTCACCACTCTAAAAAGCGAAAATCAAGGGAGAAGTTAGTTCTAATTTTTTTCTTTTAAAAAACTACTTCAGAAAGATCATGTGTTTTATATAATTCTTTAAAGCCATATAGGCTGTTTATACTATGATTTTTCCATTTGTTTTCTGACAATCCCATATACAAACTAGGGAAGATTTTCTTTAGTGGAAATTTGGGATGTATTAATAATAGCTAACACATACAACACTTACTATTTTGGAGGCCTGTTCTAAGCACTTTACTTATTAACTCAATCCACACAATAATCTTATTAAAGCCCATTTTCCTGATGAGGAAACTGAAACAAAGGGTAAGATAGTTTGCCCAAGGTCACATAGCTGGAACATGGCAGAACCAGGATTTGAAGCAACCTGGGGCAGCCTTTGGGTTCTCAGCTACTAATCTGTTACCATACATGTTACCAATATTTTCTTTAATTCATGTATGATGAATGGGCTATTTTTTTCTATTTTAAAAAATTTCTGCCAGGTGCAATGGCTCATGCCTGTAATCCCAGCACTTTGGGAGGCCGAGGTGGGCAGATAACTTGAGGTCAGGAGTTCGAGACCAGCCTGGCCAACATGGTGAAACCCCGTTTCTACTAAAAATACAAAAAATTAGCCGGGCGTGGTGGCGCGTGCCTGTAATCTCAGCTACTTGGGAGGCTGAGACAGGAGAATTGCTTGAACCTGGGAGGTGGAGGTTGCAGTGAGCAGAGATCATGCCATTGCACGCCAGCT
This sequence comes from Gorilla gorilla gorilla, assembly GCF_029281585.2. Lineage (NCBI taxonomy): Eukaryota > Metazoa > Chordata > Mammalia > Primates > Hominidae > Gorilla > Gorilla gorilla. The sequence goes on along the minus strand of NC_073241.2, from coordinate 37,442,602 downwards.
TGGGCAACAAGAGTGAAACTCCATCTTAAAAAAAAAAAAAAAATTTTCTACCAGTATAATTTTACATTCTTTAACATTTTCCTTTTTATGAATTTCAAAGTTTATTTTTTAAATATAATCTCCTGTTCACATGATTATCTTTTAGATTCTGCTACACAGGCATAGGGGAGCAACTCAAGAATTAATCTAAAGAAACGATCTTTATATTTTTAATTGGAATTGCTCCTCTGAATTGTTGCCTTTCCCCATGGCAATAATTTCCAATCCTAAAGCTGTTTATATGCTTTTGCTGATGTGCTAAAGTGGTTTACCAACATGCTAAATGTTTCCTGTCTCTTAAGCCTGCCTGGTATTCACTATCGCTTCCTGGATATTCCTGATGATCTGTATTTCTAACTCATTATGAAAATGTTCCTTAGCTTTTTGCCAATTGCCTTTTGCCCCAAGGAGCACTTCTCTGCTTTATACTCTTCATTTGTGTAAACGAAGCAATCGTCTTCCACTAATATGTCTTTGTGCAATTTTTCAGTTTTATTGTAGGAGGTTTTTTTTTTTTGAGGGAGGAGGCATAGAAACAATGTAAAAAACCTTGACGTTTAATGGTTTAACAACTAAAGATTATTATTATAATACCCTGCTCCCAATAAAAATTTTCAAAATTAGAAGTTAGCTTTTGCTTTAAAAATACAAATTTTCGGCCGGGCGCAGTGGCTCACGCCTATAATTCCAGCACTTTGGGAGGCCGAGGCGGGTGGATCACCTGAGGTCAGGAGTTCGAGACCAACCTGACCAACATAGAGAAACCCCGCCTCTACTAAAAATACAAACCTTATCTGGGCATAGAGGTGCATGCCTGTAATCCCAGCTACTTGGGAGGCTGAGGTGGGAGAATCGCTTGAACCCGGGAGGCGGAGGTTGTGGTGAGCCGAGATCGCGCCATTTTACTCCAGCCTGGGCAACGAGAGAGAACTCCATCTCAAAAAAAAAAAAATCCATTTTGCAGTAGAAATTAAGACTTCTATGTCCCAGACTCAGTATATAAGGTATAATACTAATAAAATACAATGAAATAAATTTTTTAAAAAGTACATACTTTTAGTGACCTTTTAACATCCAGCATTAATAATTTCAAATACAGTGTGATCCACAAGTTCTCAATATACTAAAAGCAATAAAAAATTTCTCCATTACGAATTAAAATGATCATGGTTTCTACGCTTTAAGACATTTATTTTTAAATTAATTATGGTAAGTGAACAAAGCCAGACTAAAGGCTATATACTATACTATTCCATTTTTATGACATTCTGGAAAAGGCAGAAAAACAGAAACAGAAACCAGATTACTGGTTTCTGGCTGGGGGTAGAGGACAGGACTGACTGTACACAAGCAACACAAGAACATCTGGGGCAGGGGAGAGGTGACAGAACCGATCTATGTTTCTGTTATGGGCAGTGGTTACACGACTGAATGCACTGTCAAAAGTCACAACACGACTGTATACCAAAAGGAGTCAATCTTATTGTAGGTTAAAAAAAAAAGGTAAATTGAATTTATTGCATTAAAAAAGAGAATTCAAAACATTCTAAAATAAGAAGGGTAAACTCTAGTCTCCTTTTACAGAGCAGCAGGTGGGCAGTTAATACGGCAACACTGACACAGGAATGAGCTAGAGAGGCGGGTTCTTGACAGCGGGGAGCGGGGGGCGGGGGGCGGGGGGATACAGTTAACTCAAAGTCAAGTTTTCCTTTAAATGAGGTTAAGATTCCAGTGGATGTTAATAACCCATTTTGTTTCTTACTTGCTGCGGCCACCAGCAGGACCAGACTCAGTCTGTGTGGGCCTTCATGTGGTCTGCTTTGAGCAGGGGCCTGCAGTGCTCTGTGGGCTATGGCCCAGTACCCCTACGGGGTCCTGCGCACAATCACTTCATCAACTCCTGGCTCAAACATATGGTTACCCCACAGTCTTGGGCAACAGCTTGCTTTCTCTTTGCTTGTATGATTTTGGCTCAAAACTAGTGGTCTCAATTTTTTTCAAATTCAGGTCACGCTGTCTGGGATACTGGAAGCCAGTTCCCAGAAATGCTCATGACTATTTGTATAATATAGTCTTCCCCACTAATAGATTTTTGAAAATCAGTTGTTGTTTTTTTCCCCCTACAGAACCAGGACTTTTTTTGAGAGGTTAACTTTGATTAATTTATCCTTACAGAAACAAGATTAAAAAAACACAGCTTTCCAAAATCATAATTCACAGTTAGAAAGGACCACACGAAGGCATAAGATGCATATATTTACTACTCTGGTATAGAAACATTCATATGCATGACTGGATGGACCCCTTTCCCTCTTTTTCACGCAGGAAAAAAAATGAGAGCGGAAAAAAAGGGTTGCCAAAGGATAGAGCTAAAACAAAATTCATCTTTATTCCAAACAAGGTCTGCATTTAGACTTTACAATTTTTGGCAAACTCCTTATTTTCAAAACTGTGGAAGCACCCTTTTCTTCTCCTTGGTCACCGAGTCACACTACTTCTCCTCTGGTCCCCAGCTGCTGCCCTCCACCCTTCTCGCTGCTTCACCCCCCTCCCTACACACACCCGGGTTGCACCCACAATTATAGGCTGTCCCTGTCTGCAGCCGTTCCACACATGCCTGCCAAGTTTTCTGTGCAAAACTCTGCATTATGTATACTACATTCTGCACAAAATGTCAGTGGCTTGCTGTTCTAAGGCAAAATCCCATTTACATTTTTAAAAGAGAATTCTAAATTTAAAGTCTTTGAATAGGAATGTCAAACTTGCATATATGAAGCCAGGAAAATAACCTGTGAGTTGAGCAAGTGTAACAACAAGAATTGTTAGGCCACAGCAATTTAAGTGTATGCCCTGTTCACAGCCTTCAAATGCAAGTTAATAATCATCATAAACATATAATAAGATTATACATTTTCCAATTATCATAAAAAATCTATACAGCTCTATGACCCCAGGCCCAATTACTTTCACACTTTAGGTATATATGGAAGGTACCAAGATTTTGTTTCTAAAAGACTTTCACTAAGCCCCAGTTCTGTCATCTGTAAATAGGGTTAATAATACTACTTACCTTACAAAACTGTTGTAAGGAATAAATAAAACAATTAATGTGAAGTGCCTGCCATATCCCTGCACATGGTAAATGCTTAACAGATACTGGATATTTTTAAAACAACTATACTCACCAATTGCCTTTATTGTGGCCCCTAGAAAGCTCCAGTCAATTGTAAAACTCAACACATTTTCAACCTCTTCATTGGGTATTTCCTCTACACCTAAAGAGTGACAAAGTTTGTCAACCCTATGTCCTAACCAGATGTCAAATCTGTACCTTCACTATCACTGCCTTAGTTGTCTCTCATCAATTTTTGCCAGGGTCAGCATGTCAGTGATAAATATTTACTGACTGGGATTCATTGTGAAAGGCAGATCAAACTAACCAGATCAGGAGGAGTGGCAGAAATGGCTAGGGACAGGCTTGCATTCTCAGCAGAGAGAAAGCAATATGCAAAGGCATGCCACCCACCCCCACCAAGGAATTCACCTATTAGAGAAGTCTGTCTGTTAGCACGAACAAATCCTGGATACCCGAAGGAGAGGGAGTTAGACAAGGAGGCAAGGACCAGGCTGAGCTGGGTCATGGTCTTGTGCACTGGACACAGACTTTTTTTGGTAACCAATGGAAGCCACAGAAGAATTCTTAGAGGATGGTGGAAAGACTGCATCTGTGTTTTACAACAATCACTCAGGTGTAATGTGCTTAAAATGTACTCTGTGTAATGGCGGGGCGGGGGGTACCAAGGCAGCAGATAACTTCCAACCCCTTGGAAGTTAAAAACCTCATTATGGAGTCAAGATTTACATAGAGAGAAGTATTGAACAAGCAGTAGAATGATAAAATTTAAATTACTGAAAAAGTATAAGAAGAATCATAGCTGTTAGGGATCAATGTGTCATAGATACATGTTAGGAGAGACCTAAGTAAGAAGTGGGCCACAGGGGTTACTAAGGACGTGCAGAATATAAACAGGCAGAGAAGAGAGGACATTCTAGGTAGAATAAACTGTTTAAACTATTTTGAACCAAATCCCAGCTAAGCATCATAATAATTAGAGGCTCTCATCTTGCTAAATCTTTAGGGACAGGGAAATAGAAGACAGTCAGCATTATAACAGTATTCCTGGAACTCACTAAACACAAAGCTGGCCAACATTACAGAAATAGTGAAGGGCAACTAAAAAGAAAAAACTGAAAGACAAATACTCTAGATGACCTTATATTTTTAAAATCCCTCAAAATTATCTCCATAGCTTAAGCCACAGGCCACACTGAAAGCCGAGATACAATCTCTTCTTCAGGGGCAAGAGTTCAAACTTTTAGCATTAAGCAAGTCACTAAAGGGCTCCTGGTATGTCATTTTGCTGTTCCATTAGACTGGAGGAGGCGCAGGGCTTGCTTAGACAACAGCTTTACCTTTGGATTTGTTAATAGATACGTGTCAGACTCCCTTAGATGCAAACTGGATCTCTGCACCCCAGCGACCCCAATAAAGACAGAGATCTGCGTGTTGAGATTGGCTATCAGCCCCCTACTCCATCATCACTTTTTCTCACTCCCATTGGTTCTTTCTTTCTCGCTAGTATCCTTTTCAACTACTCCCCGTTCCTGTTGTCCCTTCCAATTCATTACTATTACAAAAAGGAAACTGATCAACTAAAAAGGTAATTGTGGCTCCCGCATTATGTCTTAGACACCGTCATGATATTAACTCACTTGATCTTTAGAGCAATCCTATGAAGTAGATACGTTATCACCCTCATTTTATAGATGATAAAACAGGTACTGTTTATCATCTATAGTAAAGTAATGTGACCCAAGTCACTCAGCAAGAATGGCAGAGTCAGGATTTAAACTTAGGCTATCTGATTCTAGAGTTTATCTACTTAGGCAAATGTAATTCTGCCTCTCATACTGAAATGCTACTTTATCCTTCTAAAGAATAAAGAATCCCTAGTTCTAATTAAAAATTATAAAGTAGAACACAAACAAATTCTTGCTATTATATTGTGGTATGTTCTAAACCCAGGCCAATAAAAAATCCAGTGATCATGTCATTATACCACACAGTTGCTAGCAACTAAAACAGAGTGGCTGGCCAACTCACATGACGGCCTCAACTCCAGAAAGATGCTTCAGAATCAATAATCTCTCTTTACAACAATTAGCATCTTTTCAAAAGGACTTATCCCCATGTCAAAAGTTAGGAGATGGCCGGGCGTGGTGGCTCACACCTGTAATCCCAGCACTTTGGGAGGCTGAGGCGGGCAGATCACCTGAAGTCAGATGTTCAAGATCAGTCTGGCCAACATGGCGAAACCCCATCTCTACTAAAAATACAAAAAATTAGCCAGGCGTGGTGGTGCACACCTGCATTCCCAGCTACTCGGGAGGCTAGGACAGGAGAATCACTTGAATCCAGGAGGTGGAGGCTGCAATGAGCCAAGATCATGCCACTGCACTCCAGCCTGGGCAACAGAATGAGACTTTGTCTTAAAAAATAGGGGACCAGGAGAACTAATGAGATCAGTCTGTCACTTATTAGCTAAGTAATCGATGGAAAAATTCCTATAACCTGATGGATTTTAACGTAACTATTATTTTTTATAATATAAAATACGGGGATAATAAGAATATTTACACTACACTAACTGAAGACTACTGGTCAAATGATATATATGTGAAAGCATTTTGGAATCTGATAAACAAAACACAAAAATCATTCTATTTTATTGTTACTTAAGGTATAATCAATTCTCAATAAGGACTGTTTCAGAAACAGGGAAACACATCTATGCCCTTCATCTAAATCAATTTTAATGCCATAAGCAAATGAGTAATTACCTGGGATAAATACCAAGAGAAGATGATTCAGAGAACTTTCAGAACCTTGTGGAAATACAGTTCTGTTTCTGGGAATGAACAATGTACAGCTCAGTCCAGTATCAAAGAGTTATTGATGTATCTCAATGCAGTTTAAGACACATGTAAATGGAAAGAGTTGGGACAAAATAAATATAGTAATGGGAATTTATAAATAAATCTAAGCATTATCATTCACAATTTTGAGCCTTTTTAGGTGACTCAAGAGACTGTATAACAAGCTTAGTATGGATGTCACGGGAAGCTGGACAGAAGGAAAACCAGAACCTAGGCCTCACGCACAGAGCATGCACCTGTGCTTACTCAATGCAGCAAAAAACACAAGTGTTTCAAGGGATCCATCATAAAAGGGACTGCCACACATCTAAAAAGCATGTATATATCTCCCTTCTCTTTAAGGTTTTTTTGTATTGTTAGTGATCACTTAATTTACTTAATGGTTAACTAAAACAGTATTTCACTTATAGACTACATACATTCCTAAAGTCATATGAGGCTAAACATTCTCCTATTTTCAAGCTATCACAGTTTCTATTAGCATCTCAGAATTACTCTCATTTAATTATTTTCTAGTTTATTCTAATTACAACACAAAGAGGGCAAAAGAGGTAAATGGCAAAAGAGGTAAATGGCAAAAGGGGGAGAAATGCCTCAATCATCACCCTGGCAACAGCAGGTTCATAACCCACTATGTGTATGTATCCCAACCGAGGCCCAAGGAACAGTTCATATGTTTCTGGGGAAGAAAAATGCAAGTAAGGCCTGGCATGGTGGCTCATGACTGTAATCTCAACACTTTGGGAGGCCAAGGTGGGAGGATCGCTTGAACTCAGGAGTTTGAGACCAGCCTGGATAACAAGGCAAGACCCCATCTCTATTAAAAAAAAGTAAGAAAATTAGGTATGGTGGCTCATGCCTGTAATCCCAGATACTCAGGAGGCTGAAGTGGGAGGATTTCTTGAGGCCAGGAGTTGGAGGCCTCATTGAGAGCTGTGATTATGCCACTGTACTCCAGCCTGGGTGGCAAAGCAAGACTGTCTCAAAAATCCAATCAACCAACCAACGAAACAAACACCCAAGTAAATGTTTTTGAGACCACATGCCACATTTATACGTGTGTGTATGTATGTATGTATGTGTGCGTGTTACATATATAGATAAAACACCATTTTTTTTCCAACTCAATAGGGACAAATTTTTGTGTTGTGAATCACTTAACAACAGCTTTGTAAGTTATTTTCTTGACTATTTTGCTATTCTTGGCAGTCACAGGTTCTGGGAGCTATTGCTTCCTGGGCATTTACTAAGGTCAGGTGCTCTGCATACACATCCTCATTTGACCTTCAGGACAGCCCCGGAGGGAAGGCGTGGTAACCTCCATTTTACAGATGAGGAAGGGATCAGTGAGGGTGGGGAACAAGTCTAAAGTACAGCTCTACTAAGCAGCAGAGCTGGATCTGAATCCAGGTTTGCCTGATTCTAAAGCCCTCTCTATTAATCCTCATGTATTTCTATTAATTAATTTTTAATCCCCAAATATCAAACTGAACTTTGAAATTCTTAGTTTCTACTGTTTCTTCAGAGTCCTCAGAAAGCTACTAGATGCAGACACACAATCTAAAAACACGTGATTATGACTAGATACTATAGGTATTATCCAAATGCATGTGCTTATCAAACTTCAAATCTAATAATAAAGAATAATTCTTTAAACCATCATATAAAGTCCACACTTTCGGGCAAGAAAGGTCTTACATTGATATTTTCTAATTGTAGTAGATGTACTGTATAATACGACTTCACATCTTCTGACAAGAGCTTCACACTGAATCCTGTTTCTTTAAACAGCATCTCTTGGTCATCTGTTGGCCAGTACTGTGCACATTTAACCTAAATTTAGAAATATGTATATGATTTTTTTTTAGTTTATAGACATCATGAAACCATAAAGTTAAAAAATGAAAACAAACCAGATATGTACATGCTATATTTTTTCAAGTACCCAAAACTAAGAAGTCACTACTATATTCTACGCTTAATATATTTTAGTAAGATTGAAATTTTATAGCCGGGCGCGGTGACTCACGCCTGTAATCCCAACAATTTGGGAGGCTGAGGCGGGAGGATCGCCTGAGATCAGGAGTTCGAGACCAACCTGGCTAATATGGTGAAACCCTGTCTCTACTAAAAATACAAAAACTAGCTAGGCGCGGTGGCGGGCGCCTGTAATCCCAGCTACTTGTGAGAGTGAGGCAGGAGAATCGCTTGAACCCAGGAGGTGGAGGTTGCACTGAGCCAAGATCATTCCACTGCACTCCAGTCTGGGTGACAAAGCAAGACTCCATCTCGGGGAGCGGGGCGGGTAGAGATTGAAATTTTATAAAGCATTTTTTTATGTGTGTGCAGTCATCACTGTAAGCCAGTTTTAGAACATTTCTCTCAAACTCAGAAATCCCCTTGTGTCCTATTCCCACTCCAAGCCGCAGGCAAGCACTGATCCATTTTCTGTCTCCATAGGCTTTTCTTTTCTTCTGAGCTGGAGTCTTGCTCTGTCCCCCAGGCTGGAATGCAGTGGCGTGATGTTGGCTCACTGCAACCTCTGCCTCCTGGGTTCATGCAATTCTCCTGCCTCAGCCTTCTGAGCAGCTGGGATTACAGGCGTCTGCCACCATACCCAGCTAATTTTTGTATTTTTAGTAGAGACAGGGTTTTGCCATGTTGGCCAGGCTGGTCTTGAACTCCTGACCTCAAGTGAGCCACCAACCTCAGCCTCCCAAAGTGCTGGGATTACAGGCGTGAGCCACCATGTCCGGTCTTATAAGGTATTTTTCAAGTGTTCCTGTAACTTATAAACTAAAAAAGCCATAGGTATCATATTCATAAAATAAAAATAAATTTATCATTCTTAAAGCATGATTACCTATATTTTAACGTCATAGGACATTCACTTTATGTTTCTAAAATTATCAAACTCTTGCAATAATTTTATCTTCAAAATAAATGTTGCTGGCCAAGCGCGGTGGCTCACGCCTGTAATCCCAGCACTTTGGGAGGCCGAGGCAGGCGGATCATGAGGTCAGGAGATCGAGACCATCCTGGCTAACACGGTGAAACCCCGTCTCTACTAAAAACACAAAAAATTAGCTGGGTGTGGTGACGGGTGCTTGTAGTCCCAGCTACTCGGGAGGCTGAGGCAGGAGAATGGCGTGAACCTGAGAGGCGGAGCTTGCAGTGAGCTGAGATTGTGCCACTGCACTCCAGCCTTGGCAACACAGCAAGACTCCGTCTCAAAAAGAAAAAAAAAAAAAAAGTTGCTGAAGAGGCTTTATTTTACAAGTATTTTCCACAAATGCCTATGAATCTGCTACTCAATATTTCATCTAGGGCCAGGCATATATGACTCACGCCTGTAATCCTAGCACTTTGGGAGGCTGAGGTGGGTGCATCACTTGAGCCCAGGAGTTCAGCCTGAGCAACAGGATGAAATTCATCCTGGACAACATGGCGAAGTCCTGTCTCTACAAAAAATACAAAAAATTCAAAAAATTCAAAAAATTAGCCGGGTGTGGTGGTGCACCCCTATAGTCCCAGCTACTCAGGAGTCTGAAGTGGTAGGATGACCTGAGCATGGGCAGTTGAGGCTGCAGTGAGGCTGCGCCACTGCCCTCCAGCCTGGATGAGAAAAGTGAGACCCAGTCTCAAAACAAACAAACAAACAAATGACATTTAGAAATAACACTGTATATTTGCTTACTAAAATTAAACTGGGGGAGAGAATGAGAAGGTAAGCCCCTTTTACCTGGAGTTTGGCAGAACTACTGATATGAAATTCAAATCTGTAACAATAAACACATCTTCCTAAATGCCAAAGTATGAAGCCAGCAGACTGAAGCAAGGTGAAATAATCATTTCAGTAGGAAAAAAATACCAGAAAAAAATTTTTTAAAAAATGGTCATTTCTCCTTTTCCAAATAACAGCTATAAACAATAAAAATGCCTCCCAAACCAATAAATATTATGAATTAATACTTTAAAAGGTGCTAAAAGACAAACAAAAAAAGATAGAAGAAGTAAAAGAGTATAAATAAGAATTAGAGTAACTCAGAAACAAGATGACAGAAGACAGAAAAGTTCAAATAATAGAATACATCATTTCAGAAATGAGGATTAAACCAGAAGGAAAAGAGGAATAAACACAATAGATAATAATGCCTTGGCTGGGCGCGGTGGCTCACGCCTGTGATCCCAGCACTTTGGGAGGCTGAGGCAGGTGGATCACAAGGTCAGGAGATCAAGACCATCCTGGCTAACACAGTGAAACCCCGTCTCTACTAAAAATACAAAAAATCAGCAGGGTGTGGTGGTGGACACCTGTAGTCTCAGCTACTTGGGAGGCTGAGGCAGGAGAATGGCGTGAACCCAGGAGGCGGAGCTTGCAGTGAGTCGAGATAGCACCACTGCAGTCCAGCCTGGGCGACAGAGCGAGACTCCGTCTCAATAATAATAATAATAATAATAATAATAATAATAATAATAATAATGCCTTAAGAGGAAAATAAATAATTTTTTTTTTTAAGAGACAGTGTCTTCCTCTGTAGTAGCCCAGGTTGGAGTGCACTGGGGTGAACTTGGCTCACTTCAGCCTCAGTCTTCTGGGCTCAAGCAATCCCCAAACCCCAGCTGGGACTCCAGGTGCGTGCCACCACACCTGGCTACTTTTTGTATTTTTTGTAGAGGCAGGGTCTCACTTTGTTGTCGAGGCTGGTTTTGAATTCCTGGGCTCAAGTGACCCTCCTGCCTCAGCCTCCCAAAGTGCTGTTATAGGTGTAAGCCCTCCAACCTGGCCAGAAAAAAAAAATTTTTTTTTAAGTAAAATAGAAATAAAGAGATAAACAGGATTAAAGAGAATGTGACAAATAAAAAAGATAGGCAAAGAAAATCCAACATATGTATAATAGGAAGACCCAAAGAAGAACATTAAAGCAAGCAAGGGAGCAGAACAAATACTAAGGACTGTAATTCAACAAATATTTCTTTAACGAAAAGTATTAAAAAAATTTAAAAAAGTACTTGAAGTCAAACTCTCAAGAACACATCATGTACCTGTAAAAACTGACCCAGAATGGCCAATTACTAAGACATATTTTTGGTAAAACTAATAATATCTGAAGAAAAAGAAAAAAAGAATTCTTTGGGTAGTGTAGATAAAAAGAACAAGAGACTTATAAAGGAAATAAGATGTCCATTAGACTTTGGTGGAATACCAGAAGGAAATGGAAAAAAAAAGTTGTTCAAAGAATAGCACATGAGCCAAGGATTTTATATCCCGCCAAACTGACTTTCAGATATTAAGACAGCAGATGAACCATCACTGACATGTAAAAAAATCAGACTATAATGCTCACAAGTCCCTCCTTAGGAGCCACTAGAGAATGAGCTTTAGTCAGAATGACTGGAGAGACATCAGCAAAGACTGTTGATGAATATTAAATAATGCTTGCTTGTAGAACTAAGAGTCTACAAGGGATGTAAGGGAGAGACTACAGTTTGTAAAGTACAACTCAGAAACACCAGGAAGAGAATGAAAAAAATATTAAAAATTGTAAACCATTTTCAGTAATTATTTTGGTAGCAGATGATATCATGATTATGGTTATATATTGTATATGATATGGGAAGAAGGAAATGAGTCATTACAAGATAGTTTACATCTCTCATATCTTTGAGAACCAGGATTCTTGGTATGAAAAAGGAAATAGCAGATGTAAGATGGAAGGGGCTAAGCAACACATATAGTTCCAAATTTGAATTGGGAATATCATTATGAACTCTTGAAGTATGTTATCTTAACATACACATATTGTTCCTTAGCTTTTGTCCACTGAAAAGCCCTAAAAACAATGACCAGTCCAGTAGCAATATATATCCTTATTTTTGCTGTGATCTTGAAATACTGCTGCCCATTAAAAGAAACCAAAACTCCTTAGAGAAATGGCTGGTTCCAGGTCTGGGCAGCAAGAGTTTGAGATGAGCCTGAGATGCAGTCATTACAGACAGCAAAAAAAAAAAAAACAAACATTTTTTTTTTTTTTTTTTTTGAGACAGGGTCTTGCTCCGTCACCCAGGCTGGAGTGCAGTGGCACGACCATAGCTAACTGTAGCCTTGACTTCCTGGCCTCAAGCGATCCTCCTGCCTCAGTCCCCCAGGTAGCTGGGACTACAGGCATGCGCCACCACGCCCAGCTAATCTTTGTATTTTTTGTAGAGAGAGAGTTTCACCATGTTGCCCAGGCTGGTCTCAAACTCCTGGGCTCAAGAGATCCACCCAACTCAGCTCCCCAAAGTGCTGAGATTACAGGTGTGAGCCACTGCACCCAGCCAAGGAAACTATTAAAGGTTTGTTAAAAAGGACTCAGGGCTGGGTGAGGTGGCTCACGCCTGTAATCCCAGCACTTTGGGAGGCCGAGGTGGGCGGATCACTTGAGGTCAGGAACTTGAGACCAGCCTGGCCAATATGGTAAAACCATCTCTACAAAAACTAGCTGGGCATGGTGGTGGGTGCTTGTAATCCCAGTTGCTCGGGAGGCTGAGACGGGAGAATCTCTTGAACCCGGGAAGTGGAGGCTGCAGTGAGCTGAAATCATGCTGCTGCACTCCAGCCTGGGCAACAGACGAGACTCTGTCTCCAAAAAAAAAAAAAAAAGAGGACTCAGGACCCAACCTAAAGACATTGCTGCTAGCCAATGGCAGGGTAATTTGATCAAAAATAAGGAATATAACTGCAAAGGAGTAAAATTAATCCAGTATGTCCAAACCCATAATAATTCAACCTCTCCTGCCACTCTCCACCAGAAAAACTCCTAATTGGTCATCTGTTGAGAACAGATGACCTCAATAGGGAATCAACTTTTTTTTGGAAAACTGCTTTTAAGAGAAGTAATGACAGAATTGGATTATCATCATTTGTAACCCATAATGAATTAAGAGGCTGAACACTGACCAATAATGGCTATTAATGAAATAAAAAGAACAATAATCAGACATTATGGGTCTCTTGATGAATAACACATTACCCACCACCTCTGAAGTAATCTTCCCCAAAATAATTAAACCTGACTCTTGTTAACCATCTAGGTTCAACCACCATAAACATGATTTCTAAATTCTGGTGGCAGTGTTATCTTATTAATACAGTAATTATACTCCAAAATGAGAGAAATAAAATTTGCAAATCATTTAGTCTGCAATAGTGCTCAAACTGACAATATCATAATCCTTGATTTTTTTTTTTTTTTTTTTGAGATGGAGTCTCACTCTACCGCCCAGGCTGCAGTGCAGTGGGTTTTGAGATGGAGTCTCATTCTATCATCCAGGTTGAGGTGCAGTGGCACAATCTCGGCTCACTGCAACCTCCACCTCCTAGGTTCAAGCGGTTCTCCTGCCTCAGCCTCCCAAGTAGCTAGGATTACACCTGGCTAATTTTGTATTTTTAGTAGAGACGGGGTTTCACCATGTTGGCCAGGCTGGTCTCAAACTCCTGACCTCAAGTGATCTGCCTGCCTCGGCCTCCCAAAGTGCTGGGATTACAGGTTTGAGGTACCGTGCCTGGCCTAATCCTTAATTTTTAAATGATATTGAAGATTAGGAAAAACCACTGTAAATGACTATGCTGATACTGCTGGAAATTCTGGCATGTCATTGCCACATCTAATTAGAAGTGGATTAGGAAATTTTCATCATCATTAAAAACTAGCAATTATGAAATGTAGAATAAAGTAAGAAATCTGAAGTAGAACAGTACAAGATCTTAAAGCTGGAAAAGGACTTATTGACAATAGGTCAATAAGGATTCCTAGGGATTCCAAAGATCTATATATCACTGCTAGTCCATATTTATTCCATTGTATTTCTATCTTGGAGATGAAAGGTCTGCAATTGTTATAAAAATACTTAAGAAAGGAAAAGGATACATCAGTTTTTCCGGACAGAAACACTTTGACCACTAGCCTTTAGCAATTAAAGGCCAAAACTAAGGAATGAATATTGGCCCCAAAATGAAAATCTTTATATGCTAATGATCACATACAGTATACTAAGTTGTAAATATTAAATATTACTCACCGATTCTTTCTCCACAATGCGGTTCAGCATGACAACTGCTTTGGTCTTCTGCTGCCAAACCATAAGCCAGAAATGGCAGCATGTGTTAGGAAGTGGACCCTGTGAAGAGAGAGGAGAGAGAGCAGATGAGGGAAGCAGACAGAAAGAGCAAGGCTCCAGGAAGACCTTGTTAAGTCTGCTCCTGGGATGTTACAAGACAGACAGCAGACGGGCTTATAAGAAGTAAACCAAGACTTCCAATCTACCTGATTTCAAAAACAGGTCTGTGTTAGTTAGGATTTTTGGTTGTAAATGATCAAAACTGACTTTTATTTTCTCAGGCAAAAAAGGGATTGTGTAAGATATCAAGTGGCTTTCAGAGTTGAGGACTAGAGAGCCAAACTTGGGTAGGAACCAAGGGTTAAGGCACAAGCAAGGTCCTGCCCCAAAGAAAGTCAACCTGGGATGCTGCTCTTGATACCGTTACTACTATCCCCTTGCTTTTGCTGGCACTGCCATATGAAGGTGGCTATAGTATTCATGTACAATCTATAGGCAAATCAGAGACAAAATCAAGAGTAGGAGTATCTGACTGATCATGTTCTAGCTGCAAAGAAGGTAGACCAAGGAAATTTCTGTCCTCTTCATCTTCTACAGCCAAGAGGATGTGCCTCCCACACATCATAGAAAATCCATGAGAAAAAAGTCTGTACCATCACTGGCCAGCCAACCAACTCAAGTCAACTACAAAAAGATTTCTAGAAAAAGTAGGAATCATTAAAGTACCTGAACCACAATGAAACTGTTAATCTACAAATGCACAGTATGTACGGCCTCAATGGAAGAGTATTGGGCAGAGTTAAAAAGGGGCAACAGTCCATGTTACAACAATGCCATGGGGATAAAAGCAAAATATTTCATGTATTTCCAATTGCTTTCACATTTTAATGATAGCATAGGGTAAAAGGAAGAACTAATAAGAGATGAAAAGCCTATGTACAAATTTTAACGAGTTTTAAATGAGAAGGTTAAAATGAGATGTAGTTTTGCTACACCTAAAATAACCCTGAACATGCATTCAACTCACATGGAATGTAGCAGAGTGGTATGAGTTAGGGGCAGAGTCAGGAGTGGGGGCTAGGGCTGCCCAGAGCTTCAGACCCACATACAACAAGGGGGTTAAAGTGGTTCTAGACTAAAAGCATTTTTTATTTTTTGAGATGGTGTCTCTGTCACCCGGGCTAGAGTGCAGTGTCACGATCTCAGCTCACTGCAACCTCCACTTCCCAGGTTCAAGAGATTCTCCTGCCTAAGCCTCCCACGGAGCTGGAATTATAGGCACCTGCCACCACACCTGGCTAAATTTTGGATTTTTAGTAGAGACAGGGTTTCACCATGTTGGCCAGGTTGGTCTCGAACTCCTGACCTCAAGTGATCCACCTGCCTCAGCCTCCCAAAGTGCTGGGATTATAGGTGTTAGCCATGGTGCCCAGCTGACCAAAAGCATCTTTAGGCCTGGTGTACTCCTTGGTATGTAGCAGATACTCAATAAATATTACTTAAATGAATAAACCAAGGTTAAGTTGTAAAAATGCTAGAAGTCTACTGAGGATCCTGACAAACTACAACCTAATATTTGAGAGTAGCGTTTTCCTCACTCAACTTATTTTTCTATTACTTGATCTACTTCCAAAACAAAACATAGTCTAAAGGTAAAAACAGCAATGAGGAAATCCCCAGTAAAATGAATACCTTTTTCTTTAATTAGGAAAAAAAAAAAAAAAAACGGATGTAGCAATTTGCCAGTGAGGTTACTCCTTAGAGTGTATACACACAATCACAACCCATGCCATTCCACTGGTGATTCTAAAGACTAAATAATAAACAGGAACACAGCTGGAGTCTTGCTCTGTTGCCCAGGCTGGAGTGCAATGGCACGACCTCAGCTCACTGCAACCTCTGCCTCCTGGATTCAAGCAATTCTCCCTCCCTCAGCCTCCTGAGTAGTTGGGATTACAGGCGTGCACCACCATGCCCGGCTAATTTTTGTATTTTTAGTAGAGACGGGGTTTTACCATGTTGGCCAGGCTGGTCTCAAACTCCTGACCTCAGGTGATCCGCCTGCCTCAGCCTCCCCAAGTGCTGGGATTACAGGCGTTGAGCCACTACGCCCAGCCATAGGTTTTTAAATCAGAGGAACAGAGATTCACATCTCAGCTCTTCCATTTACCAGCAATGCTACCAATGTTCTTCATCTGCAAAACAGACATAATACACCAAGGAGGTGACTTTTAAAAAAATACTAATTCATAAAACTCAGAAGAAAAAGATGACTGAAGTAATAATCTACAAAGGACAATCAGAAGAGCTGGGTTATTGCATCTCTAGTTTTCTGTATCCTCCATTCCAAACAACCTGCTAGATGCAAGGCCAAGAGCTAGACTGAGATGCAGTCTTGGCTCTTTAAGAGCTTGCAAAGGTGGCAAGGAGAAGTACTTGCATGACTAATGGACACAGTTAAGTAGCACAAGAGTATGGGTAAATTAAACCATCAGGTCTTAGGGAGCAGGAAAGGCTGGGAAGGAAACTACAGAAGAGCCTCGAAAAAGGTCCTAATACAGAGAGGGAATGCAGAAAAATGGGAGGGAGTTAGGGTCCACTCCAGGCCCTCCAAGCATAAGGCAAAGTGCATGAAAGTTTAGGGCATATTTGGGAAAAGACAAATAGATCAGTGAGGTAGAAGTGGAGGGATGTAGTTGGTGACTACACCACTAGAGTGACAGGGATGGTGCCAAGGGGAGACCTTAAAAAGCTGCTGCAACAGGACAGGTGTAATTGAAGAGAGCTCTGAAAAAAGGGAGGGGCAATAGAAGATCAGAAAGAACTTGGCAGACAATGAGGACAGTTTCAATCCCAATGAGAAAAATAGGAAGGCAGCTACCTCGGTAAAAAAAAGATAGAGAACATGCAGACTTTGAAATCCAGTAAAAATATCCAATAGAGACCTGCAAAACATAGAGAGGAATTCAGGAGAGAAGAAAAAGCCAGACACAGGCTTCTGAGTTCTCGCATTAAATGCGCAGGGCTCCTTCAGGACACACACAGCGACAAGAAGTTCAAAAACAATTACTAGGAGGCTGGGCGCGGTGGCTCACCCCTGTAATCCCAGCACTTTGGGAGGCCAAGACAGGTGGATCATCTGAGGCCAGGAGTTTGAGACCAGCCTGAGCAACATGGTGAAACCTTGTCTCTACTAAAAATACAGAAATTAGCTGGGATTGGTGGTGAGCACCTGTAATCCCAGCTACTTGGGAGGCTGAAGCACGAGAATCACTTGAACCCGGGAGGCGGAGGTTGTAGTGAGCTGAGATCGCATCACTGCACTCCAGGCTGGGCAACAGAGTGAGACTCCATCTCAAAAAAAAAAAAAAAAAGAAAGTTATTTAATGTCTCTGGATCTCCTTAGATTCCTCGTGTATAAAATAAAGGTAATACTATTTACCACAGAGGGTTGTCCTAAGGTTTAAATTATACAAAGCATGTAAAAACACCATTACAAAATTTTTAACTGTTATTAATTTTATTTCCTACTATAATGTAAAATTCATAAAATTCATAATAGGGTTTTTAAGAAAGTCTGTTTTATTTAAACAATGCCTGCCACAGAGTAGGTCTCAGTAAGTCTTTGCTGGGTGAGTGAATACCCAGTGAAATGCTGGCACCAAGATTCCAGCACAGGTACCATGACAGTAGTCTACCCTATCTTAGGTTACAAAGGTTGAAAACCTTGGTCTTAAAGGGCTGTAGTGCAGACTGGAGGAAAAAAAAAAAAGCTAATTTAGAATCTTAAGACCTATGTTTTTAAGAACTAAGAAGAGAACAAAAAACCAGTAAGTGATAATGGAGAAGAACAGTACAGAGGGAGAAAGGGCTGTGATAAGGGATCTAGGGTGGTAATTCTTCTCTATTTTTTAATGTAATTAGTTGTCCCTCAATATACACAACGGACTGGCTCCAGGACCCAACCTGGCCCCCACCCACTGCAGTATACCAAAATCCACACATGTCCAAGCCCCACTCGTGGCCCTGTAGAACCTGCAGATACAAAGAGTCAGCCCTCTGTATGCATGGATTTCACATCCCATGAATACCGTATTTCCGACCCATTTTTGGTTGAAAAAAATTTGCATGTAAGTGGACTAGTACAGTTCAACCCTGTATGGTTCAAGGGTCAACTGTAGGTATTTCAAACAGAAAATAAAATTTTTAACTCTAAATAGTAGTTTAAAATACGAATGCACATTAAAAAAAACTTCCAATATTACAGAAAGGAAGAAAATGGAAAATTAAAGTCTCTATTCCCAAGCTCCAAAAATTATTACTAATGGTATATGAACGATTAACTTATTTAACCAGTCCCTTACAGATTGCTTGAGTCTGATGCGTTAAAATAAGACTGCAATGAACATGATCACATATGTCCTTTTTTTTTTTTTTTGGACAGTTTTGCTCTTTCGCTCAGGCTGGAGTGCAGTGGCACTATGTTGCCTCACTGCCACCTCCACCTCCCGGGTTCAAGCGATTCTCCTGCCTCAGACTCCTGGGTAGCTGGGATTATAGGTACCCGCCACCATGCCCAGCTAATTTTTGTATTTTTAATAGAGATGGGGTTTCGCCGTGTTGGCCAGGCTGGTCTCAAACTCCTGATCTCAGGTGATCCATCTGCCTCAGCCTCCCAAAGTGCTGGGATTACAGGTGTGAGCCACCGCGCCTGGCCGATCACATATATCTTTATGTCTGACTGTATTTCTCTAAGTAGACTTTCTTGGTCAGTCAGAGTATTTGAACACTGAGTATTATACACTTTGAAATCTCTCCTGTTCTGACAGGTGAAAGGCCCATTCCCTGGTTACTGAATGAATGGAGCATTTCTTCATGTGCAAAGTGTCCACCTTTGATTCTTTGAACTAGGAGTTTATGTCCTTTGCCAGTTTTATCCATGGGCTGTTTTTTTTCTTTTTGACTTGCAGGAGCTGTACTACCTCAAGTAAAATAATGCATTTTAGTTTCCTGTGAATTGACGTAGTATAATAGCTCATAGTTACATTAATCTGCATATCTTTTTACTTATCAAATATTTTTCTCTTTCAAATAAGTCATTCTGATTTAAGTTACGTTTTCAAAAATCTCAAATATTATGGTATATCTTTTGAATATTTAAAAATCTTTAGGGGGAAAGACAGCCCTGTTGATAATCAAGTCTTTATTACTTGATGAATAAAGAGTAGCTGTGGATACACAAAAATCTCTCCTACTATCTCAGAATGGAAGGAAGAATCATGCTTGAACACAGCTGTGGCTGATGCGCTCAGAGGCAACTGGGCAGAAGGCCACAGGGAGCACAAGGCCTTGCGGCTGGGCCTCTGGAGCACCTGGTCTCAGCACCCGCTCAGGTCCTTGAAGACGACCAGACACCATCCAGGGCTTGGTGTACTCTCTGAAGATATATGCGAGGCAGGGGGAGCTACAGAAGAGCTGTCCAGGGCCTCTGGTTTTGCCACAGGGTACGGGAAGAGAAAAGAAGACGCTAAGAAGCATAAGCAGCGCTCTGTGTCAGATATAATGTAAGGAACACAATCTGCCAAAGAACTGGCCTAAGCCATTTCATAAGAATTTTCCTTCACAGAACGTGTAATATCAAAAATATTTGATATTACACGTTCTGTGTAATATCTTAAATACTTTTATCTTAAATACTCAAAGCTTCAAAACCTTATAATGTCCATAATTCATTACATCGTCAGAAAAAAACTGAAATACCATTTCATTTCCAAAAGAAGTCAAGATATACTTTTACCTATGATTTAAAGCAGAACAAGCACAAACACATCATTTTCAGACATTTGCGTGGTATCGTACTACTTGCCTGTGTTAAGATGTAACTCCTTTGTGCCTCTTCTATGTCAACTAAACTGGCATTAATATAATCATTCTCAGCATTTTGCAGTTTAACACGACTGTGATCATCTGAAAATAGAGAATGATAAACCACAACTGTCATTTCAAAATTACTATTTTTTATCTTCATATTAATATTCTAGGTATTTATAAAAAGATAGAAGAAATAAGAAAAATGAATTAGCATCATAAGAGAGTTGAGACAAATCCTAAACTATTCTCTACTTTTTTTGTAAGGAGTATAAAATGCAATCTTGTTTATTACTATAGGGCTGGAAAGGAAGCGCTTCTGTTTGTAGCACATTAGCCATTGTGACTTGAAAAATCGACCAGAAATAAACATAGTTAAATGAATAAAGTACTTACCTTCCTAAAAGTAAAAGGATCATTCAGATTCTTGGTACCTAAGAATTGATTGGTCTACCTACAAAACGATAACTGGTCTCAAATAGATGAGACTAGATTTCCGAGGTTACTATATTTCAACCTCTTCATTTCTCAACAGATAAGAATTCCACTATATTTAAATAAATTTTAGCACTGAACTGTGTTTAGGTTAAATGCTGAAAATATTTAAAGACAGTTGGAATATTCCAACTGTATTCTTTAAAAGACCACTGAAGATACTTCACTACTTAGACTCTGTTAACAGTTTAGAGATATTTCTAGTTTTTAAAAGTAAAAATCCCATAGATTGAGAATTTATGCTAATTTAAATATGTGAAATACAAAATGTGACTTTATACATTTAGATGGGAAAGCAAGAGAAGCATGACACCAGGAGAAAAAGCCCACGAATTAACTCAGAATCCTCAACACACAACTGCCGGATGCATATCACTGAATTACAAAACTAAAAACATGGTGTTTGATGTTTAACTCTAGAGAATGCATACTATTACAAGTTGTCCCTCTCAAAGAAATCCATACTAAATAGCCAGTCTCTCCTTACTTTTAAATGAAAAAACTGTTTATATTATCTCCATATGAAAGAAAATGTAAAATGGCTTTAGTTTCACACATCAATTTATCTGAGATGTTTCTGCTGGACTGAACCCAAGACCTCTGTAAATATTACATGTCATTTGCCAACAGGAAAAACTAAGATCTTGTTATAGTAAATCACATATACTAGTGTTCTCGGAAAGATGATGTCAACAAGCACTTTTTTTAAAAATCACTTTTTTTTAAAAACAGTTTAATCACCCTTTAACTGTTATATTATGTAAAATAGTAAAAAGGTCAGCAACCTAATTAAAATAAAGACCACATATCTCCTAGACAACATACCAAAAAAAGAAAGCCTGGTTTTAGAAAACTACATGATTTTAAAATTAAAGTTCCACTAAAATATCACACCAAAGGAATGTATTTCCTCATGTTGTAATCACAGAAAGAACACTAACCAAAGGCTACTCATATCTATTGCACAACTGAAAACAGCCATTTAGCTAACATGCGGTAGGAATCCATAAAACCCGGGAAGGTCCACCTCACAGGGTGCTGGGAATCTGGTTACCCCACATGGCACCACCCCACACCCCTGCCCAGCTATGCAGGAAGTAAACCTAGAGAAAGACCTTCAGTCAGAGTATGTGATACCTCACCCTCAGGACTCTTAACTAAAATTCACTGCTATTTTCCTTCGATCTGTAAAATATGCACCAGGTGTTACCTCAATGCTCTATAAGCACAGTAACCACACACCAGAAAAGCCCAGATCCAGTCCTGGGAGGCAGTAGGGAGGAGGGCACTACCTGCAGGGCACTGGGTCTGCAGGGCTCAGCCCCTGGCAGTGGCCTCGCTTCCTGTTTAACATTAATATACAGAGTCAACAAAAGCAAAGGAACAGTGAATTTTCTCAGGAAAATTTTTTTTTACTTTGTTATCAGATAATACTAAAAAAGAAAGGTAATCCTTGGGAAAACTCTATAGCTATTTAGAACTGACTACAAATGTTATTTGAGCCTGTATTTTCTTCTCAAGGCTGATTAAAAACAAAACTCAAATACCTACATCACTAGATATTATTTTAATTCTTCTGTTCTTTTAAGAAAAACACATACAAAGGAAAAATGAAAAACAATTTAAAAAGGAAGAAATATTAAAGCAAAAAGGAGAAATAAAACTTTAAAATAAATTTAATACATTAAAATTATAAAAACAAAAATTGAAAAAGATTAATATAAAATAAAAAGTATATATAACTTTTTGATTTTGAAGAGGCAGTAGAGAAAAAAATAACTAAAACACATCACCTTAAAATAACTATTGCAAAAGATTGTGAATATACACATTTCAGGAAGTGAAACTATCAAAGCCTCTTTATGAGAAACTGTGACTTTATAATTTATACTCTTTAGTGACGATAACAAAGAAGGGCACTGCCTCTTCTCCAACTAAGGATCACAACACACGGTTTCAAGTTTGTGAGAGCATACACAGGTTCCCTTAACAACCTGAGTCACAGGTCTCTTTTCCCTGCCCAGATACTATCAGTCAGCCCCAAATCTGTAAACTAATCATTAAAAAACAAACTTTTGACTTCTGAATGAGAACACACAGAAAGGTACATCCTTTCTCCTCTTCCATAGGAACCTCTGAAATGAGATTATCATAACAGCAGCATCCCATAACCTTTGGCCTGTATAAGTAAGTCCCAAAGCCCACTATACTTTACCATCCTTATAAGTCTAGTTATCTCACCCTTTCGTCTTTTAAAGGATCCAGTAAAGGGAGAAAAATGAAGATAGTTCAAACTCTTTTGCATGGGATACCACAAAAGCAACCAAACCACACTTCACAGGAAATCTTATTTCTCAACCTCTACTAGCACTAGTAGCAGAATTATCAAGAACATACACTTTTTTTTCTACAGGCATCATCTGCCTTAATTCTTGTCACTGAGTGAATGAAGAAATGCAATACCCAAACAGAACTGTGGTTTATAACTTGGATTAAAATTAAGCCAATTTCTGAAAAGGAGTCCCTTCACCTCCTACCCTCAAACAGCATGTTTTCTGAGAAACAGCTCCACCTCTCAAGAAATGACTAGTGCTAGCTGTGGCTGTGCTGACAATACAGATTAGTTTCCTCTTTCAATACTGTCATCATAAGCTTAAAAAAAAAAAAAACAACCCACAGGTTTCACCAAATATATCATTATTGTAAAGACATCTCCTTTTGGAAAGTTTTCCAGGTCAAACAGAAAGGAGAATTCGTATTCATTGTAACTGGTTACAATTCATCCTGAACAGGTTAAATCACAGCAAAGATCAAGCATCCTTAACTTACAAGTCAGGCAAGAAGATGACCAATTCTAATAGTACAGCATGAACCAGCGACTTTTCCCCTTTAGATTTTCCCATTCTCAACTAAGGGTAATCAGTACGTTTTCAAACAGTGATGTCCAAGAACTGAAAGCATTTTCTAGATTTGTCAACTCTCTTCAATCCTGCAAGTAAAACAGTTGAACAACAAATATTATGCATTCTCTCTCATAAATCGAGCAATGAACCAAAAACAAAGCTGGCACTAAACACCAGGTCACCATATACTCCCCCATATTAATGGAGAATACAAACTTTAGTACACATAGAATATTAACATTTCAATTGTTTGCTCTGCAAAGAAAATTCTACTTGATGAAAGGTTTCCAAGTGACCACAAAACCAACCAGAACCACTGTCTAGAACCATTTGGTGCCTACGACATGTCAGGTTTGTGTGACACTCGTCATTGGGTCACCTCTCTCAGTCCTCACAGCCCTATGAAGTGCATATGAATATGGATCACACCCATCGCACTGTCACTCAGGGAAGTCAAGTTATCACAAGTGTAACACACTAGAGCACAAAAATGAAACCTAGATTTGTGCAATTTAAGAGATTACCTATTTCCTGCATTCTGCATTCCATGTCTCCCTGATCCATCCAGTTGGTGCCTTTACCATCCTTTCCATACATCCTAAATTCTTGCTGACATCACCTTTCACGTTGCTCTCCACTCAGGTGTGATTTCCAACTCCTCTCTCACATAAACCCCACTTCTGTGACGATGCAGTCCATGACATATCTTCTCTAACTAGACGCTCTGATGGAATGCCTCCATGATGAACTGGTCTGTTCCCTGCATTGAATACTTTCAGCAATCATACACAATTTTTAGTCAACAAACATATTTTAACCTATAGGGATCTAAAGGTAAGACATTATTTGTTTGAAGCTTTTAAAAAGGAAAAAAGAAATTATATTAAGCCGTGACTCTGAGTACTGATACTTTATTGCATAAAATATTGTGGAAGGAGCTTGAGTAGCTGCTACCTGAACAGGCCTAGTGAGATCAGCAGGAAGGGGAAATTCCAGCAGAGGGCACATCATAAAGAGGAATGAAAGGGAATGGTGTAGCGTGCAGGACTGGCAAATTCAGAAAGGCTGACGAGCTAGCTAGAGAGGGCTCCCCAAACACATTAAGGGCAGACCCTGAAGGGCATGTGGGCTGTGCTACAGGCACAGGCTCTGGACAGGGCCCCAGTGAAGTTCTTTAAAGGACTGGTATAAACACATTTGATTTTCACGAAAATAACTCTCAGCAGCATATAAGATGGACTGAACAAAGAAGAAGGCAACTTCATACACCAATACACTGAAAGCTTAATCAAGAGGTGATGAGGCCTGAATCAAGTAGTGGCGGTGGGAATGAAAAGAGTATTTCCAAGGTAGCACCATCACAACTTTGCTAATAAAGTATACATTGTTTAGGAAACATTTGGTAAGTTCAACCTTTTCCAAACAATAGTTTACTGTCCTTGAAATCATCAGTGTCTTTCAACCCATCATGATTTCAAGATCCTAAACTTGACAGGACAATGTCACTAATTAAATTCTGATTCCACAAATCTCCTAATTGAAAAAGTCCTCTTTAATCTGTCCCCAAGAGTCTGCAATGAAAAGAATACCTGAGAAATGTCTTTACAAAATAGGTAAAATTCATTAGTTTGGAAAACAGACATTTTTCCTCTTTCGTAGCTTGTATAAAATAAGACATACTAATCTTCACTTTAAAATAATCAGTAAGTATCTCACATTTTTTTTTTTTTTTGGAGACGGAGTTTCGCTCTTATTGCCCAGGCTGGCGTGCAATGGTGCGATCTCAGTTCACCACAACCTCCACCTCCTGGGTTCAAGCAATTCTCCTGCCTCAGCCTCCCGAGTAGCTGGGATTACAGGCATGTGCCACCACGCCCGGCTAATTTTGTATTTTTAGCAGAGACGGGGTTTCTCCATGTTGGTCAGGCTGGTCTTGAACTCTCGACCTCAGGTGATCCACCTGCCTCGGCCTCCCAAAGTGCTGGGATTACAGGAGTGAGCCACGGCGCTCAGCAGTATTGCACCATTTTCTTTGAAACTCAGACTCTCCGCTTCTAGGAGAGTTAGAGCCTAAACAAATTGAAGGTGGAGGGACTTAGGGGAAAAGATTTAACTTTCATCACATCCAAAGGCCCATGAGACACCATGCAAACAATGCAGACCAAATATCTATATTGGTGATATAGCAATAAGCATAACTAAGTAAAGTATATGAGTAATAAATGCTAAGAAAAAAGACAGTAACGGGACTCACAGCGCTGGGGAGAGGGGCAGGTTGCAATTCTAAACAGGGTGGTCAGGATGGGCCTTGTGGCTGACCACCCAGGTTGGTCACATGTAAGCACAGATGTGGAAGGGGTCAGTCTCACGGATATTTTAGTTAACAGTGTTCCAAGCACAGAGAACGGCGAATGACTTAAGGTGGTACATACCTAACATGTCTGAGGGACATGAAGAATGTGGCTGGAGCCACGGGGACAAAGGGGAGAGGAGCAGTCTGCAGTTTAGGTTCGGAGAGTCAAGAAATCCTGTACTGATTCATTTCTCCTAAATTTGACTGTTAGGGAAAAAGGACTGCTACTTCCATTTTCTCAGCGGGCCTACCTAGTAGAGTGTCATAACAATTTAAGTCACCAAGTATTCAAACATTGTTTATATGATGAATTCCAGAAGATTTTCACATATTCAAATTCCTACACCTGCTAGAATTTTGTTAGAATGACAAATCACTATCAACCCATTCTGAACCATAAGCAGGAAATGAAATGACGTTAACTGACTTTCTTAAGCGTAAACTAATTCGGCAGAAAGGAAAAGCGCAGAAACCTTCAGGACTTCTTAGTACAGGTACCTGGAATTTTGCGACGCAGATGAAAAACATGGGTGAGGGGAGTTTGAGGGATCTAAAGATGTGGATTCTGATCTCTCTTTTGGCTCTACCAACCTACATGATTTCAGACGTAGTCATGATTTCCCAGAAAAGGGTGACTGCTACTTGAGAAACACTATCAGCGTCCCAGTCGCCGACAGTCCTATGATAAGGGGCACTCTGGGGTCTGTTTTCTTGTCTGTCAAAATCAGTGGCTCGAATGGACCAGTCCTTCTTGATTATTTTCACTGACAAACCCTCTTTAATACCCTAAGAGGGTATTAAAGTACAAAATTCCTTGGTAATTCCTATTTTACCTTAAACATTTAAAGGAATTTCAAAATTCTACTTGATCATGTATCTGTATTTTAATCTAGAAACAACCACACCCTCACCCCAATCCCGAGTACAGCTGACTGTCCTGGACTCCAGCACTCCCCCACTGCACGCTTCCACAGCTCCCTCCACCCAGCGTAAGTGCTCTAGGGCAGACCAGCCCACCCAAGGTGCTGTGGCTTTTAAGAGGGGCCTCTTAGGGCAAAATTCTGATCAGCTCCGCTGGCGGAGGGCAGCAGGAGCACCCAGGCACCCAGTAGCAGCCTTCTTGCCACAGTTAAGCTCTTTGCAGCCAGGGACACTGTCAGGCTCACCACAGAGCCCCACTCCTAGCAATGCGCTGTCCAGGGCCCAGTTCCAGAAGGCCATCAAACTCAGAAGCATGAAAAGACACTGCTACAATCCACAGACCTTATTTTGATTTCTCCAGTTCTACAGGCACTCATTTGTGTGTGCTCAGTTCTATGCCATTTTACCACAAACAAATTCACATGACCACCACAACACATACCTATTCCATCAGCACAAAGGTTCTTTGTGCCCCTTGGCAGGCACACTCTTCCCCATTCCACCCCTAACCACCGATCTGCTCTCCCTCTCGAGAATTCTCATCATTTCAAGAATGTTATATAAATGGAATCATGTACTATGTCATCATTGGAAACTGGATTGTTTTCACCCAGCCTAAGTCCTCTGAGAGCTACCCATGTTGTTACGTCAAGTTTCTTCCTTTTTATTGCTGAGTAGTATTCTGTGTTATAATATACCATAGTTAACCACTTACCCACTGAAGGACATGTGGGTTGTTTCGAATCTGGGGCTACTACAAATAAAGCTGCTGTGAATATTCATGCACACACTTTTGTGTGGACATTATGACTGCATTTCTCTAGGATAAATGCCCAGGAGTGCAAGTGCTGGGTCATATAAGCTAAGTGTACGTTCAGCTTTTTAAGAAACTGCCAAACTATTTTCCAGAGTGGCTGTACCAGTTTACATTCCCACCACCCATATATGAGATCCAGCTTCTCTGCATTTTTAGGGTATTGTGATCTCTTTACTTCAGCTGTTTTAGTAGGTGTCTAGTGACATCCCACCACCATGATTTTAATTTGCATTTTCCTAATGGCTAATGAAGTTTTTTATATGTTCATAGGCTTATCTGCCATCTGTGTCATATCTTTTGCCCATTTCCTAACTGGGGTTTTTGTTTCTTTTTACTGTTACATTTTGAGAGTTCTATATATAGTCCAGATCTAAGTTCTTTGTCAGATATGTGGTTTACATTTTCTCCAAGTCTGTACTCATCTTTTTGTCCTCTTAACAGGGTGTTTTGAGGAGCAAAAGTTTTTTATTTTGATTTAGTATAAATTATTGATATTTTAAATGAATTGTGCTCTAGGTGTCATAGCTAAGAACTCTTCATCTAGCCTCACATCCTGAATTTTCTCCCATTTTCTTATGAAAGCTTTTACATTATGATCCATCTATGATCTATCTTCAGTTAACTTTTGTGTAAGGTGTGAGATTTCATTTTAAATTGCTTTGCACCTTTGTCAAAAAATCAGTTCACCATATTTTTACAAGTCTATTTCTTGATTATGTTCCACTGACTTATGTGTTTATCCCTCTGCCACTACCACACTGTTTTGATTACTGTGGTTATGCATTAAGTTTTAAAACCAGGTAGAGTGATTCTTCTAGTTTTTATTTTCCAAGATCATTTTAGCCATTTTATTTTAGTTCCTTTGGCTTTCCACATAAAAGAATAAGCTTGTTTTTATCTACAAAAAAATCTTCCTGAAATTCTGACAGAAATTGTGTTAGATCTTTAGGAACAATTTGACACTATGAGTCACTATAGATCTATAGAACAATTTGGGGAGGACTGACTCACTATGCTAAGTCTTCCAATCCATGAACATGGTAGGCCTTTTTCATTTATTTAGGTCATCTTTTGATTTCTTTTATCCGTGTGTTTGGTGCTTTCAACATAGAGGTCCTATACATATTTTGTTAGATTTATTCCAACATATTCCATTTTCTTAGAGCAACTGTAAACAACAATGTGTTTTTAATCTTGGTTTCCACGTGTTTGTTGCTAATATACAGGAATACAATTGGCTTCTGTATGCTGACCTTGTATCCCACAACCTCGTTTAACTCACTTACTAGTTCTAGGACATTGTTGGGTAGATTCTTTGCGATCTTCTACATGTCATCTGCTAATAAGGTCATTTTTATTTCTTCCCTTCCAACCTGTATGCCTTTTATTTCCTTTTCTTGACTTCATGTACTGGCTAGGATTCAGTACCTCAAGTTTATATATATTTTTAATTTGTATGTTTAAATAATTTTAAAACTTACAGAAAAATTCCAAGTACAAAGAATTTTCTTCCCAAGTCATGACAGCAAGTTGCAAACATACCTGATTATTCCATTGTTTTATCTTCTACAATGACATAATCCTACTTACTCATAGTATAGCCATCAAAATTATAAAATTAACAGTGATACTTTACTAACCCAGACACCATTCAAGTTCTACCAACTGTCCCAATAATGTCCTTTAAACAAAAGGATACAATCTGTTCTTTCATGGTATTTTTTAACCTTTTGAAACTGTAAGTCAGTTGTTTTATAGTGTTCCTCCATTTGAGTTGTCAGATATCTATTTCCCTATAGATGAGTTCGGTTTGTATATTTTTGGCATGTTCATCTCAGAAAGATGCTATGTATTCACTGCATCTTATCGGGTGGTTCAGGATTCTGACATGGTATATCTCATGACTGGTCATGACCACATATTTAAGGCTGGTGTTGGCCAGACTTCTCCAGTGTAGAGGTACTATTCCTCTTCTTATATTTAATAAGTATTTTGTAAAGGGATACTTCAAGATTATGTAAATACCTTGTTCTTCACCAAATTTTCACCCACCAACTTTAGTATCCATTTCAATATTTATTAGTTGGCAACCTATACAAAGGTAGAACTTTCCCTATCCCTCATTTATGTATTCATTTGTTTCTTTACATCAGTATAGACACATTAATTCCTATTTTATTCAATAGGTTGTAATCATTATTTATTTTCATGCTCAGATTATCCCAGGTTTGGCCAGTGGACTCAACTTGGCTTCTACATCCTTCTGATATGTCTTCACCATTTTTTGAGCATGTCTTTATGTTCTGTCACTACAAGACATTCCAGGCTATTCTTACACTTTTCCTGTCCCAGACGTGGAACCAGCCATTTATCCAAAGCTCTATTCTCCTCCTAGTGGAGAATAAAATTTGGTATCAAAAGCTAAGCATGCCCAATGGCTAATCAGCTATCGCTGCTCTCAAGATTTCCCAGTGGACAGGGATAAGAAATATATGTATATACACATGCCTATGTTCATATTTATCTGTGTATCTATACTCACTGAAAACCATGCATTCATACCTGGATACACCAATGCTAACCCAATATTACAGCTTCTTTTTCAAGGACATTACCACCTTTACTCACATGGCCTTCCACATGTGGGCCCAACCCCAGGTGCTTTATAGATTTAATTATTCAGGGACAGAGAAAGAGAAACTTAATGATATCTTTAATACTCCCTTTACTACCCTATGACAAAACTATGTACAAAATTTTTGTCAGTCCAAAAAAAAAAAAAAAGTTGCATCTGTTAAGGAATTCACAATGTAATAGGACAGAAAGGTGAATGCGGGAAATTGGTGAGAAAGAGATGAATAGGGGCAAGAAATGAAGCATACAAGAAATAGATCAAAGTAATCTAATGCAACCCTCTATAATTCATTCACAAATATTCTCTAGAAGATCTGACAGTGAGAAGATCCACCCTCTGCGTGAATACCTCCAATAACAAGTGTACTAGTTCAGAGGGTTCATTTGTAGGTTTAAAACAGCTCTTAAGAGCTAATGCTAACCTGATATTCACCCGTGCTATTATTCGCTCATGAACCCTAGTTCTATATTTTGGGCTTAACACAGGATAAAGAACTCTTTTTTCCATGTAAAAGTTCAGGTATCTAAAGTCAGCTATCATGCTGCTCTGTTTAGGTTTTCTCTTTCCCTGTCTAATCAATGCTAGCTTCTTCTCTAAGAGTTCTAGTTCTTCTTCCTTGGAACCACTCCAGTGCATCAATAGCCCGCAGGAATAAATTATTAACATCATAAATAGCTTTGATTTGGCTTTGATTAAAATTAAAGATTTTTTTTTTTTTTTTTTTTGAGAGGAAGTTTTTTTTCGCTCTTGTTGCCCAGGCTGGAACGCAATGGCGCAAGCTCGGCTCACTGTCACCTCCACCTCCCAGGTTCAAACAATTCTCCTGCCTCAGCCTCCCAAGTAGCTGGGATTACAGATGCCAGCCACCACGCCCAACTAATTTTGTATTTTTAGTAGAGACGGGGTTTCACCATGTTGACCTCAGGTGATCCACCCACCTCGGCCTCCCAAAGTGCTGGGATTACAGGCATAAGCCACTGCACTAGGCCAAAACTGAATATTTAAAAAAAAAAAAAAAAAATTGAAGATAGAACTAAAGACCCTAACAGTGAGTGAGAAAATCTTTAAGTAAAAAAGCTGTCAACAATGGATTTTGAGAAGGTAAAGCACTACACTGACATCTGGTCTTTATTTTCAAACTTTAATGGGATAAGAAAAAATGTTAGCAAATATTTACATAATAGTTACCATAAAATTTAACTTAAATCTATACTTATTCGATTATTATTATAGAACTAAGTTTTTATCTAAATCTGCTATTACTAAGAAAGATGACAAGCACTTTCTGGTAAGTTTAAAGGTTTCTTTTT
This sequence comes from Gorilla gorilla gorilla, assembly GCF_029281585.2. NCBI lineage: Eukaryota > Metazoa > Chordata > Mammalia > Primates > Hominidae > Gorilla > Gorilla gorilla. Next base: position 37,411,161 of record NC_073241.2, on the reverse strand, counting down.
AATGATTTGAAGGTCTATCATCTTATAATTCTAAGACTATCAAAATGTTTCTTAATAATTCTTTGACTTGTCTGCACATTTCTAGAGGGGTTATCTACGAAGCAATTCGTATCATCTATAGTGGTGATGGTTTTAAAATATGTCCACAATTCACTGATACTTCCTCCATCAAACTAATAAGAGTATTAAGTACCCTCTCCTTGAACATGCATGGCCTTAGTGAGTTACTTCTCAAACGGAATGTTGTGGAAGTTGTATGTGACTTCTAAGGCTAGGTCACAAAAGGCAATGAAGCTTCTGCCTTGCTCTCTAAGAATGCTCACTCTTGAAACTCAGCTGCCTTGTGATAAAGTCCAGGTCTCATAGAGATGTCTTGTGTAGGTGTTCCTGGTGACAGCCCAGTTGAGGTCACAGTCAACAAGAGTAAAGAAGTTGCTTCTTCAAGGTGACTCCAGCCCCAGCCCCAATTTGAAATGCAATTACACAAAAGACCTTGAGCAAGAATCACCTATCTGGGGTTAGTCAACCCCTAGATTTGTGAACATAATAAATGTCTCTTATTGTTTTAAGCCACTGTTTTGGGGTGGTTTGTTATATAGCAACAGATAAAACTTTTATTCCTCTTACTGAACCTTCCTGGTTTGGCTATGAAACTTCTATAGTGGCCTCATAAACAGATTAAAAGACAGTTAATTTATTTCTTTCCAATCCTTATGCCTTTTATTTCTCATTCTTGCTTACTGTACTAACTAGGACCTAGAGTATAAGGTCAGGGAGACAGAAGTATAATGTTAAGTAGAAGTGGTAAGAATGAACACACTTATCTTGTTCCCGATATTTTTTTAAAACAATGCTTTCATCATGTCATCATTATGAGTGATGTTGTTGCAGTTATCTCTTAGAAATCTTAGAAGTTCCCTTCTATTTCTAGCTTGCTATGTGTCATTTTTAATCCTCAGCAAGGACTTTAAATAATCTTTCCACACTTACTGAGATAGTCATATGGCTCTTTCTCCTTTGTTACTGTGGTGAATTATAAGATAATCTAGGCCGGGTGCAGAAGCTCACGCCTGTAATCCCAGCACTTTGGGAGGCCGAGGCAGATGGATCACCTGAGGTCAGGAGCTCGAGACCAGCCTGACAAACATGGTGAAACCCCGTCTCTACTAAAAATACAAAAATTAGCCGCGCATGGCGGCTAACGCCTGTAATACAAACTACTTGGGAGGCTGAGGCAGGAGAATTGCTTGAACCCGGGAGGTGGAGGTTGCAGTGAGCCGAGATCGTGCCACCGCACTCCAGCCCAGGCAACAAGAGCGAAACCCTGTCTCAAAAAATAAATAAATAAATAAAAAATAAAAAAGATATTCTAATGTTAGCTACCCTTACATTCCTGAAATAAACTTAATGTGAACATGATGTATTATCTTTTTAATACATTGCTATATTCAGTTTGCTAATCCTTTGTTAGGATTTCTACATCTATATTCACTTGCATTCATTTGCATTATTATGAAACATACCTGTAAAACCAGCTGGCCCAGTGTTTTCTTTGTGGATTTTGTTTATTAATGTCTTTAACTGTAAGTGGACTCTTCAGACTCTACTTCTGCTTGAGTCAGTTTTGGTAAATTATGTTTTTCTAGGAATCTGTTCCATTTTTTCTAAATAATCATATTTACTGCCATAAAATTGTTGGCAGTATTCAATTCACGCTTTCTTTGTATACCTGTATTTATGTGCCCACTCTTTCTCCTGATATTGTTTATATGCACCTTCTTTCTTTCTTGTTTGATTGATCGTGCTCGATCTTGACAGAGTTGATCAGTCTTACCGAGGCTAACATTTAGTTTGGTTGGTCCCTTGTGCTGTAACTGTGATTTCTATTTCTGCTCCTTTGTTGTTGTTACTTCTTTCTGCTTTTTTTTCTCATTCTCTTATTTTTACTCTAAATTAGGTTAGACAGCACATTAATTTTAACTTTCATCTTAAAATACTGGGCCAGGCACAGTGGCTCATGCCTGTAATCCTAGCACTTTGGAAGGCCGAGGCAGGCAGATCACTTAAGGTCAGGAGTTTGAGACCAGCCTGGCCAACATAGCGAAACCCTGTCTCTACTAAAAAATACAAAATTAGCCAGGCCTGGTGGCACGTGCCTGTACTCCCAGCTACTCGAGGGGCTGAGGCAGGAGAATTGCTTGAACTCGAGAGACAGAGGCTGCAGTGAGCTGAGATCACACCCCTGCACTCCAGCCTAGGCAACAGAGCAAGACTCCATCTAAAAAATAATAAATAAAATATAATATAAATATTTAAGACAATATATTTTCATTGCAGTACTGTTTTAGCTGCTTTACACAAGTTTTGATAAGCAGTATTTTATATATTATTTTTAAGTTTCCATTATAATTTTGTCTTGACCCATGATTTAGAAATGTTAAAACTTCCAAATTTATGGAAATGTTTATCTTTTTATTAATAACCTATATTTTAATTGCATTAAGATAAAAAATTATGAGCTATAAGATAGGAATTTTTTTTTTTTTTGAGACAGAGTTTCGCTCTCGTTGCCCAGGCTGGAGTGCAGTGGCAGAATCTTGGCTCACCGCAACCTCCGCCTCCCGGATTCAAGCAATTCTCCTGCCTCAGCCTCCTGAGTAGCTGAGATTACAGGCATGCACCACTATGCCTGGCTAATCTTTGTATTTTTAGTAGAGACGAGGTTTCTCCATGTTGGTCAGGCTGGTCTCAAACTCCCAACCTCAGGTGATCCACCCGCCTAGGCCTCCCAAAGTGCTGGGATTACAGGCGTGAGCCACAGCGCCCAGCCAGGCATTCTTAAATTTTAAGATTTACTTGACAGCCTAGTCAATGGTCCATTTTTTACAAATAGACCATGTCAGTCCTAGAAAAATGTGCATTTTCTAATTGCTGGATATAGGGTTCTATGTATTTTTCTTCTTATATTAAGGTTAATAATATTATATAAATCTATTTCTTTACAAATATCTTGTCTTATTAAGAAGCCCATGAACATGGATTTGTCAATTTCTCCCAAAAATTCTATCCATTTTTGCTTAATACATCTTGGGGCTACTTTATTAGCTGCATACAAATCTCAGAGTTGATACTGACATCTGCATTCAAAGTAGTTATGCCATTTGCTAAGATCATGCAGGGAGCGTGCTGAAAGCATAGAAGTTTTCCCTTCCTTCTTCCCCCTCTAGTAACTCATTTAAAAAGTATGTTTATTTGAGAATCTTTTTGTTTTGTAGAGCAACAAATCATGGACTATGTAACCTGACACTACCAGAATCATGAGTCTCTGTGTTAATTTCCTTTAAAATCTGACTGTTTCACATGGATGAACCTTGAGGACAGTATGTCAAATGAAATAAACCAGTCGTAGAAAGACAAATACTGCGTGATTACACATATATTCAGTGTCTAAACTAATCAAACTGATAGAAACAGAAAGCAGAATGCTGGCTGCCAGGGGCTGGGGGAAAAAGAAAATAGGGAGTTTTTCAATGGATTTAGAGTTTCAGTTATACAAGATGGAAAAGTTCCAGAAATCTATTGTATAACAATGTGCATACAGTTAACAATACTGTTAATATACACCTACAAGAAATTTATGGTATGGGTTTTTAACACACACACACACACACACACACACACACACACACACACACACACAGATTGTTTCATGGCCAGTGAGAAGACATGACAGTTGACTCAATTGCTGGCACTCCCTTTTAGACCAAATAGTAAACTGGGATTTCTACCTGTACTGCAAATAGGAAGATCTCAAAATTTGGTGGTAGTCTCTAATAGTATAAAGACATTTCCCAAAGTAACCATTACAAGCTACTCTCTTTTCAAACAACCAAGTTCTTGTCCATCTCTTCTACAATGTCTCACAGTTAACTGAGACAACTGAGGCATCTCTAGGTTGTAGCAATTAAACGAAGATTATGGACCTCTTCAAATCCTGTCAATTTTCTTCCTTTTTTGAGACAAGGTCTCACATTGCTCAGGCTGGAGTGCAGTGGCACAATCACAGCTCACTGTAGCCTCAAATTCCTGGGCTCAAGCGATCCTCCCTCCTCGGCCTCCCAAAGCGTTGGGACTACAAACATGAGCTGCTGCACCCAGCCCAAATTCTTTCTAATTTAAAATATCCTTTTTCCTTTATGTTTCTCATATTCAGAACTCCAAATGTAGTTTCCATATGTCAGTCTGAGGAGTGGTGCCATAGTGAGTGTAAAAGAATCATGTTAAGATTGTTTAAAAATAAACATTTCCAGACCGGCTGAATCCAAATCTAGAAAAGAAAGATCTGGGACTCTGAATTTTTAAAAAATTCTTTTTCCATTCCCCTTTATTTACCTAGTTCAGGCTACCATTCTTTTTCTTAAAAGCCATCCCTGCCTCCTTGGGCAGAGCCTCTTCTCAGCTCCATCAATGCACTGTCCTATCTTACAATATCTGTAACATGCTTATGTGTTAATCTCCTCAAGTATACCATAAATTATTCGATACATAGCATAGTATCAAACATGTAGCTGGTTTTCAACAAATGTTTTCTGAACCAAATCAACAACTGTCAAGTACTATGTATAGAAATGCATTTAAAAAAATTTTTAGAGACAGTCTTGCTCTGTCACCCAAGCTGGAATGCACTGGTGCCATTGCAACTCACTGCAGCTTCGAATTAGTGGTCTCAAGTGATCCTCCTGCCCCAGCCTCCCAAATAGCTGGGACTACAGGCATGCATCACCACGTCCCAGCTAATTAAAAAAAAGTTCTGTGTAGAGATGGGGTCTCACTATGTTGCGCAGGCTGGTCTCAAACTCCTGGCCTTAAGCAATCCTCCTACCTCAGCTTTCCAAAGTGTTGGGATTATAAGCATGAGCCACAGCACCCAGCCAGAAACACATTTTTAAATGACATAATGACTATCAGTTGGAAAAGGTACATCAACACCATCCCAGCTTTTAAAAAATACACACTCCTGAGCCCCTCTGGACTTAGTGAACGAGAACCACCACCTCCATTGGATGAGAATACCACTCACGGGAAAGAGGTTGTTGAGCTGGTATTTGCAGAAGGAGAACTTTGATTGAGATGGGTCTGAGAAAGCAGGGGAAGAATATTTCAAAAAGGGAATGACATATGTGAAGCCACTGAGGTATTAAAAACCAGTCAAGCTAGAAGAACTCCAAGTGATTCAGTTTTACTGAAATGAATAATTTCTAGGAAAATGGGTAGAAAAGATTTAGAGAGGTGTGTAAAGGGGTCAATCTCCAAAAAGCCCAGTATGATAATGCTAAAGAAGTTTAACTTTTTCATAAAAATTGTGCAGCACTATTAGAGAAGAGAGTGGAAAACACACTTGCATTATACAAAGATTACTCCAGAGACCATGAAAATGGACTGAAGTGGGAACAGAAGGGTAACAAGGAGATGGGTTTGGAGGCTACTGTAATGACGAGGAAAAGCGTAGTAGGGCCTGAACCAAGCCAATGTGAACAGAGAAGAAAACAGATTTGAAATACATTATGGAGGCTGAGCACGGTGCCTCACACCTGTAATCCCAACACATCAGGAGGTCGGGGCAGGTGGACTACATGAGTCCAGGAGTTTGAGACCAGCCTGGGCAACATGACGAAACCCCATCTCTACAAAAAATCTAAAAAACTAGCTCAGCATGGTGGCATGCACCTGTAGTCCCAGCTACTCAGGAGGCTGAGGTGGGAGGATCACCTGAGCCTGGGAGGCGGAGGTTGCAGTGAGTCGAGACGGTGCCACTGCACTCCAGCCTGAGTGACAGAGCCAGACCCTGTCTTGAAAAAAAAAAAAAAAGAAAGAAAGAAAAGAAAAAAGAAGAAGAAATAGAAATACGTCATGGAAATGGAAATTAGTATTACTTAGTGACGTGGGAAATGAATGAGGGAAGAATCTGTTTCTGGCTTCAGAAAATGTGTAAATAATAGCACCACTTATAAACATGGGGAAAAGGAGAAAAGGCAGGTGTGGGACTAAGGCCAGTGAAGTGTGTCAGGGACGAACACTCACTCAGTGTATACTGAGTCTGAGGTGGCTACAGGACACCCAGACAGAGATGATGACTTGGATACACAGACCTGTAGACAGAAAAGTCCAAGACTGCAGATGAGATTCGGGGTTATAAGCAGAGATGGAAACTAGGCCCACAGCAGATGAGATCATTCATCCAAGTGTTACAGTGAGAAGGAGAGAGAAACAGACTCCTGAAGAAAGGCAAAGTGAGGAGGAGACACCCTGAAAATAGGGGAGGGACCAAAGAGGAAAATCAGAAAAATTACGGGGTTAGGAAAAAAGGCACGGTCGGCTGGGCACAGTGGCTCACACTTGTGATCCTAGTACTTTGAGAGGCCGAGGTGGGCCAATCACTTGAGATCAGGAGTTCGAGACCAGCCCGGCCAACATGGTGAAACCCTGTTTCTACTAAAATTACAAAAATTAGCCAGGCGTCGTGGCTCGTGCCTGTAATCCCAGCTACTCGGGAGGCTGAAGCAGGAGAATAATGTCAAAAGTCACAGAGAAGGAAACCAGTGGAAAGTCTCTCATTGCATTTGACAACTACAGCTACAGTGCTTTTAGAATAAGTTTCAGTGGGGAGGCTGGAGAAGAAGCATGGGCTGAAGTGTGCATGGTGGGGAGGGTGGAGAGACAAACGGCACATTGATTCTTTTAAGCCTGTTTACAGGTAAGAAATGTCCATCCATGTAGGTAAGAAAGGAAGTGGGGGCTGGGGTAGGATACAAGGGTTGAGACAAAAGAGAGCGAACCACATTTATACAAAAGAGAAGAAGTTATGAGATAGAAAGAGGCTGAAAACACACAAAAAGCAGTGATGACGAAGAGCAGGGCCCATGAGGAGGATGGGGACGAAGGATTCGGCTAGGACAGAGGGAGGGGAGGCTTCTCTCCTGGGACTTTAGGGAAGGATAGGGGCAAAAGAAAATGAGTTTCCAGGTGATATAACATGAAGCTAAGGTGGTGTTTCCTGATTTTTACAATTTTTATCTATAGAATTGAAAGCAGGACGATATCCTGAGCATGGTGAGGAGCTCTGAGAGATGATTTACTCGGTGCAGAGCTGGAGCAGGGTGGCAGTGGGGCAGCCGAGGGCATGAAGACAGCAAGGCAACCCCAAGCCCACCTAACACTGGAGTTCACCCAAGGCACACACTCATTTGCCCAAAGGGCAGAGAGGACGAATGACTGATTTTTCCTAAGTTGGAGCTTCACAAAATGGTGGAATTAAAAAATCCAGAGTTATTTTTTAAATATAAAAACAACAAGAAAGGTATTAATAGTTAGGTTAGAGGACAAAGTAATATGCTTCACTACATTTTTTAATCGAAATTTCAATTCAATACATTTCCAACTTCACAATACATGAAAAAGTCAACTAAAGATCCTGCTGAAGTCAAAGAGCAGGTACAGTAGGAGTAAGCAAGTGAAAGCTGGAATGACAGAAAGTAGCCCTCAAGGCAGCAGAGTTTCAGATTTCAGAGGTGAAGATGACTAAAGGTCAATGTCAGTGGAGCTGAACAGGTCTAGCGCAATGAGCCGTAGTTCTTTCCCAGAGACACGAAGTCACCCAGGATGAGGAAGGTGGGAAGGAGAGGGTAAGGAGAAAGACAGTGAATGACTGAAGTCAGGAGAGGAGAGGTGCCAAGGCAGTGTGGGGATGTGCTGGCCAGCACAAGCCTTGGAAGAGATCATTTCCATTTGCAGGCTGAAGCGTATTGGCTCAGCCTAGAAAATCCTGTGGCTACATGAGAAGCAAGAATGAGCAGTCTCCATCTGAGAGATCAGGAGAACATGGCTTACTAGGGAGGCATGTGTGGGGAGGGAGGGGGCAAAGAAGAAGAAGAGTAAGGAGAACACGCACTGGGGGCTGCTCCCAGCAGAGCACAGCTCCAGAGGACAACCACTGCATGGTCCGCAGGAGGGAAGCTTGGTTCTCTCAAGGCTAAGTGCTTTTCAATGAGAAGGCATACAGGAAGAGCCTGGTCCCAATGATGATGGAGGGAGGCCTGATAACACACATTTTAAAGAGTCTCCCTGCAGCCTTCAACTGCAGGTATACAACATAAATCTAAAAGCTGAGGAGACAAACCATAAGAGTTTTATTGATGTATATACTTGAGGATAACTTAAGTTGCAAATGTTTTTACTTTAAAATAAAACATCTCAATTCCAGTTAAAATAAAATTATCAGCTGGGCATGGTGGCTCATGACTGTAATCCCAGCACTTTGGGAGACTGAAGCAGGCGGATCACTTGAGGTAAGGAGTTCAAGACCAGCCTGGCCAACATGGTGAAACTCCATCTCTACAAAAAATACAAAAATAAGCTGGGTGTGGTGGTGCACACCTGTAATCCCAGCTACTTGGGAGGCTGAGGCAGGAGAATCGCTTGAATCCAGGAGGCAGGGGTTTGCAGTGAGCCAAGATCACGCCACTGCACTCCAGCCTGGGTAACAGAGTGAGACACCCTCTCAAAAAAAAAAAAAAAAAAAAAATCCCATTTAGATCAATTCGATAAAACTAATTAGGGGACTCAAATGTAGTGTAGTGCATCCAATAATTGCAATTACAACAAATATATAAAAATTAAAGGCAACACCAGGTTAGGGAAGGAGGATGCAAGCAAGGAGACTGTGGCCCCAGAAAGGCAGTGCAAGTGACCCTGTGATGGGAATGCTCCACTGGTTTGCATCTAGACTGTGGTGGTGATTCCAGGAATCTACACGTGATAAAACTGCACAGAACTTACACACACACACAAACGAGTGCATGTAAAACTGGTGAAACCTGGATGGACTGTATTGTTTCAGGTTCCCAGATGTGATATTGGACTGTAATTATGCAAGATGTTACCACTGGGGGAAACTAGGTGAGGGGTATACTCGATCTTTCTGTATTATTTCTCACAACTGCATCCAAATCTACAATTTTCAAAATCAGAAGTTTTTAAAAAATTAAAGGCATCAAAGCAAGGTGTACAACTGGAAAATACTGTCTTCAAAACTCATGGTAACATTAGAGAATTATTCTCTGTAGCTCAGTGATTCTCAATCAGAGATTTGGAGGCAGGGGAAGGGCACCTAAGTATCAGAATTACTGCCCACACCCGCTATTCCCTGAACGCACACCCACACTGGAACTGCCACCGTGATGAGCCACCTGTTTCGGAGGAAGTGGGTCAAATCTTCAAGTGTGCTGCAACTGAAGAAAATGGAAAACCACTCTTCTAGCTACTTGTCTTTAAGAACACTTCTAACTGGTAGTAAAGAAAAAAGCATGTAAGAGAAACATAGTATTTAATAGTAATTTATAACAAACATGAAAGATTTTCAGAGACTGCTTCTCATTTGATTTGCCCAAAATCAGCCAATACACCCTTCTTGGAAATGTATTTGGTCAACATAAGAAAAACATTCTATTCATGTAAGAATAAAAATAAGGATTTTTTTCCAGTAACTGATGGATTTTTCAGTGGTACATCCAGACCCTAAATATCTTATGTATAACCAATGACTACAATGGATATAAAGGTATACAGTCTGTGTCCTTGAACAGAGTGAAATGGTTCAACCTACACAGGAGATCTTAGCAGGCAGCACTATACCCTAGTCAACAGGCGAACAACCAGTAACAAGCAAAAACCAGAACGTGATCAATCGGATACTGTTTTTCAAGTCCCTACCAACAAGGAGTCCTAAAGAGAAAACCTATGTTTAGCCCACTAAAGTCAAACATAGGGAAACATGCTGAAGCAGGAAGGAGGCCCAATTTAATATCTGAATAAGCTGCATGAATCAGAACAAAAAATAAAATCACTGCATGATGAATACACCAAAGAACTCTAGTATTATAATTGTTCACACAATTGTGTGCATGTGCGTGTGTATACATCATAATCTAAATGTCCAACAACGGGGAACTTATGCAAAAGAGTGGTATATCCAAAGCCACTGTCAAAGCAATTAAAAATTGTGTTTATAATAAAAAAAAGTTTACAATGTACTGCTAAGAAAAGAGCTACAAATGAGTATGTGGCAAGATTCTAATTTTCCGTTTAAAATATATGTTTATTTTTAAAAACTCCAAAGAATATAAACCCAAGTTATTATTTATTTTTAAATAAGTTTGTTCCTTATACTTTTCTCTGTTTTCTAAGTTTTCTACAGCGAGTACATACTACTCTTATAACTTGGGGAAGGAAAAAACCAAACTACACCAATAACTATTTTAAGCAAAACTTACAAATGCCATGGAATGATATGAAAAGGAAATACATATGGATATTATATAGACATCTATAATTACAATTATTTTAAAGAAAGAAAAACTGTGCATAAGAAAAACAGGTTGTGGGAAATACATCAAAATAATGGTGCCTATATTTGAAGGATGAAATAATTATGGGTAATTATTTTTCCTTCTACTATTCTACACCTTTAAATTCTTAAAGAATGTGTCTTACGTAAATAGGAAAAAAATTACTGTATTTATCAACACTGACCCCCAAGCCCTCCTTTTCACTACATCCTGCCTCCTAAAACAAACCAAAAAATACACATGCACACAAACCCACAAGTACTTACATGGGCTTACATCTCTGTATCTGTTTCGATTTCTGTTTTCTGGAAACTTGGCCACTCTATGAGGATAGTCATGGGACTCATTTCGAATTTCCTTAAAATAACAAAAATATATTTTAATATCCCTCTTAAATTCTCCACAGCAAAACTTATCTTCCCAGCCAGTGTAAAATAACATGAAGCACTTATGATATGCCAAGTACTATGGAAAGCACATTGTTTACATCAATTAATCATTTAATCCTCACAATACTAATGGAAACGATTTTCTTCCCCATTTTATCTGTGAGGGATGAAAGGCTTTCAAAGGTTAAAAATCCACCAAAGATCCCATAGCTAGTAAGTGGCAGTCCCAGAATTGAACCAAGGTCCTTCAGATGCCAAAGTCTGTGCTCTAGATCTGTTTACTTACTGCTAATTAGGCTCTATTCAACACCTACAAGCAAGCATCAAACACTTCATGAAGCAGAATTAATGCAATGGAGGTATCTATGGTCAGCCACGTCATATTCAAATTCTGACTAAAACTCACAGCATCTACCTAAATTTTGGAGTTTCTACCTGAAAATATTTATTTCTTCATGTTCATGCTATTTAACTGTTACTTTATTTTGAACCCAGAAATATCCTCAAATTTTATTTCTATCACGTTTGTCATTACTTCTCCTTAAAAAAAAAATTATTTCTAGAGCCATAAATGTTCAGCAACAAGCCTGGCGCGGTGGCTCACGCCTGTAATCCCAACACTTTGGGAGGCCGAGGCAGGTGGATTCCCTGAGGTCAGGAGTTTGAGACCAGCCTGGCCAACATTGTGAAACCCCAGCTCTATTAAAAATACAAAAATTTGGCCAGGTGTGGTGGCTCACACCTGTAATACCAGTGCTTTGGGAGGCCGAGGCGGGGAATCACCTGAGGTCAGGAGTTTGAGACCAACCTGGCCAACAAAGCGAAACCCCATCTCTACTAAATATACAAAAAATCAGCTAGGCGTGGTGATGGGTGCCTGTAATCCCAGCTAGTCGGGAGGCTGAGGCAGAAGAATTGCTTGAACCCGGGAGGTGGAGGTTGCAGTGAGCCAAGATCGTGCCATTGCACTCCAGTCTGGGCGACAGCGAGACTCTATCAAAAAAAAAAAACCCCAAAAAATACAAAAATTAGGCTGTGCGCGGTGGCTCATGCCTGTAATCCCAGCACTTTGGGAGGCCGAGGTGGGTGGACCATGAGGTCACGAGTTCAAGACCAGCCTGGCCAAGATGGTGAAGCCTCGTCTCTACTGAAACTACAAAAATTAGCCAGGCGCAATGGCCGGCACCTGTAATCCCAGCTACTTGGGAGGCTGAGGCAGGAGAATCGCTTGAAACCGCGTGGCTGAGGTTGCAGTGAGCCGAGGTCGTACCACTGTACTCTAGCCTGGGTGACAGAGTGAGGCGGAAAAAGCAAAACAAAACAAAAATTAGCCAGGCCTGGTGACGAGCGCCTGTAATCCCAGCTACTCAGGAGGCTGAGGCATGAGAATCGCTTAAACCCAGGAGGCGGAGGCTGCAGTGAGCTGAGATTGCACCACTGCAACAACCAGCAGGCCTGAGGCTCATCCTAGGTGCCTTCGGGTTCTCTGCATTTCAACGTAGAAGACATTCTGTAAGGCTATGTCCGCACTAAGCTCTCACTACTGATGTATCCAGAATGGCCAGGTTTGATCTCCCAGGAAACAGTGTTCTAAGAATTCAAGTAAATACAGAAATGTAACAGAAACCAAAAAAAAGCATTTTAATAGCAAAAATTAAATTATGCTTTTGCTCACATTATCACATGTAAGAAAAAGCATTTTAAAAGTTAGGTGCCATTTTGTTTATTTGTTTTTATAGAGATAGGGTCTCACTTTTTGCCCAGGCTGTTCTCGAACACCTGAGCTCAAGTCATCTACCTGCCTCAGCCTCCCAAAGTGCTAGGATTACAGGTTTGAGCCAACACCATCAGCCGAGTATCTGAAGTTTTTATTTATGAAACATGATGCACAAATTTCTAATACGAAACTTTTCCATTTTTCTGGAAGTGAATGGACTGGTAAGAGTACTTTTGCAAGATATAAGACACTGTTATTAGCCTGCAACGTGGAAGAGAAATTTAATTTTATCCCTTCCAAATGGAAAGTTAATTGACTTAATACCATTTATTGGTTTCTGCATTTATCAGTAACACCTGCTCTATCATAAACCAAGTTTCAGCACACGCAGGAGTCTGTTTCTAGATCCTCATTCTACTTCACAGGAGCATTTGCTTGCCCTTGAGACAGTATCAAATTTTAGTTACTACAGCTTTGTAATCAATGCATCTGGAAGGCAAGTTGTCCCCTATTTATTCTCCCCATTTGCATTGCAGTTCATGATATTTTAATTAATTTTGTAGTTTTCTTCATAAAGGTATGCTAAAGGTTAGCATAAATGTATAATAAAGGTTTATTCTTAGATACCTGATAGGTTTTGTCGCTACTGTAAATGGGATTAAAACAACAACAACAACAAAAACCTATTGACCATTACTAGTGTATAGGAAAGATACAGATTTGCAGGGAGGGGAGGCTTAAAACAACAGGCAGAGCAGGACTCCCTCCACTTCTTCCACTTCTGTGATACACACACGCCCATTTTCCACACTTAAGGCCATCTGTCAGGTGCAGATTTCTATTTTTAGCCCAGAGAAACACACTTCTTTGTGTGCACTATACAAAAGAGGGTAAGGCCCCCAGTATAGTAGTAGGGAGATTTAAAATTTACAAAACACAATACAACAGCCAAGTTCTTGGGGTCAAGAAATACATTCATAACATAAATACATTTTCTCAGCTAATAAGATCTCTTGCATTGAGTCCATTCTTTCAAATCTCCAATATTGTTCTACTTTATAAAAGAAATTTCAGTGAACTTACAAGAACCAATATTTCAAAAAGCAGCTCCCAAAGTTGCATATTAGCTGTTTATTCCAATATCCTCTTTTTTTTTTTTTTTTTTTTTGTTTTTTGAGGCAGAGTCTTACTCTGTTGCCCAGGCTGGAGTGCAGTGGTGCAATCTCAGCTCACTGCAACCTCCACCTCCCGGGTTCAAGAGATTCTCCTGTCTCAGCCTCTTGAGTAGCTGGGATTACAGGCATGCGCCACCATGCCTGGCTAATTTTTGTATTTCTAGTAGGGACGGAGTTTCACTATGTTGGCCAGGCTGGTCTTGAACTCCTGACCTTAAGTGATCCGCCCACCTCAGCCTCCCAAAGTGCTGGAATTACAGGCGTGAGCCACTGCACCCAGCCCCAATATCCTTTCTTCCTTACTAAAGGTAACTGCTTTTGTTTTCAGACCACAAGGAGCCCAGCTGAAAACTATTTGTCCCAGCCTCTAAGGTCCTGTGACAGTCCGGCCAATGGGAATAAGCAGAAACCACTGGGTTGGGCTGCAGGAAAACGCTGACAAAGAGGACTGGCTCCAGGTACCTTTGTCCTCACTGCTGCCTGCCTGGAACATAGGTTTTGCTGTCAGGGGTGAGGGGTGGGAACAGGCAGGAGCCATCCTGTGACAACAAGGTAAAATGCACATTCCTAAGAAAGGTAAGCAGAAATACCAGCATTGAGTCATGGGTGACATCAAGAAGCCACAGTAACAGCCCTTAAGTCTCTCTCCAGAATTCATATCACATGAGAAACATAAACTCCTAGTTGTTAAATCAGCTATTGATTAATTTTCTTTCCCATGTAGCTAAATCAGGTCTGTAACTAATATACGCAGCAAAACCAAATCTCAACAACAACTAGATCTGACACTGATGAGGCATTTTCAGGAATACCCAAGACACAAAAATAAACAATTTTATAAGCACACTGCATAAGCAATAAAATATACAGTGTCTGTCTAAATGGCATTAGGAAAGCAGACAGCTGAGCTATTCACTAGGTCTATCACATAAGGCAAAGCCAGCTCTACTTGTGTTCTGGAGCTAAAACTTTCCCCTTCTATCACAGATTCCGAATGTTTCCTCTGGGCACAGTGGCTCACACCTGCAATCCTGGTGCTTTGGGAGGCCCAGCTGGAAGGATCACTTGAGGGTAGGAGTTTGAGACCAGCCTGGGCAACACAGTAAGACACCAGCTCTGCCAAAAAATTGTTTTAATTAGCTGGGGATGGTGGTGTGCATGTGTAGTTCCAGCTTCTTGGGAGGCAGAGGCAGGAGGATTGCTTGAACCCAGGAGTTCAAGACTGCAGTGAGCTAGGATCCTGCTACTGCACTCTAGCCTGGGCAACAGAGTAAGGCCCTGTTAAAAAAAAAAAGTTTCCCATCAGCAGTGAAACCTGTTAATCCAAGGTTTCTCAGCCTCAGCACTACTGACATTTTAGGCTGGCTAATTTTTTTTTTTGGGGGGGGTGGCAAGTGGGGACTGTCTTGTGTATTGCAGGATGTTTAGCAGCAGCATCCCTGGCCTCTACCCATTAGATGTCAGTGGCACCCCTCCCTGCATCTGTAACAACCAAAACTCTCTCCAGGCATTGCCAAATGTCCTTCGACAGCAAAATCCATCATGAACATATCCCCCACCAACACAGCAGAGAACCACCGTTCTCATTTAATACCAAACCACACCTTTAATCAAAACTAGATCTAAATGGCAAGGATCTTTGCTTTAAAGTATAATTTAACCAAAAATTTTAAATCTAATTATTTTTAATATGATTTTTGCTCAAAAAAAGCAAGGAATAATTGAGTCACTAGTTAATTTCTTTCTTAGTGGCAATGATCCAAAATGTAGGCAACTCATAGCACAAAGATATCTTTCACAGTTACTTATAATGTTGAAAGGCTTTAAATAAACTAAATGTCTAATGACAAAGAAAAGACTGGTTGAATAAATCATGGTACATCCAACTGAATATCATGCAGCTCTTTTAAAAACAGGCCCTCATACCAAATTGGCAGTAGCATAAACTCACAATCTCTTGGAAAGATAATATATGACATAAACAAAGGAAAAACAAATCAGTAAATGGAACTGAGCTATTATTAATACACGCTATTTGGTTAAAAAAAAAAAAATTCCACTTAGCTCCTTAGCTGTATTTGAAACTTAAACACACATGTGCATTGCCTACACCACACACCACCTTTTTCCAAAGTAGTCTAATTTTTGGAACATTATGAAATGGTCCATTCTCATCAATGGCCTTATAGCTTATCTCCATGCCCAAAGATTTTAAATTGTAAACATACCTACTTTCCTTTTTTTTTTTTGAGACAGAGTCTTGCTGTGTTGCCAGGCTAGGGCGCAGTGGTGCAATCTCGGCTCACTGCAACCTCAGCCTCCTGGGTTAAATAGATTCTCCTGCCTCAGCCTCCCGAGTAGCTGGGACCACAAGTGCCCGCCACCACGCCCGGCTAATTTTTTTTTGTATTTTTAGTAGAGACGGGGTTTCACCGTGTTAGCCAGGATGGTCTCGATCTCCTGACCTCGTGATCTGCCCGCCTTAGCCTCCCAAAGTGCTGGGATTACAGGCATGAGCCACTGCGCCTGGCCTGAACATACCTACTTTCAATGTGTTTACTTTCTCCCATTATTTCACCTCCTAATATTTTCACATAACAACATTTAATCCCTCTTGAAATTTGCTTTGAGATATATATGCATGGCTTAAAATAAGGAACTAAACTGATTCTACTATAGAAATAATTTTGCTGGGTTCAAATAATGCTGGGTTGAAATGTAAGAGTAAGATTTTTTATATTCATCTAGCTACTCTTCATTTCATAAGCAGTAACTATGCCTAAATGGTACTGTTTAAATACAGGGACTCTCAAAAGTCTCAGGACTTCTGCTTAAGAAATTCCAAAAGTATACTTCACATAAGGTCATCATTATACTTTGTTTTCATTGCAACAAGCCTTTCAAGAGAATCACAGAATTCAGAAGGATATCTTTAAGCAGACATTCATAGAATCCTCAAACTAACTTGGTGTTACAGGATGGTCTTGAAAGAAACTGAGGCCAGGCGCTGTGAGTCATGCCTGTAATCCCAATACTTTGGGAGGCTGAGGCGGGGAATCACTTGAGACCAGTCCGGGCAACACAGACAGACCCCCATCTCTATTAAAAAATTTTAAAATTAGCAAGGCATGGTGGTACACATCTGTGGTCCCAGCTACTTGGGAGGCAGAAGTGGGAGGATCACTTGAGCTCAGGAGGTCAAAGCTGCAGTAAGCCGTGATCACACCACTGCATGCCAGCCTGGACAACAGAGCAAGACTCTGTCTTTACAAAAAAAAAAAAAAAAAAAAAAAAAAAGAGGCCGGGCACAGTGGCTCATGCCTGTAATCCTAGCACTTTGGAAGGCTGAAGTGGGTGGATCGCCTGAGGTCAAGAGTTTGAGACCAGCCTGGTCAACACGGTGAAACCCTGCTGAGGCAGGCAGATTGCCTGAGCTCAGGAGTTTGAGACCAGCCTGGGCAACATGGTGAAACCCTGTCTCTACTAAAATAAAAAGAGTGAGCTGGGCGTCATGGCATGTGCCTGTAGTCCCAGCTACTCGGAAGGCTGAGGAACGAGAATCGCTTGAACCCAGGAGGCGGAGGTTGCAGTGAGCCAAGATCACGCCACTGCACTCCAGCCCCACCCCACTCCCAAAAAAAAAACAAAAAACAAAAAACTAAAGGTTAAAATGACGTAGCCACTTTAGAAAAACAAATGCTGAACAAAGAGTTAACATATGAACTAGCTATTCTACTCCAAGGCACATACCCAAGAGAAACGAATACATACGTTCACACAAAAACTTGGACACATATGTTCATGGTAGCGCTCTTAATAATAGCTAAAAGTAAAACAATCATTTGTCCATCAACTGGTGAATGGATAAACAAAATGGTATATATCTATATAATGGAATCTTACTAACTTAGAAGAAGAAACAAAGTAATGATACATACAACACACATGAAACTTTAAAACATTATGCTAAGTTAAAGAAACCAGCCGGGCGCGGTGGCTCACGCCTGTAACCCTAGCACTTTGGGAGGCCGAGGCAGGTGGATCACGAGGTCAGGAGATCGAGACCATCCTGGCTAACACGGTGAAACCCCATCTCTACTAAAAATACAAAAAATTAGCCGGGTGTGGTGGCGGGCGTCTGTAGTCCCAGCTACTGGGGAGGCTGAGGCAGGAGAATGGCGTGAACCCAGGAGGCGGGGCTTGCAGTGAGCCAAGATCGCACCACTGCACTCCAGCCTAGGCGACAGAGCCAGACTCATCTCAAAAACAAAACAAAACAAAAAAACAGATACAAAAGACTACACATGGTATGAGACCAGGACAGGGAAATCTGGAGACAGAAAGTAGATTAGTGGTTGTCAGGGGTTGGGATGTGGGTGAGAATGGAGAATAACTGTATGTACCCAGTCTCTCCTTGGGGTGTTGAAAATATTCTGAAATTAAGATCTAGTTCCACAGCTGTGAATATACTAAAAACCACTAAACTGTACCTTTTAGGTGAATTTTATGGTATGTGAAATATATCTCGGCCGGGCGTGGTGGCTCATCATGCCTGTAATCCCAGCACTTTGGGAGGCCGAGGCAGATCACGAGGTCAGGAGATCGAGACCATCCTGGCTAACATGGTGAAACTCCATCTCTACTAAAAAATACAAAAAATTAGCTGGCCATGGTGGTGGGCACCTGTAGTCCCAGCTACTCGGGACACTGAGGCAGGAGAATTGCTTGAACCCAGGAGGCGGTGGTTGCAGTGAGCCGAGATCACGCCACTCACTGCATTCCAGCCTGGGTGACAGAGCAAGATTGTCTCCAAAAAACAAAAAACAAACAAAAAAAAAAACCCAAAAACACTCTGGGCCAAGGCAGGAGGATCGTTTGAGGCCAGGAGTTCAAGACCAGCCTGGGTAACATGGTGAAACCACGTTATCTACAAAAAATAAAAATAAAAATAAACAAATAATAAATAAAAATAAAGCCAAGCGTAGTGGTGTGTGCCTGCAGTCCCAGCTACCTGGGAGGCAAAGCTGGGAGGATCACTTGAGCCCAGGAGGTCCAGGCTGCAGTGAGCAGTGACTGTACCACTGCACTCCAGCCTGGGTGACAAAGTGAGACCCTGTCTTAATAAATAAATAAATAATAAAATGAAATGAAATAAAACTGGAACTCCTGTATCAAGGGCATATTTTGCCAATATTTCTCAAGAAAGACTGAAAGTGAGGTTTTGCCTCACACTCAACAGTATCAGTACTTTTTTTTTTTGTCCTCAGATGTTGTCAAGATTTTTCTGTATTGCTTATTCTTTCAGATGTACCTCAAATTTAAACTTTCTTTTGGCTGACTTCAAAAAAAATACATTATAGATATGTGCCAAGTCTTCATCAGAACTGGGTTAGCTTCTCCATTTGAGTCTTCCTTGTCGCTTAATAGAGTTTCGCTTCAGTCTCCTCTGTTCCCTTTCAGGAATTTCTATCACAGACTTGGGGAAGTGCTCTCTCCTAACGCTCATTTCGCACACCTCTTTCCTGAGTTCTGAGAGATTTTTCTCAAGCCACCTCAGTGTTCTGCATTATCTACTCTGCTAGTTGGTACTGAACATTCTATTTTAACAATTGCGTGTTATAACTTTAAAAACTCTACTGTTCTCAGTTTCTTTTCTTTTCTCCACCTGCTCTTGTATTTGGACACCTGAATTACAGCTGCCTCTACCTCATACTATTTTGCATGCCCTCAATGATCTTGGGGTGAATTTTTCGTTTGTCTAACAACATATGTTTGGTCATCTTTACAGAAAGTGAATACACACATCAGTTCTTAACCCACACCTGTGTGGCTGCTTACACTGTTCACTATCAATTCCTTAAGTCTCAAATATGTGGGAAAGACCCTTCTCTAGTGTGAAGTAATCACAAAGGCTTGTTCTTACCACTGCGCTTTGGTCACTTCAATGATAAATCAGAAAACAACAACAAAAGCTTCCAGTGCATGGGATTACAAGACCTTAATAGTCCTGGGAAATTATACTTATTTGTCATAGTTTTTTGTTTTGCTTTTTTTTTTTTTTTTGAGACTGAGTCTCACTCTGTCTGGACTGACTGGAGAGACTGGAGTGAAGTGGCGCCATCTCAGCTCACTGTAACCTCCGCCTCCCGGGTTCAAGCGAATTCTCCTGCCTCAGCCTCCCAAGTGGCTGGGATAACAGGTGCACACCACCATGCGTGGCTAATTTTTGTATTTTTAGTAGAGACAGGGTCTCACCATGTTAGCCGGGCTGGTCTTGAACTACTGACCTCAGGTGATCCGCCCGCCTCGGCCTCCCAAAGTGCTGGGATTACAGGCGTGAGCCATCACCTTCATTTGTCATAGTTTTCTACTGCCTTTCTTGCTGTCAATTTTTACCTCTATTTACACAATTATGCCTAACAACTCTTTCTTTTTAAAAACTTCAAACTTCAGGCCGGGCATGGTGGCTCACGTTTGTAATTCCAGCACTTTGGGAGGCTGAGGTGGGCGGATCACGAGGTCAGGGAGATTGAGACCAGGTGATCTGCCCGCTTCAGCCTCCCCAAGTGCTGGGATTACAGGCGTGAGCCACCACACCCAGCTCCTGATTTGTTTTAACAAGTGAAGCTATAAAACAAAGGCTCATATTCTGAATTTTAAAGTTTTAAGGCTGGGTGCGGTGGCTCACGCCTGTAATCCCAACACTTTGCGGGGCCCAGGCAGGCGGATCACTTGACATTAGGAGTTTGAGACCAGCCTTGTCAACATGGCAAAACCCTGTCTCTACTAAAAGTACAAAAACTAGCTGGGCACAGTGGCACGTACCTGTAATCCCAGCTACTCAGGAGGCTGAGGCAGGAGAATCGCTTGAACTCGGGAGGCAGAGGTTACAGTGAGCCGAGAACACGCCACTACACCCCAGCCTGGGCAACAGAGAGACGCCGTCTCAAAAAAATAAATAAGATTTTAATTTTATTTTACTTATATTTTTGAGACAAAGTCTTGCCTTGTCGCTCAGGCTGGAATGCAGTGGTGTGATCACAGCTCACTGCAGCTTTGACTTCAGGGGCTCAAGTGATCCCCCCACCTCAGCCTCCCAAGCAGGTGGGACTGCAGGCACACCACCATGCCTGGCTAATTTTTTATTTTTATTTGCTATGTTGCTTAGACTGGTCTCAAACTCCTGGTCTCAAGCAATCTGCCTGCCTCGGCCTTCCAAAGCGTTGGTATTACAGGCGTGAGCCATGGCGCCTGGTTTTGAAGTTTTTATTTTAAAAATCTATATTACTGCAACTTAATTTCCATCATTATCGGGGTAAAATAGTTATAATATTTTATTAAATAATGTCAAATAATATTTTTAGTATTTCATACATAGCTTTGTTCTATGTATGGCATACAGAAAACATTACATCGCTAGACCGTATTCTCCCTCGAACTGCTACGATGTAGTAGCAAATAAGAACTTAGGAAATTGAAAAAGAATAATGTTCTGTTAAATTTTAATTTTATAAGGTAGGACCTTAAGATAATCCCAAATTGATAATGAGTTTCTCCTTATGGGCTAACATACCTAAGTTTCTTTCTTTATACTTTAGGTCTCTAAGTGAATCCTAAATTATATGATGAAAAGTGTTCCCTTTGTTAGTCAGATGTTTGTGCATATACTCTCTACAAAGATGCTCAGAAAAGGACACAGTGAAGTATGAAGAATCTTGCATACTTTGAAACACCATTACTTTAGGATGGTAAAATAACCACTTACTTATAGCCCTTAATATGCCTGCCACTGGTTGGGGAGAGAAGATCCCTGGTGGAGTAAGTTCTTTTCTTCATTACATTTTTTTTTCTTTGAGAAGCTCTCTTTGAGGAAGAGAGTTTAGAGACTAAAACAGCTCACTGTCACTGAACCCTACTGTGTGTCAGGCATGTGCTATGTGCTTTTATGTGTGTCATCTAAGAGGTGGTTAGAAATGAGAAAACAGACTCGACTTCCAAGATTATACTGCAGTTAAGTAGCAGATACAGATAGGAATCCAGTACTTAACTTTAGCATATATATACATATATATATAGAGAGAGAGAGAGAGAAAAGCGTGTTGTTTGTTTTTTGTTCTTTTTTTGAGACAGAGTTTCGCTCTGTTGCCCAGGCTGGAGTGCAGTGGCGTGATCTTGGCTTACTGCAAGCTCCGCCTCCCAGGTTCACGCCATTCTACTGCCTCAGCCTCCCGAGTAGCTGGGACTACAGGCGCCCACGACCACACCCAGCTAATTTTTTGTGTTTTTAGTAGAGACGAGGTTTCACCGTGTTAGCCAGGATGGTCTCGATCTCCTGACCTCATGATCCGCCCACCTCAGCCTCCCAAAGTGCTGAGATTACAGGAGTGAGCCACCGCGCCCGGCAGCACATACCTATTTTTTTACTTATATTTACATATATTTATATACATATGCTCCCTATGTATATATGGATTACATGGACTTGGCAAAAATTAAACCGTACAAAAGGGTATATAGTGAAAAAGTTAAGTCACATTCTCCTCTCCCTCAATCCTTTCCCTTAGGTGATAACTGTAACCAGTGCCTTGTATATTTTCCGAGAGACATTCTATCCATATATAAGCCAGACTGCCTGTCTTCCTCCATCCAAGTATCCATCCCACCCTCACAAAACAGATATTAGCATACTGTTTTGCACTTTGCTTTTTCACTTAGTATATATTAAAAGTACTTCCATATAGATGATGAGTTCTTTTTAACAATTTAATAGTATTCATCACTTAGCCAGTCATCTATAATGGGACACATAGGTTATTTCTAGGTTTTAGCTATTATAAATAATGCTGCTATGAATAACCTTTCAAAGAAGCTATATCAATGTATACTGTCACCAATAATATAAGAAAGTGCCTGAGCTTCACCTACACAATTATATTAACAAACTTTTTCATCTTTGTCTGATAGGTGAAAAATGGTATTATTATAGTCATAATTTGAAATTGTTATTACTGAAGGTGAACAGCTTTTCCTGTTTTTAAAAGCCATTTGTATTTCCATTCTCTTTTTGATATGTAGGAGTTCTTTACATATTAAGAAAGTTCAGTTTTTGTCATATATTGAAAATACTTAAAATTTTTTATCTTTTGACCTTTATGGTATTTTATGTCAAAAATTTAAATTTTTATGAAATCAAACTTAAACCTTTTTTCTCTAGGTTTCTGTGACATGGCATTAAAAAATCCTTTTTCACTCTGTTGATTACAAAAAAATTTCTCCATTGTTTTCTTATATAATTTTATGGTTTCATTTCTTTTATGTTTAGATTATTGCCCAACCGGGACTTTACTGTAATATAAAGAATGAGGCAGGCCAGGCATGTTGGCTCACATGTATAATCCCAGCTCTCTGAGAGGGAGGTGGGCTGATCACTTGAAGTCAGGAGTTCAAGACCAGCCTGGCCAACATGGGGAAACCCTGTCTCTACTAAAAATACAACAATTAGCTGGGCGTGGTGGTGCACTCCTGTAATCCCAGCTACTGAGGAGGCTGAGGCAGGAGAATCGCTTGAACTCAGCATGCAGAAGTTGCAGTAAGCCGAGATCGTGCCGTAGCATTCCAGCCTGGGCCACAGAGCAAGACTCTGTCTCAAAAAAAACAAAAAACAAAAAACAAAAAAACAAAAACAAATAAAAAACCCACAAAAAACATAGAACAGAAGCAGTTCCCACTGTTAC
Source organism: Gorilla gorilla gorilla (assembly GCF_029281585.2). Classification (NCBI taxonomy): domain Eukaryota; kingdom Metazoa; phylum Chordata; class Mammalia; order Primates; family Hominidae; genus Gorilla; species Gorilla gorilla. The sequence goes on along the minus strand of NC_073241.2, from coordinate 37,387,743 downwards.
GAAGTTACTCCAACTTTCTAGGGCTACCCTGATGTACCAGGTCCTTTACTGGGACTAGAGGGGTACAAACTCTAGGAATCCTGTAGCCTTACCTCAAACCACAGGAAGAATTCCTAGAAGTACTATAAAGTAAACTGTAATGAGAAATTGATAGCTTTCAGACTATAAAACTGTTCAAATATAGTGAAAGAAGAAATAAAATAATTCAGTATCAGATTTTCCTTAGGGGAATGAAAGCAGTTTGAAAAAAGGTTATAAATGATCAGTGACACGAACCAAATGAAACTGACAGAGCAAACGGCATATTAAATCAGACGTACTGGATTTGAAAAGTTATTCATTGCATTCCCTTCCTCCATTCCTTTCGTTTGAAAAGTATCCAACCTTGAGCCAGTTTCTTTGTTTTGAGACAAACAGTGCTGGGATTACAGGTGTAAGCCACCAGCCCGGCCCCTGAAATCAGTTTCTTGACCACAATTTCTTATCCTAGGGATCACCAGGTGGGCCTATGAACCTACTAAAACCACATGCTAAGTTTGCGGGGGATTGTATTTGTGCGGACATTTCCTCTCATAAACATGTTTCATCTTAAAGGTGTCTAAAGGTATCTATGATCTTTAAAAGCAAGGATTTCACTGTTAAGTCAAAACAACTTCTTGAACCATTAGTAGTACTGTACCATACATAGAACATTAAATCGGCACTACATTTAAATACATTTAAAATGGCATTACGTTCATTTTTAAAAGCTATTTCAGATAACGGCACTGCAGGGCAATGCTATTCCAATTAAGAATGTAACAGGCTGGAAGCGGTGGCTCACGCCTGTAATCCCAGCAATTTGGGAGGCCAAGGTGGGTGGATTACCTGAGGTCAGGAGTTCAAGACTGGCCCAGCCAACACAGCGAAACCCCATCTCTACTAAAAATACAAAAATTAGCCGGGTGTGGTGGTGCATGCCTGTAGTCCCAGCTACTTGGGAGGCTGAGGCAGGAGAACCACTTGAACCAGGGAAGTGGAGGTTGCAGTGAGCCAAGATCGTGCCACTGCACTCCAGCCTGGGTGACAGAGTAAGACTCCGTCTCAAGAAAAAAAAAAGAAAGCATATAACAGAAAAGTTTAGTTTTCTTCTACTCAGGAAAGTGAGAGCTTATATTCTTTAAAGTTAGCCTGTGGAACTGTATCTCTTCCTCAGTTATCAGCTGCTATGTCTTAAATTTTACATGCTAAACTGATTGAGGATTTAGTATATGGCTAATCACTCTTATCCAAAGTAAGCGTGGTATTATTAAAAATTCCAGTTTATTAGTTGGTTTAAATATCCTCTGACTCTCAACAGCTTTCCATTAAGAAAAAACTACCTTAATGGGGCATTAAGTTAAGGAATAGAGAGTAGAGAATCTAGATGAGGATTTCCAAGGGAAACAAATCACACGTAACATTTATTCAAGAAAGTGAAGAGCACACTATGTTAATTTTAATTTCGCGTACCCAGACCTTATCTGTCCATCTCTCTGGTTTATCTGGACTATTTGAGGACCAAAGGGAAGAAGGGGAGTAGAGAGTGGACAGGTAAGAGGACAAAGACAAGGCAGCTAAAAGAACAGCAGGGGACTGAGAGAGCTATAACAGTTCTCCAACTGGGAATCAGAAATTCTCTGCAGAGTAACAATCTGGAAAAAGTAAAAAGGGCTTTTAAGATTCTGGTTGGCCAAGCACTGTGGCTCCCCAGCATTATGGAAGGGTGAGGCGGGAAGATCGCGTTAGCCCAGGAGTTCCAGACCAGTCTGGACAACATGGTGAGAACCCGTCTCTACAAAACATAAAAAATTAGCCAAGCATGGTGGCGTGCATCTGTGCAGTGAGCCGTGATCTCATCACTGCACTCCAGTCTGGGTGACAGAGTGAGACCCTGTCACAAAAAACAAAACAAAACAAAATTCTGGTTAAGGGCTGGGCATGGTGGCTCATGCCTGTAATCCCGCCACTTCGGGAAGCCAAGGTGAGCAGATCACTTGAGGCCGGGAGTTCAAGACCAGACCAGCCTGGCCAATGAGAACAACAACAAAAAAAAAAAGAAGAAGAAGAAGAAGAAATTTGTCAGGCGTGGTGGTGTGTGCCTGTAGTCCCAGCTTCTTGGGAGGCTGAGGCAAAGGATCACTTGAGCCAGGAGTTGGAGTCTGCAGTGACCTACGATCGTGCCACTGCACTCCAGCCCGGGTGACAGAATGAGACCCCTTCTCAAGAAAAAAAGAAGATTCTGGTTAAAATCAAGAAATCAAAAAAGAGGCAACTAGAAAAGTTAGGAGACAAACGCAACTATCTGGATTTCCGTAATTATAGATACCAGTAATCTATAAACACATGTCAAAGGCAAAACAATATGATTTCTAGGTATACATTCCCCATTGGGGCACCCATCCCAAGGCTGCTTTCCCTTCAAGCAGTGGTCTTTACCTTTTGAGGGATCACAGACAAATCCACTAAGAAACTGACAAAAGCTACAGAATCACCTAGAAACGAAATACCTGGGAACACACGTACATAAAATTTAGCAGTTTCAGGAGATTTGCAAATACCTTTCAAGTCTGATCCCTGGATCCCAGACGCTGTTTTAAAGGCCTCAAGTCCCAAAATGACCCTACCTATTATAACACATCCACTCCCTCCTAGCCATCAAAATTAAGACGATTCCCTCTGTGCCACTGATCTCAAATAGATCATAAGAAGAAAGCACTACAGGTAGTCACATGGGTAAATTAGGGCAGTGCTGAAACAAGAATCAGAAGGACTGGATTTGAGTCCCAGTTATGACACTAGCAGATATTATAACATCAGGTAAGTCACAACACCGTATTGGCCCAGTGTTTCCTCAGCCATAAATGAGGGGTTTGGAATAAACTAAGGTGCTGACATTTTAAAAGGGAACAGTTTTCCTGTGTTTACTGAATATTTACTGAGCATCTAACATGTTTCAGGTCCCATAGGTAGGTGGTGGGAAAACAAAGAAAAAAAAGACCACCCTCAAGGAGCTACACAGAACAGACAAGTAGACAGTTACAAAACAATGTGGTTCATATTCTAATAAAAGAATATAGAGAACTAAGAAATGAGAGAAGGGGGAGCATTTAACTTTGCCCAAGGAGACTACAGTCTAGTCTTGAAGATGCTTCCCAAATAGATATGGTAGGCATGGAGTATATCCAACACATGAAGACTCCAAGGTGTGAGAGAGTAGCCAATCTTCAAGGGAATTCAGAGTTTGTGCAACCATGTAAAAGCACTGAGATTAGACAGCAGGCAGGAGAATGTGTAACTAGTATGCAAGGGAAGTGTTTTAGAATAAGACAGCTTTGATTCACCTGCCTAACTGGCTGCCCCACTGTAAGTATGAGAAGAAAAGTGTGCACTTGATATCTGACTTCTAAAAATTAGCTGACTCACAAATGGTAAAAATTGTTCTCTAACAATATTTGAACTACAAATTTCTAATAAAGAAAAATGGCGGCCATGCGCAGTGGCTCATGCCTATAATCCCAGCACTTTGGGAGGCCGAGGCGGGTGGATCACAAAATCAGGAGATCAAGACCATCCTGGCTAACACGGTCAAACCCCGTCTCTACTAAAAATACAAAAAATTAGCCTGGCGTGGTGGCGGGCGCCTGTAGTGGTGGCGGGCGCCTGTAGTGGTGGCGGGCGCCTGTAGTGGTGGCGGGCGCCTGTAGTGGTGGCAGGCGCCTGTAGTCCCAGCTACTACTCAGAAGGCTGAGGCAGGAGAATGGCATGAACCCGGGAGGCAGAGCTTGCAGCGAGCCGAGATGACGCCACTGCACTCCAGCCTGGGCAACAGAGCAAGACTGTCTCAAAAAAAGAAAAAGAAAAAAGAAAAATGGCCAGGCACAGTGGCTCATGCTTGTAATCCTAAGCCTTTGGAAGGCTGAGGTGGACGGACTGCTTGAACTCACGAGTTAAAGACCAGCCTGGGCAAGATAGTTAAACCCTGTCTCTACAAAAAATACAAAAAAATTAGCCAGGCCCAGCTACGTGGGGGACTGAGGCAGGAGGATGTCTAAAGCCCAAGAGGTCGAGACTGCAGTGAGCTGAGATCACGCCACTGCACTCCAGACTGGGTGACAAAGTGAGACGCAGTCTCAAAAAGAAAAGAAAGAAAAAGGAAAAAAAGAAAAAAAGAAAAATGTGGCTGGGCGTGGTGGCTCACACCTGTAATCCCAGCAGCACTTTGGGAGGCCGAGGCAGGTGGATCACCTGAGGTCAGGAGTTCAAGACCAGACTGACAAACATGGTGAAACCCCGTTTCTACTAAAAATACAAAAATTAGCTGGGCGTGCTGGTGGGCACCTGTAATCCCAGCTACTCGGGAGGCTGAGGCAGGAGAACTGCTTGAACCCGGGGGGAGCGGAGGTTGCAGTGAGCTGAGATCACACTACTGCACTCCAGCCTGGGGGACAGAGTAAGACTTGGTTTCATAAAAAGAAAAATGAAGTCAGTCAGGAGTTCCATTGTTTGTAAACCCTAATTAATCAACCAATTTCCAAGAGGCTGAGGTGAGAGGCTCGCCTGAGCCCAGGAGTTTAAGGTTGCAGTGAGCTATGATCGCACCACTGCACTTGTACTCCAGACTGGGCAACAGAGTGAGAACTCTTTAAAAAAGAAAGGAATTTAAAAATAAATAAGCCAAATTCCTTCTGAGCCATCACTTCTTAGAAACAACCCATAACATAGCTTTTGCGATTCCCCAGTTTTAGTCTTTTCCTCAGTAGGCACACAGACTCCATTCCTTCTCTCTGCCTTTCTCAAAGCTCAGCCTGATGAAGACAGCAATCAGCAGTGACAAAAGGAAAAGCCAAAAAGGGATCATGAACATTACTCAAAAAGTCAGAATTAACCTCACACAATCAGACCAAATTAAACTTTTCCAACTGCACCCTTTGTTTTGCTGTTCTTGTTTTAGAGACAGGATCTCACTCTGTCACCTAGTCTGTAGTGCAGTGGCACAATTATGGCTCACTGCAGCCCTAACCTCCTGACCTCAAGTGATCCTCCCACCTCAGCCTCCCAAAGCGCTGGGATTACAGGGATGAGCCACCGCCTGGCCAGCACTCTTTCACGATCAATTCTTCCACCTGTGTGCTCTTGGTCCCATTGACTCTTGCTTTCTAAGATTTCTGGCTCCAACAATCATCCCTACTATTTCAACCTGCACCTCTCTCTTTAGGTTCATCCCTGCAATCACATAAATATATCAAGTTGCCCTTTCCTCGTAAAAAGTCATTCATTCAGCACATATTTTCAAGTGCTTACTAAGCACCTGGTACTGCGCAAAGCACTGGCAACGCCTTCATGAAACTCTGAAGAAGTAATAAAAAATATAAACTCAGATTAACAGTCTGTTCTGCTCCAACCCAATAATTCATTTCTAAGAAACCTCCTATTATCAAACTCATGAAATAAAAGACACTTTTCAAAAGGAGCAAAAAGGAATAAGGGACCAGAGTTCCAGGCTCAAAATACTAAATTCATTTTTCCCGCAAGAATTTCAACAAGTTATCAAGTTCTCCTACCACTAAGCAAGTCCAGCTTTTAGTTGTACTCAGTTTTTGCTCAAGAGCAAAGCCTTTCTTTTCCCATGCTCCATGAGCATTACCAAAAAAAGCACAACTCTTCAAAAACATTATCAGAAACATCACCCACTGTTGTGCTAAACAAAGCAGAAAGCCACCTTAAACACTTTTTTCCTACTCAAGCTGTGTTACTTTCAAGATAGTGGTTTGCTTAATGCAAATTGTGTTCCCGAAATCATTTGCTGCTGTATGACAACCAATTCCCGCTATGAAAGGGGAAGTCTTGGGATGCTAAAGAAGTACGCAACAGGGGCTCATACCCAGCATGGGCAGGTCAAGAAGGCCTGCCAAGGAAGTGAGACTTCAGGGATGAGTAGGAGGCAGTTTAAGCAAGAAAGGAAAGAGAAGGGGGGAAAGTTGTGCCAAGGCAAAGAGAACGACATTTACAAACGCCCTAAGGGGAGAATGGACACACACACTTCCAAGAATACAACACAGTGGAAAAGAGGGAGGAAAGTGATAGGGGAAATCAAGCAAGAGACACAGGCCATGAGGTCTTGTGTGCCAGAGGAGGGGCTGAATTTACATTGTGAGCAACGGGAAGCCGTTCAAGGGTGAGAAGTCACACAATCTTGCTTCATTTTAGCTACCTCTCCCCACTTCTTCAAGTTGGGCTTCTAAAAAGAGCAGTGTACACTTGGTAGTTTGCATTTCCTCCTACCTTCTCTCCTGAACTCCAGGTATCTGTCTTGTGTAGTCTGCTGACACGACTCCCTTTAAGGTGTCTGTTAATCTAGCTGCTCAATGTCATGGCCCTCTCAGGCTGGCCCTTACCTGTCAGGTGGCCCTGCTCACCCTCAACTCCCTCCACTGCTTTCCTCCCCACTTCTGTGGTTGTTCCTCACCAGTCTTTTTTGCAAGTTCCTCTTTCTCCACCCATCCTTTTAAATGTTGTCTGTCAAGATTCTGTCCTTGGTCTTTGATATTTCCAAACGCTCTGTATCTTCCCTAGATGATCTCATCAATGTCTAAGACCTCAAATATCACCCATGTGTTCATGATTTCCAAAATCACATTTACTCAGACCCTCTCTCCTGAACTCCAAATTTATACATTCAACTAGCTTCATTTCAGTGTCTCGCAGGTACCTCAAACAGAATTAAAGTTTCAAAACCAAACTTGTACATAACGTAAACCCCTTTACCATTTCATTTCAAATCTGTATCTCCCCTCCATCCCTCCTGCCACTGCCTAACAGAAGCTCATCATGTCTCTTCAGGTTTACTCCAACCGACTACTGCCCTGTGCTGCGTGCCTACACTTTCCTCATCCAGTCTGCTAGCAGTCAGAACGATCTTGCTAACAAGTAAATACGATCAGCCCGGAGCAGTGGCTCATGCCTGTAATCCCAGCACTTTGAGAGGCCGAGGCAGGCGGATCACCTGAGGTCAGGAGTTCGAGACCAGCCTGGCCAACATGGCGAAACCCTGTCTCTACTAAAAGTACAAAAAAATCAACCGGGCATGGTGGTGTGTGCCTGTAATTTCAACTACGCAGGAGGCTGAGGTAAGTGAATCACTTGAACCCGGCAGGCAGAGGTTGCAGTGAGCTGACATCGCACCACTGCACTCCAGCCTGGGCGACAGAGCGGGACTCTGTCAAAAAAAAAAAAAAGAAGCAAATATGATCATGGTATTTCCAGACTTACAATTCCACAGTGAGTTCCTATTAAACAGCTCAAATTCCTTAGTCTGATCTAGGCTCTGCCTTACTCTCCAGCATCTCAACTTCACACCAGTCTCCAGGCTAAACTGTGGGTGGTTCTCTCAGCATTCCCTCAGTGCCTTTGTGCACTCCCTCCTTGCTGGAACAGTAATTCTCTTCACCTCCCTTGTCCTCTTCCCCTGGCCAATGTCTTTCAAGACTTAGGTGAGGTCCTCCCTCCCCCGAGAAGCTTCACCAGAACTCCCATGTGCACCCCTTTTTGGGAAATACAGGACTCCTAGGTACTCAACTCCACAAGACCCTGTGCTTCAAGCTAGCTTTACATGTATCACTTCAGCGTTTTCATCAGCTTACCTATTTACAGGGCTGCATCCTTAAAAACTGGGACTCCTGTCTCTTAACAAGAATCCTCAGTGTGTAACACTAGCACATAACAAGCATGTTATGAACGAATGAATGAAAATATGGAACTACAATGAGGCCCCAAAAGAATAAGCCCTAGAGTGCGCACCTCGAGGGCAGGAATCTTGCCAGGAGCATTCTCTGCTGAATCCCCAAGGCCAGGAGCAAAAGCTGCAACTCCACTGGGGGTCCGGGCATATTTGTGGAATGGCTGAAAGGATGTTCTAAGGCCACAGGAAAACACATAGCCCAAACTTCCTGACTTGCTTTCCATTACTAACTTTCTTGGTTTGTGACCTACTTTTACTGTAACACCAGTGTGCATGCCATGGTTTCTACTGACCAAACTAATGGTCTTGTTTTCAACTAGGAAAAAATAATACGAGCATTGACCAACCAAGGAAACTACAGGATTCCTCGGTAAGAATCTATAGAATGATTTCCTTATCTTTTTGAAAATGGATGTGAAATCTCCAGTGGATGCGAGTTAAGTTCATTTTTCTGGAAAAAGGAATCACAATTCTCATTGAATTTTCAAGGATATTAATGATACCAAAGAAAATTAAATTTTTTAAACCAAAATGTTAAGCTGAATTAAGTTATATTCACTTTTCTCTTTTCAAATCTATTTCGATATATAACCTATCCCTTAGAGAGACAGCAGCCTCTGCTAAAACAAATGTAACTGGAGAAGATGCAGCTGGCAGGCTCTCTCACATGAAGATTCCTACCAGAATTTGCGTTTCAGATTGTCTATAATTAGAAGAGTCCTTACCAGCATTCTTTAAAACTTAGAGCCCTATTCTAACATACTCTGTATCATGGGAATCAGAATATTTATACTTCCCACTAATGTGTTCAAGAAGAAAACGTTACTTTCTGAACACATTTTTCACTGTCATCTAATTAAATGGAAAGGGGAAAAACCCAGGATCATCCACATTTACAGGAAAGCCCGTCTTTTCTTTTACTTTACACAGAGAGAACCAAACATCAGAAGCAGCATTAACTTAACCGTCACCAAATTCAATCTTGGGAATAATACGACAAGGATTAAACGAAGGGGAAAGCAGTTACATCTTTTTAAAAGAGATAAAGTTTTGTTTGAATTAAAAGGTAGTCTAGTTGACATAAAAAAAGCGAATCACAGGTGTTTATACTACATATTGCATCTATGTGAGCTGAACAGGCACGATTAGGGTGATAGGCGTCGGAACACCGTGCCCCCGGGGAGGGGATGAGGGCACTTTCTCAGGGCAAGGAAAGGCTATTTTGATTTGAGGGGGCTTGCAAGAGGGGATTCATTTGTGACACCCGTCTGGGAGCACACATGAAAGCTACGTTTCACTGTAGGGAAAGTATACCTCAGTAAGGAAAACTATAAAGAGAATGACACGCTATCACTGGACGAACACATGCAAAGCGTCTTTCGTTCCGGGAAGGTTCTATGGGGGACGAACCCAGGCTGGGCGCTGCTGGGCCACGGGGGAAAATGAAGACGGAGGGTCCCGAGAGCGCCGCCCTCGCCAGAGGCCACGAGCCACCCCCAACCACCGCGGCTCCGCCAGGAGAGCGAGCTTCGCCTCGCAGAGGGCTGCGGCGGCCGGCCCAGCTCCCAGAGCGGCCTGCTCCCACAGGTCCTGCGCGGGCGCCAGCTGGACCCGGACGCCGCGGCCCGGCTCGCCCGACCCCGCCCTCACCGCTCCCGGGGACGCCAGCTGCCCACCCGGCCACAAAACACCCGGCCAGAGAAAGAGCTGTCCGCGAGCAAGAACCAAGCACAGCGGCGTGGGAGCTACGGCGAAGCTGCGGCCCGGGGGCACGCGCCCGAGTGCCCTCACGGCTTTCCCAAGGACCCCCAGACCCGGGCCGCGCAACGCTGATGGCGCATCCACGCGCTCCCCAAGAAGCCGCTGTGGCACCGCCCTCCAGAACTAACTGCGCTTGCGCTAACCATGAGCTGCTCAGCTCAAGTATGCCTTTTTTTTTTTTAAACCAAAAGGAGCAAGAGAGCGGTCAGCGCAGGCGCGCCCCTGACGCGGCCCGCGCCGCCACTTCCGCCCCGAGCGAGAAGCGAGGCGAGAGGCGGGGGAGGCAGGAGGGACCCTGCGGCCAGGGCACGAGTCCGGGTCTCGGAGGAGGTCGGCGACTGCCGCGTGGGTCCGCGACTCACCAAGTACAGCGGCTGCCAGCGACGCTGAGTATCCAACTCTTCGAACTCCCGCTCGATGGTGGTGGGCATGGCTGCGGGAGCGAGCTGGCGCGAGCAGAGCCTGCGCCGGCGGAGAGGCTCAGGCCCCGTACGATCCGGGGAGAGCGCTGGCGCTGCGGCGCATGCGCGCTGCGCCCCGCGCCCCGCCCCCACGCCCAGCCTGGTCGGCCGTGGGGAAAGTACCTGGAGCGTCGGACGTCAGCGCGCAGACTCGGCGCCCGAGCGCGGCGCGGAGTCGGCGGCGGGGCGGGGCGGGGCGCTCGGGGGGCGGGGCTCGGGGCGCCCAGGTGGGAGGGGGCGGGGCCAGGGGACCACCCGGCGGCCGTGGTCCCGGCGCGCGGCACGAGGTGAGCCGCCCCTTGGGCTTGCGTCTTCCGACAAGAGAGAGGCGGTGGTGTGGGTAGCGCGGGGTTACTGGAATGGGACCCCCTGAGGAAGTCCCCTGAGAAGTCGCCGGCACGCTCCGCCTTCCTTCTTGCTTCCCATTTCTCGTTTTCTTCTCAGCCTTCATAGTTTTTTAAAGTGCTGTATTTGAATATTATTTTAAACATCATCTAGGTCAGTTTAGCGGCCTGTGACCAGCTTGGAAACAAATTCCTCATTCTTTTCTGCCCTGGTGTCAGCTCCTGTAAGCCTGCAGATTTTATGCCAAATAAACCGCTGTAGCAAAAGGAAAGGCAGCCAGCCTCTCCCGGAATTTGGGAGAGGGATACCTTGTTAAGAAAACGCTCTACAACTTACGAATTAGATTTAACTGTAAAAAATAGCACGTCCTCTTTTACCAAACAAATGTACTAGTTAGGGAAATCATCTTGCTTCAGATTTAAGATAGTTCTTTTTTTAGTGCTTGTTATATCCTGCTATATAATCTTCATAAGAAACGTGAAGGGTTAGGAAAGGTTTAGCCGTGCTGTCGAGTATTGGGGTTTAAATTTTAAATATTAACTTAATTCCTCAGTGGCACCAGCCACATTTCAGGTGTGCCATAACCATGTATGGCTAGTGGCTGCTATGTGGCAAAGTACATATGTAGAACGTTTCTATCATCGAAGACAGTTCTTTTGGACAGAGCCGGCCGAGAGGATTACAATACTTGGGGCAGAAAAGTGTCCTTAATCACATAAAATAATGAAAACCCTAGCCAGAAAAAAAAAAAAAAAAAAAAAAGTTGGCTACGGAAGCTAGAAGAAATCGTATTAACAAAAAAGCAGTCAGCAAGCTTTCTACTTACATAGTGTGATTTAGAGATACAGGAAAGCTTCCCCCGAAAGACCTCACAATGTCTAATGGTCCTTGGTTTTGAAATTCTGTCATTGAATCTGATTATTTTGATTAAAGGCATGGTATCTCCCAGAATATCCTGTGAATGTTCGCATTAGTCTGCTCATCAGATTGCTTTCCAACCAAAAAATACTGTGTTCTGCAAAGGAGGGGCATCTTTATCTCAAAGCAGCAGTTCTTATCGCCAAGTATTCAGCATCTCTTTGGAATTCATTTGTCAGCCTCTCTGGTTCCGGGAGCTGTATTTGCCTATCTTAGTTTGCTGAGTGCAGCGAAGAATCTAGAACAGTGGTTCTCACACCAGCATCATTTGCATCCAGTGTGAGCTTCTTTGAAATGCAAATTTGAAGGCCTCACCCCAAACTACTGAATCAGAATCTCTGGTGTTGGGGCCCCGGGAGACTACTTAAGCAAGCTCTCCTGGGGATGCCTGTGCCCCCCCAGAGTTTGAGAACGATTGCTCCAGAAGAATACCTATACAGGGCTGCACTGAAGCCCGGGGGTAAAAAGAAAACAGAGGTTAACTTGCTTCGAGATATCCTGCTGACAAGATATGACTTGGTCTCTCTGACATATGTGACCCCCAACCCAACTAGTTCCTAGCTTGCTGTTTCTGAAGGACCCCAAATGTAGACTTTTGCCCCTTTTGACGTCAAGATCAGAAGTTCTCAGGATTTTAAAATGTCAAGCTTCCCTATTGCCCCCAAATTGTTCAAATTCCTTTGATAGTAGGCATACTTTTATGTGCATACTGTTTATATATTTGAGGAAATACATAATGAACAAAGTCTATTAATTTAAAAAATTACAAATTCATTTAAAAGAATTATGAAATTAAGTAGCCATGTGTATTTTTAAATAATAGTACATATATGTATGAGATACTCATTTTACAGATAATGCTTGGTGGATTATATATTTGGATTCATAGCAATGTCTTCAACTTACTCCTTGGCCCCTTCAATCCCTGTTTGGGAACCACTGCTCTAGACCGAAGGAAATGAAGCATAGCGAGAGTTTGGAGTCCCTTCTTTCACTGGAACAAGGCCTGCCTTCTGCACTTCAGTATACTGTTTAAGAGGCTCTCTCCCCTCAATGTATAATTTATACCCCTTTCAGAGAAAACTCTACTTACTACCCATAGCCCCTCCTGTGGTTTGAATAATGGTGTCCCCTCCAAAATTCACGTTGAAACTTTATCCTCATGGTGGCAATATTAAGAGGTTGGCATTTTGGGAAGTGATTAAGTTATGAGGGTTCTGCTCTCATGAATTTGATTAGTGCCTCATAAAAGGACTGGAGGGAATTAGCTTGGGCCGTTTTTGCCCTTCTGTCCTGCCATGTGAAGGCCCCTAGGTGGCACCATGAGGAATGGGCCTTCAGCAGACACCAAACCTGCTGGTGCCTTGACCTTGGACTTCTCAGCCTTCAGAACTGTGAGAAATAAATTTCTGTTATTTGCAAATGACCCAGTTGCAGCTATTTCATTATAGCAGCACAAACAGACTACCCTTATAGCTAGAACTTCAGAGGCACAAGCATATCAAAATACAGCCTAAAAGCCTAGTGTCTACAAGAGCTGTACATTTATAGAGCTGGGCAGATATTTGTTATACAAATTCAGATTGTACAGATTACAGTGAGAATGAACTTCAGTTAAATATATGTAGTTTTTAATAAACTTTTAATTGAAATATACACAAAAATGCACACAAATCACAAGTGCATAGCTCAGGGAGTTTTTACAGAGTGAACATAGCTGTCTATCAATACTCAGGCCAAGAACAGGAACTTTATCTGTCCTCCAGAAAGCCCCTGGAGCGCCATCCTAAATCCTCCCCCTTGAGTAACCAGCCCCATGCCCTCTAACACCGTAGATTAGTTTTGCCTTTTTTGAACTTTGTTTAATTATATAATATGTGCTTTTTAATGTCTGACTGCTTTTGCTCAAGTTAGTGAGAGTCATCCACGTTGTAGGAATAGTTTGTTCATTCTTGCTGCTAAATAGCATATGATTGTTTGAGTCTACTACCATTTATTTGTTCTGAATTTGGTTGTTTCCAGTTTGGCCTTATCATGAAGAGAACCATTAAGGACATGTTTGTCCTTGTCTTTTGGTAGACATACACTCATTTCTTGTGGGCATATGTCTAGGAGTGGGATTGCTGGATTGCAGTGTATCTATATGTTCATCATACACTGCTGAACAGTTTTCTGAGTGATTGCATCCGCACTTGAGCTTGGACACAGGATAAGGATGGCCACTATCATCACTTCTGTTCTATACTGTATAGTTATAGCAACAAGTGAGGAAAATTAAGAAGTGGTATAATGATTGGAAAGGATGAAACAAAGTTGATATTATAGCCAATATATTGTACACGTAGAAAATCCAAAGTAATCTACAGGTAAACTATTAGATTAATAAGTGAATTTAGGCTAGGTACAGTGGCTCACACCTGTAATCCAAGCACTTTGGGAAGTCAAAGTGGGAGGATCACTTGAGGCCAGTAGTTGGAGACCAGCCTGGGTAACATAGTGAGACTCCATCTCTAGAAATAAAAAAATTAGAAAAATTGAATTTAGCAATGTCTTTGAAAACAAAGTCAATATAAGAAAAAGCAGTTGTATTTTTTTTTTTTTTTTTTTTTGACGGAGTCACTCTGTCGCCCAGGCTGGAGTGCAGCGGTGCGATCTCAGCTCATTTCAACCTCCGCCTCCTGGGTTCACGCCATTCTCCCGCCTCAGCCTCCCAAGTAGCTGGGAATACAGGTGCCCGCCACCACGCCTGGCTAATTTTTTAGTAGAGACGGGGTTTCACCCTGTTAGCCAGTATAGTCTTGATCTCCTGACCTCGTGATCCGCCCACCTTGGCTTCCCAAAGTGCTGGGATTACAGGTGTGAGCCACTGCGCCTGGCAGAAAAAGCAGTTGTATTTCTACATAGCAACAGCAACTAGAAAATTTTTAAACATTGGAATATAAACTATTCTGAAAAATTCTTAACAAAAGATTAGCAAAACCTCTAGTCTGAAAACCACAACATATCACTCAGAGGAATGAAAGAAGAGCTAAATAAATGGAAGGATATATGATGTAATGTCTTGGAAACTTTAGTATTGTAAAGTTGCCAATGCTTCTCAAAGTCATGTATGAATTCAGTGCAATCTCAATCAAAATCTCACCATATTTTTGTAGTGGAAATTGACAAGCTGATGCTACCATTACAAATAAAAATGCAAGGGGCCAAGAATAGCCAAAATAATCTTAAGGAAGAAGAAAATGGAAGTTTTACCTCACCAGATAATAAGATTTACTCTAAAGCTACAATAATTAAAACAGCGTGTTCTTAGTGTGAAGATAGACAAATAGAAGAATGGAACAGAATAGAGTCTAAAGAGGAACTCAAGGGCCAAAAGTAGCCAAGAAGAACAGATCTGGAAGACATTATCCCTCCAGATATCAAGATCTCTTATAAAGATATGTGGTATCGATGCAAGGAAAGGCAAGCTGACCAAGGCAAGCTGACCAGTGGAACTAAACAAAGTCCAGAAACAGGTTCACACATATAGTCATCCAGTGTGTATCTTTGTGTGTGTGTATTTCACAAAGGCTAAAGTAATGTGTCTTCAATAAATGGTGCTACATCCAAAAGAGCATAACTATATGTTTCCATTTTATATGAAGTTCAAAAATAGACGACAGAATAGTGTTTACCTCTGGAGGCAGCTGGGGGCTGCCTCTGGTAGGGTGGGGGTGTTGCCTGGGAAGAAGCATGAGAGAATCTTCAGGGGTCCTGGAAATATTCCATATCTTGATTTGGTTGGTGGTACACTGTTGTGTATAATATACACGTATTTGTACATGTGTGTATAAAATGTCATTGAGCTCCACATTTAAGATTTTTTGGACTTTATTATATGTATGCTAACCTCAATAAAACTAAAAAATTCCTCACTCAAGAGTGAAAACTTTTTTAATTTAAATAAAAATAAACGCTATTTCATTTAGAAATGGAAACCAGGCACATTATCTTACACAGTATTTCATAAACTACCATCACCTAGTGAATATGGCAAAAGACTGTATATGGCTTCAAAGCCACATAATGCACCTAAATTCTCTAAAATTGCCAGCAATTACAAAGTGATAGATATGAGCCACATAGGATCAAGATGGGGATTCACTCATTCCATATTCTGGAGCCACAAAGTATATCTGCTGCCTAGGTTTGGACCAAATGCAATTAATGTATCAAACAAAAAATCCTAATATTTATTCAGCTTCATCCACAGCCTCCAAAAATGGTTTTAGTAAAAGACCAAATAAATTACGGTTTTTAAAAAAACTTTCGGGGCTGGGTGCAGTGGCTCGCGCCTGTAATCCCAGCACTTTGGGAGGCCGAGACAGGCGGATCACGAGGTCAGGAGATTGAGACCATCCTGGCTAACACGGTGAAACCCCGTCTCTACTAAAAATACAAAAAATTAGCCAGGCGTGGTGGCGGGCGCCTGTAGTCCCAGCTACTCGGGAGGCTGAGGCAGGAGAATGGCGTGAACCCAGGAGGCGGAGCTTGCAGTGAGCCGAGATGGTGCCACTGCACTCCAGCCTGGGCGAAAGAGCGAGACTCCGTCTCAAAAAAAAAAAAAAAAAAAAAAAAATTTCAGGCTCGGTGTGGTGGCTCACACCTATAATTGCAGCACTCTGTGGGACCAAGGTGAGTGAGTCAGCATGGCCGACATGATGAAACCTAGTCTCTACTAAAAATACAAAAAGAAGCTGGGCGTAGTCACGCGTGCCTGTAATCCCAGTGACTCAGGAGACTGAGGCAGGAGAATCACTCAAACCTGAGAGGCAGAGTTTGCCGTGAGCCAAGATTGCGCCACTGCACTCCAGCCTGGGCAACACAGCAAGATTCCGTCTCAAAAAAAAAGCTGGGTGTGGTGGCACATGCCTGTAATCTCAGCTACTCAGGAGGCTAGGCATGAGAATTGCTTGAGCCTGGGAGGCAGAGGTTGCAGTGAACCAAGACGGCGCCTGTTGCACTCCACCCTGGGTGACAGAGTGAGACTCTGTCTCTAAAAAAAAAAAAAACTTCCAAAAATAACTACCTAACCCAACTACACAGAATATGTGGTAGGCCTTCCAATGAACTATCATAGTCCCTAAATATGTCAGTTATCAATTTATTGACATTAAGCTCAAAGCTTACTTTTTCACCTTCTCTATGAAAATGGATCTGGGCCCTTTAAATATTTTTCCTTTGCCAGCTGACAGTGTTAAGCTTTGTCAGTAGGGGAAGTGGAGAGACACTTAAGGAGAAAGGGCTTGCTGGGAACCGCACGGGAACTGTGCTTGCTGGGCTGACTCCAGTGACCAGCAGCCTCCCCCAGCACCTTGCTCCTGGGGGTGCGTCTGTAGCAGAGTACCTCCCGTGAGACATCTCCCCGTGAGCAACTTTCCCATACACCCAGAGGGCAATAGAGTAGATTGAATGGGGGCCTCTCAAAAATGTGTCTGCCTGGAACCTGTGAATGTGACCTTCTATGAAAAAAGGGTATTTGCAGATTGAGCTACGAATCCTAAGATCAGATCATCTTGGATTATCAGGGTGAGCCCTAAATCCAATGACAACTGTCCTTCTAGAAGAAGGGCAGGGAGAGATTTGAGACAGGAAAGGGCCATATGAAGATGGAGGCAGAGGTTAGTCACTCAGCTACGGGGAACACCTGGAGCACCCAGAAGCTGGAAGAGGCAATGAAGGCTCCTCCCTGAACCCTTCCGAGGGAGGAGAGCCCTGCAGACACCTTGGTTTTGGACTTCTGACCTTTAGAACTAAGTGAGGATAAATGGTGTTGTCTTAAGCCACCAAGTCCATGGTCATTTGATATGGCAGCCAGCTGTACAAGGTTTCCAGCTAGTTCCACAAATGCACCCCCACAGGGAGGGCTCTCCATGCAGCGGGCTAGAGGCACGCCTTCTCTAAGAAGGTCTGGGACTCCTTAGAGCTTCATCCCTCAGCTTCTCAATGAAAAAAAATCCTTAAGCTTCTCAATGAAAAAACTTTTGAATGGAAGTACCTTAAAATTAAGGATTTCTGTTCAGCAAATGACAGCATTAAGGAAAAGGGTGAACTGCAGAGTAGACGTTTTGCAATGAATACATCCCCAAAAGACTCAGGCCCAAAATAAAGAACGCCTACAAGTCAGTATGAGAAAGATAGCTTAATAGGAAAACGGGCAAGAGATTTTTGAGTAGGCATTTTGTGAAGAGGATATCCAAATGGCCAGTAAGCATATGAACCTTACCCTCATTAGTCACTAGAGAATGCCAGTTACCCCTATAATGAGATAATACCTCACCCCACCAGAGTCGCAGGAACCGGAAGCAGCTATAGGTCTTACACCTGCGGGGTGAATGAATGTTGACTGGGGGAGTGAGGAGTGTAACCGGGCCCTTTGAGATTTCAGCACCCCACATTTTTAGTGGCTGAAACCATGAACATTCTGATCAGGCCCTTGCCTGCTTGCACATGTTAACTGCCCGCTTTCTGCCAATATCCCTTGCTCCCTCAATATAATGATAAACTGCTGATGTGCTGTTTCTTCATCAAGAGGAGAAGATAACTTCAAGGTCACAAAACATTTTTGCAGAGGGAATGGATGCTGTTAAGGATGTCATGACCGGCTGTTGATGCCCAGAAGTCTGGTTGTTCAAGGCACTATCTGAGACTGAAGAAACACAGACTTTCCCATCGGTTCCCTGAAACTCCCCCTCCCTTTTGTCTAGCTGCACAAAAACTCCCTGCTTCACCTTTTTGTTAAGACGGATTTGAGAGATACTGCCCTCCTGCCTTCTCGCCTTGGTCAAATTGAATAAAACTTTCTCTGTCTCCAAGCACCGGTGTCTCAGTGTTTGGCCCCAGCTGCTCATGGGGTACACAGGTCTGAGTTTGGGGTTCTACAATAGAAGTACAGTCCTAGCAAATCAAGCTGCATTGAACCATTCCAGAGGACAAAGGGTGGCATAAAAATCTGTTGGAAGAGAAGTTACCAGAGAGTGACAGATATATACTTTACCACATTGTTAAGATAAATATCACAATTTTGCCTTGATTGGTCTTGGAAGAAAGAATAAATAATGGATAAAGGAAGATGAAAACTAGGTGACTTTGATCAGTATTCTAAAAATCATTCATGTAGCTTTTGTTGTTGTTGTTTTAGAGACAGGATCTCACTCTGTCTCCCAGGCTGGGGTACAATGGTGCGATCATAGCTTACTGCAGACTCCAACTCTTGGGCTCAAGAGAGCCTCCCATCTCAGCCTCCAGAGCTGGGACTACAGGCATGTACCATGCCCGGCTAATTTTTAAATTTCTTTTGTAGAGATGGAGTCTCACTATGTTGCCCAGGCCAGTCTCAAACTCCTGGCTTCGAGTGATCCTCCTGCCTTGGCCTCCCAAAGCATTGGGATTACAGGTATGTGCCACCATGCCAGGCCCTAAAATGATTAGTTCTTGAGTACTTTGTTAGAACCATATTCCTTTGTATGTGTTAGGTGGTTCTCAAGTCTCCTTAATTCTTGAAATCCAGGGCTTTTTATTTATTTTGATAATTTTGAGTCTGCATCCATCACTGTCCCAGAGGATGTACAGTTGTGAAACCGTTGGCACACTAAGAAAGGTAATTAAAGAGAGTTTAAGGACAGAATGATTTACAGAGTTGTGGACAAGATTAGAAGAAATCAGTAAAGCAGGGCTAAACACTCAGGGTTAACAACTGTGTGGAAATTCTACCAATCCATGGGTCTGAAGGTGCAGGGGACAGGAGCAGTTACCAAAACCCAGAGAGAGGGCAGGAGAGGGCTACCAGATGGGCAATGTGGCTTTCTGTGAAGGAGCACAGCCACAGCAGGCCCATGGCTTTGGCAGGAACACACACTGTATTCCTTTCCTACTGCTGCTGTGACAAATGACCACAAGGAGTCCAGGGGCCCTGACTCATATTCAACTAGTATGAGGGCTCATAGAAGTGAAGCAGTGTTGAAGCAATTAAAGCTTCTCCAGCTCAGCTTATCACATCTGAATTCAAGACCTTGTCTATAGGCCAGGCACGGTGGCTCACGCCTGTAGTCCCGGCACTTTGGGAGGCCGAGGCGAGTGGATAACCTGAGGTCAGGAGTTCGAGACCAGCCTGGCTATCATAATGAAATTCCGTCCTACTAAAAATACAAAAATTAGCCGGGCTTGGTGGTACGCCCCTGTAATCCCAGCTACCCGGGAGGTTGAGGCAGGAGAATCGCTTGAACCTGGGAGGCGGAGGTCGCAGTGAGCCGAGATTGTGCCACTGTACTTCAGCCTGGGCAACAAGAGCGAAACTCCATCTCAAAAAAAAAAAAAACAAAAAAAACCTTGTCTATAAAACTGTCTTCTTTCCCTGTTTTCCCTATCACAGCTAATGGCATCACTTATTCAACCAAGCTACAAACCTGGAAGTCATCTTCAACATCTCTCTATCCTTTATCTTCTGTGTCTAATGGGTCGCTGGTTTCTGTTGCTTCTTGCCTCCCAAGAAATCTCTCAAATCAATGCTCTGCTCTCTGTCTCCCCCTGCTGCTGCCTTAATAAAGATTTCATCCTCTTCCCGTCTCCTGCTCTATCCTGATGCTCGACCTTCCCTTGGGTACCACCATTGGGTACCAGTATGGTGCCTGATTATAGTAGATGAAAAGTCAATGTGGCCGGGCGCGGTGGCTCACGCCTGTAATCCCAGCACTTTGGGAGGCCGAGGCGGGCAGATCCCGAGGTCAGGAGATCGAGACCATCCTGGCTAACATAGTGAAACCCCGCCTCTACTAAAAATACAAAAAATTAGCTGGGCGTGGTGGTGGGCACCTGTATTCCCAGCTACTCGGGAGGCTGAGGCAGGAGAATGGCGTGAACCCAGGAGACGGAGCTTGCAGTGAGCCGAGATCGCGCCACTGCACTCCAGCCTGGGTGACAGAGCAAGGCTCCATCTCAAAAAAAAAAAAAAAAGAAAAGAAAAGAAAAGAAAAGAAAAGAAAAGTCAATGTGATTGCAAGAATAACAGTGAATATTTGTTGGACATTCTATTGTTTCCAAATTTCCTATTACATAAAAATGTTGTAATATCTTTTTCAGACATAACTCGTCTCTTCTTTTTTTTTTTTTTTTGATGGAGTTTCGCTCTTGTTGCCCAGGCTGGAGTGCAATGGCGCGCTCTCGGCTCACCACAACCCTAGTCTCCCGGGTTCAAGCGATTCTCCTGCTTCTGTCTCCTGAGTAGCTGGGGTTACAGGCATGCGCCACCACGTCCGGCTAACTTTGTATTTTTAGTAGAGACGGGGTTTCTCCAGGTTGGTCAGGCTGGTCTCGAACTCCCGACCTCAGGTGATCCGCCCGCCTCGGCCTCCGAAAGTGCTGAGATTACAGGCGTGAGCCACCACGCCCGGCCCACCTCTCTTCTTTTGAAGGACTTTTCCTTTGGATAAATACCCAGAAGTGTAATTATTGGTCCAAAAGTTTATTAGTTATCTCCATTTGGGTTTGTCTAGAAGCAAACCCTGAGATGGAGATTTGAGCAAGTGTCTTACATGGGAGGTGATGCCGGGAAACACTAGTAAGGGAGAAGGGAAGGGAAACAGGGAAAAGAAGAAAGCGTGTTTATTAACAACCAGTTAGCACTGTGGGCAACAAGAGGACTTCCAGCCTGCTGGGAAACTCTGGGGGGTGGGGGACAGTAAAGAACATATTGTCAAAGTTTCCAGACCAAAGGGCAAGGAAACTCAGTTTTAACCACCAACTCCCCACCTGTCATGGTTTGAAGACTGTTTCTAGAGCTACTTAGCTCTCTGCCACTCCTACTTTGCCCTGTATGTAAGCTGAGCTTGTTTCCATGGCCAGAAAAAAAAATTAAAGCAGAAAATAGCCTCTGGATGTAGAAGTACATGCTGAAGGTATGTGGGAAAGGTGCTTAAAGCACCTGCTGCTTTTTTTTTTTTTTTTTTTTTTGAGACAAGGTCTTGCTCTGTCACCTCGGCTGGAGTGCAGTGATATAATCTCAGCTCACTGCAACCTCTACCTCTTAGGCTCAAGCAATCCTCCCACCTCAACCCCCTGAGTAGCTGGAACCACAGGCGTGTGCCACCATGCCCAGTTAATTTTTGTATTTTTTGTAGAGAGGGGATCTTGCCGTGTTGCCCAGGCTGTTCTTGAACTCCTGGACTCAAGTCATCCACCTGCCTTGACCTCCCACAGTGCTGGGATTACAGGTGTGAGCCACTGTGCCCAGCCAGATATTTTTATAGCTTTTGAAATCCACTGTTAAATTGCTGTATGAAAGAATAGAATCAATGTAATGCTATAGGCAGCGATTTAGAACTATATGTTTGCCCACATCCCTATGAACCCTCCCGCCTTGGCCTCCCGGAGTGCTGGGATTAAAGGCATGAGCCACTGTGCTTGGCCTCGTTCCTTTTTATCCACAACTACTTCCCACTTCTTACTATTTTATGCTTATGTGCATATCAGGCTGCTTCTGAAATGAAATACTATTATGTTAATAAAAAACACAAAAGAATTGATATTGTTGCAAAAACATACTTTCTCCCAGGTGAAACAGAGTCCAGACAGTTTTAATTAACATTTCTTTGACTAGAAAAATTTACATGAAGTATATTGTATATTCTTGTTATTAGAAGACACATTCAAATCCCTGAATCTTAATTAGTTCATAGCCGTATGAATGATCATCTCTGAGCACCTTTCACTTTCCGCTCTGGGGCTTCTCTGATGTTGTGACTTGCAACACCTAAACGAACACACAATTCACTGAAACATTCTTAACTCAGATGTGCAGAGGAGTTAGCACCAGTGGCACCACTCTTAACCGATGTTGATTTCCCCTTTCACACCCCAGGAAGGCAATTATTTGATTTTTTTTGTTTTGCTTTTGTTTTGTTTTGTTTTGTTTTGAAACAAGGTCTTGCTCTGTTGCCCAGGCTGGAGGGCAATGGTGTGATCATGGCTCACTGCAGCCTTGACCTCCCGGGCTCAAGTGATCCTCCCACCTCAGCCTCCTGAGTAGCTGGGACTAGGTGCATGCCAACATGTCCAGCTAATTTAAAAAAAGTTTTTTTGTAGAGATAAGGTCTCACTATGTTGCCCAGGCTGGTCTTGAACTCCTGAACTCAAGGGATCTTCCTGCCTCGGCCTCCCAAAGTGCTGGGATTATAAATGTGAGCCACTGCACCGAGCCTCCAGGTGGCCGATTCTCGGATGCATTTCTTATGGCTCCTTAGAAAGTCCCAGTGGGGGCCGGGCGTGGTGACTCATGCCTGTAATCACAGCACTTTGGGAGGTCAAGGCGGGTGGATCACCTAAGATCCAAGGAGTTTGAGGCCAGCTTGACCAACATGGTGAAACCCCATCTCTACTAAAAATACAAAAATCAGCAGGGTGTGGTGTCAGGCACCTGTAATCCCAGCTACTTAGGAGGCTGAGGCAGAAGAATCTCTTGAACCCAGGAGGCGAAGGTTGCAGTGAGCCAAGATCGTGCCATTGCACTCCAGCCTGGGTGACAGAGTGAGTCTCTGTCTTAAAAAGAAAGAGAGAGAGAGAGACAGACAGACAGAGAGAGAGAGAGACAGAGAGACAGAGAGAGAGAGAGAAAGAAAGAGAGAAAGAAAGGAAAGAAAGAAAGAAAGAAAAGAAAGAAAGAAAGAAAGAAAGAAAGAAAGAAAGAAAGAAAGAAAGAAAGAAAAGAAAGTCTCAGTGTGAACAAGCGTCATTTGTGCCTGGTGATGGACGTGACAAGGCTTTCTTATGTTTGCTTTTCCTCCTCACCTGTTCATCCTCCTTCCCTGCACTGCTGCTCTCTAGAAGCGCTTTCCCAAATAAAGTCCTTGCAACAAGCCTTGGTCTCAGGGTCTGCTTTCAGGGAACTCAGGCTAAGGTAATTAGTCACAGAAATGGGCCTAGGAAGCAGATTCTCAGGATGGGATTTTGGAGCTGGAAAACACAGAGCTAAGAAACACATGGCTGGAGTGAGTGGCATCTGGTAACATCACGATTGCTAAGGATCTCACCCTGGTGGCTTGGGATGAGGTGCAGGTGGAAGGTAAAGCCTTGGGCTGTGTGGCAGCTCCGGCACCTAAGTGGTATTGGGGCGAGGCGAACTATAATGATTTTGGAGGTTCCTGGTCTTTGTTAAATGCTCTGGACGTCTTGAAAAAAAAAGTCAAACAGGTTTCCACCTGCAACTGTCAGCTTGAGGCAGATTGTGGAAGCAAAGGGGCTCCATAACTGCATTCAAGGAGACGCTCATTTTATTCATAGAGTGTGTGGATGAAAATCAGGCACAGCACTGTGTTATTAGGAAAACAGAGATGCAAAGGAGCATGAATGCATAGCCATAAATGGTCTCGTCCTCAAATCATTGACTTGAGAAATACCTGGGTGGACTTGGACCAGCCTGAGAACCTTGCAACCCCAGGTTTTTTTGGCTCCCCCAGGCCAGCAGATGTGCGCCCCCATTCTTACTAGATTCACAGAAGCCCTCACATGAGAAAGTGTCTCAAAGGGCAAGGAAACTCAGTTTTAGCCACTAACTCCCCAAAAGCAACGTCTGCCACCACTTGTTACCTCCATACTAAGAAGCAGGGTCTGATCCCAACACAGCTTAGGTAAACAGTCCAAACTCCAGGCAGAAATCTTATATATCCAAAGAATTGTAAGACCTGTCTAATGTGGACCAACAGGAAGGAGAGGAAAATGGGCAATTATAAAGCTTAAGGTGTTGGGCCAAGGAAGAGACAAATATAAGGATGAGTAGAGAAGGATTTATTGATATAGGAATATACCCCTTGGTTTGGGAGTCCTAGTCAGGGCATCTGAATCCACTTCTCATCCACTGCTCGGATAGTTTCCTGAAGCTTGGGCAGGAAGATGACCTACAATGAATGAGGTGACGATGCTTTAATTTCCTTGGCAGAATACTAGACGAACTCAGGGAAATTGGACATTAGAATAGGCTTAGTATGTGGTATCAGAGAACCCACTTCCTGGCTGTGTTCTTTGGGAAGACTCAGAGGAGACTCCCTTCATATAGCGCAAAGACCCACTGGTGAGGGAGGCATGACCATCTTTGAGAAGCTTGGTAGGAATTGTCCTTTGTAGGCCAGAGCCGGCCAGTGGAAGATGCTGCCAATGGATGCCAGGTATCAATGGGCATGACGGGATTCTGAAATCGCAGAGAGGAGGCAGCAGCAGAAGGGGAATGAAGTTAGTATCATGGGCAGCAAGGCCAGCATGGCAGTTATGCTGCTGTGACCTGCTAGGATCTGTGGGCTCTGTTCCAGGGGCTGAGACGGGTGAACAACAATTAGGTTGTGACTTGACTTGGACAATTTGAAAAAAAAAAAAAAGAAGTGCTGGGAAGCTGAGGTTTGAAATTAGCCACTGCAATGGAAAATCGCGATCCTTCATTCAATTTCCAAAGCTAAGTCAGTTCACAGATCTAATGCACATTGATTGAAGGGAAGCCTGCCAGTTCTCTGTAATGAAAGACTCTGCACCACCACTAAAAATATAGATGATAACTATTACCCTAGTCCTTCACCAGTGGAACCTACAGCCACCTAGCAGCCCAATGGTGCCAAGGAAATGGATAGAAAATCTGAGTTGAAACTTCAGATACCACGGGACCTGAAATCCTGTTATGTTCCTCCAGTTACACTCAGAGCTTTTGAAGGGCAGATGATACATGGAGTTCTGACCCAAGTATACCCTGCAGTGGGTCCACTGGGTCCAGGAACATGGCCTGTGGTTATTTTCTCAGCTCCCACATGTATAATTAGGATAGATATATACCTAGTAGTTGGCAGAAACCTTACAATGATTTCTAGACATCTAGACATAGGGGGAAAGACACAGGGGAGAAGTCCCTGAAAAATCAGAAGCAATACTAGAAGGAATTGCAGAGATTAGCACCACCATAAGCAACTTCAAGGATGGAGGGTGGCAGTCCCCTTCAATTTACCCAAGTGGCCCTTACAAAAATTACATAGATCATGGCAGATAAGGGTGGACTACTGTAAACCTAACTAAATGGAGCCCTGCTGGGCGCGGTGGCTCACACCTGTAATCCCAGCACTTTGGGAGGTTGAGGCGGGCGGATCACCTGAGGTCAGGAGTTCGAGACCAGCCTGGCCATCATGGTGAAACCCCATCTTTACTAAAAATACAAAAATTAGCCAGCTGTGGTGGCGCATGCCTGTAGTCCCAGCTACTCAGAAGGCTGAGGCAGGAGAATTGCTTGAACCTGGGAGACAGAGGTTGCAGTGAGCAGAGATCGTGCCACTGCACTCCAGCCTGGGTGACAGATCGAGACTCTGTCTCAAAAATAAACAAATAAATGAATAAATAGGCTTGGCGCGGTAACTCATACCTGTAATTCTAGCACTTTGGGAGGCCGAGGTGGGTGGATCACGAGGTCAGGAGTTTGAGACCAGCCTGGCCAACACAGTGAAACCCTGTCTCTACTAAAAATACAAAAATTAGCCGGGCATGGTGGCGCACACCTGTAGTCCCAGCTATGCAGGAGGCTGAGGCAGGAGAATTGCTTGAACCCAGGAGGTGGAGGTTGCGGTAAGCCAGAATCAGGCCACTGGGATCCAGCCTGGGCAACAGAGCGAGACTCCATCTCAAATAATAATAATAATAATGATAATAAATAAATAAATAAATAGAGCCCCAATCATAGGTGGTATGGACTGTAGCATGGAGTACACAATGTGGTATACAGTATGAACAATCAACACAGTTTCCAAAGCTTGTTATGTGGCTACTGAACCATTAATATCATACTTCTCAATATCTGCCAATAAAGAGGATCAAAATAGTTAGTTTTTACTTGGAATGAACAACATTCATCACACTCACTGTCTTGCCCCAGAACCTCTACTTTCTGTCACAACATAGCCCACCAGGGTCTTGATCTTCTTGGCATCTGCAGAATGTCACATCAGCCCACTGTTTGAGGATGTCATGTTAACTGGACCTGGTGTGCGGGAAGTTGCAAGTCCTCTGGCTGCCTTGGTGAGACGTATGCATCAGAGTGTAGCAGGTACACTGTAAATATTAAGAAATCCAGGCTGGACGCGGTGGCTCACTCTTGTAATCCCCGCACTTTGGGAGGCCAAGGTGGGCGGATCACCTGAGGTCAGGAGTTCGCGACCAGCCTGACCAACATGGAGAAACCCCATCTCTACTAAAAGTACAAAATTAGCCGGGCATGGTGGCACATGCCTATAATCGCAGCTACTCAGGAGGCTGAGGCAGGAGGATCCGTTGAGCCTAGGAGGTGGAGGCTGCAATGTGCCATGATTGTACCACTGCCCTCCAGCCTGGATGACAGAGCGGGACCCTGTATTGAAAAAAGAAGATAAAAGAAAAGAAAATTCACTCCCTGTTAAAGTTTTTAAAAGATGAAATGGTCTGAGACATGATGAAACATTCTAGTGTAAAGAACATATCATTGCACCTTGCCCTCCCTACCACTGAGAAAGAGGCAGAGCATTTGGAAGTCCTCTTTGAATTTTGGAGGCATCATGTGCTACACTTAGAAACTTTGCTTCAACCCATTTATCAGATGACTTACAATTCTGAGTGGCACCCAGAGCATGACCGGGTTTTGCATCGAGTCGAGGTCCTGGTGCCCCTCCTCTCCTCACTGCTGGAGGTTTCTTAGCTGCAGTTCATGCCCTCCATCTGGTTCCCTATGACTCCTTTCTCAGCCCATCGCCATCTGACCGTACACGGTCATGTGTTGTTGTCGTTGTTGTTTTTTCCTGCTGTTGCCTCCTCACTCCTCCAGACATGATCTGAGACCACCCCAGCCAGCTCTCTCTTTCACATGGCCCACACTCTGGCCACAGAAAGCAGCCACGCATCTTTGCCCTGGCAAGCTTGAGATGATACTTAATTTTATGTGTCAATCTGACTGCACCATGGGGTGTGCATATTAAACACTATTTCTGGTGTGTCTGTGAGGGTGTTCAGGATGGGACAGACATTTGAATCGGTGGCTCAGAAAAGTCGATTGCTCTCCGTCCAATTCGTTAGGGGCCTGAGTGAACCACAAGGGGAGGGTGGGGGAACTCACCCATTTTTTTGGTCCTGCCTCACTGTTTGAGCTGGGACACAGGTTTCATCCTGCCGTTGGGCTGGAATTTACACCACTGGCTTCCCTTGTTCTCAGACCCTTGGACTTGGATTGGAATTACAGCCGTGGTTTTCCTGGGTCTTGAGTTTTCAGATGGCAGATCGTGACACTTTTTACCTTCATGCTCATGCAAGCCAGTTCCTCATAATCTCTCTCTTCTCTCTCTCTCTCTGTGTGTCTACAATATGTGCCATATAACAAGGTTTTGTTCAACAACAGACCGCATATATGATGCCAGTCCCCTAAGATTATAATGGAGCTGAAAAATTCCTATCACCTGGTGATGGAGTGGCCATCGTAACATCTTAGCACAGCTCATTGCTCATGTGTTTGCAGTGGTGCTGGTGTAAACACACCTGCTGTGCTGCCAGTCATATAAAAGTCTAGCATACAATTACATAAGGTATGGCACGGTGGCACATGCCTGTAATCCCAGCACTCTGGGGGGCCGAAGCAGGTGGATCTCTTGAGGTCAGGAGCTTGAGACCAGGCAGACTAACATGGTGA
The DNA here is from genome assembly GCF_029281585.2 of Gorilla gorilla gorilla. Taxonomy (NCBI): domain Eukaryota; kingdom Metazoa; phylum Chordata; class Mammalia; order Primates; family Hominidae; genus Gorilla; species Gorilla gorilla. The sequence goes on along the minus strand of NC_073241.2, from coordinate 37,359,794 downwards.
AATCCCATCTCTACTAAAAGTACAAAAATTAGCTGGGCATGGTGGAGCATGCCTGTAATCCTAGCTACTTGGGAGGCTAAGGCACGAGAATTGCTTGAGCCCGGAAGGCAGAGGTTGCAGTGAGCCCAGATTGCACCACTACACTCCAGCCTGGGTGACAGAGCAGGACTCTGTCAAAAATAAAATAAAATAAAGTAAAATAAAATAAATACAATATGTAAGGTACATAATACTTGATAATGGTAATATATGACTATGTTCCTGGTTTATGTCTTTACTTTTATACTTTTAATCATTATTTTAGAGTATACTCCTTCAACTTATTTTAAAAAAGTTAATTCTAAATCAGCCTTAGGCAGGTCCTTCAGGGGGTATCCAGAAGAAGGCATTGTTATCCCAGGAGATGACATGCATGTTACTGTCCCTGAATACTCCCAGTGGGACAATATGTGGAGGTGGAAGACAGTGATGATGATCCTGACCCTGTGTAGGGACAGCCTAATGTGTGTGTTTGTGTCTTAGATTTTTTTTCTTTTTTCTTTTTTTTTAAGGTAAGGTCTCACTATGTTGCCCAGGCTTGTCTCAAACTCCTGGGCTCAAGTGATCCTCCCTCTTCAGCGTCCTGAAGCTCAGATTACAGATACACGCCACCATGTCCAGCTTGTGTCTTAGCTTTTATCAAGAAAGTTTGAAAAGTTTAAAAGAATTAACATTTTTGAAAATAGAAAAATAAGCTTTCAGAATAAGGATATAAAGAAAGAAAACATTTTTGTACAGATGTGCAATGGGTTTGTGTTTTATTTGCTTATTCACTTTTTTTTCAGTTGCCCCAGAACTGAGCAGGTATTTATTCATTTATTTTTTGAGACAGGGTCTCACTGTGTTTCTCATGCTGGAGTGCAGTGGTGTGGAGATAGGAGTTCAGCAGGACTGATTTTGCAAAGTAGAGGTCACAAAGACCCCGATGCAGTAAAAAAGCTGGCCCAAACCCACCAAAGCCAAGACGGTGTGGAAAGCAACCTCTGGTCACCCTCACTGCTCATTATACAATAATTATAATGCATTAGCATGCTAAGAGACACTCCCACCAGTGCCTTGACAGTTTACAATGCCATGGCAACGTCAGGAAGTTACCCTATACGGTCTAAAAGGGGGAGGAATCCTCAGTTCCAGGAACTGACCGCCTTCTTCCTGGGAAACTCACGATTAATCCATTCCCTGTTTAGAATATGGTCAAGAAGTAACTGTAGAAATAGCTGACCAGCAGCCCTCAGGCTCCTCTGCCTACAGAGTAGCCCCCCTTTACTCTGTTGGCTCACTCTTGAATTCCTTCCTGTGTGAAGCCAAGAACCTACTGTGGCCTCCCAGGCTGAACCCCAATTTTGGGTTCGCTCTGTGACAGCACAACTAAGGCTCACTGCAGCCTTGACTGTCCGGGTTCAAGCCATTCTCCCACCTCAGCCTCCTGAGTAGCCGGGACTACAGGCATGCACCACCACACCTAGCTAATTTTTAAATATTTGTGGAGATGAGGTTTCACCATGTTGCCCAGGCCGGTCCCAAACTCCTATGCTGAAGGAGTCTTTCTGCCTCGGCCTTCCAAAGTGCCGGGATTATAGGCATGTGCCACTGTGCCTCATGGGTTTATGTTTTAAACTATTATTACAAGAGTCACAGAGTTTAAAAAGTGGCAGTGTGCGGTGTCTCACACCTGCAATCTCAGCACTTTGGGAGGCTGAGGTGGGAAAGATTGCTTAATCCCAGGAGTTCAAGACCAGGCTGGGCAACATAGGGAGATCGCCGTCTCTATAAAAAACAAAAACAAAAACAATAACTAGCCGGGCATGATAGTGTGCGCCATAGTCCCAGCTACTTGGGAAGCTGAGGCATGAGAGTTGCTTTAGCCCAGGAGGTCGAGGCTGCAGTGAGCCATGACCATGCCACAGTACACCAGCCTGGGCGACAAAGCAAGACTCTATCTCTACAAATTTTAATTTAAATTTAAAAGATGTTGTGGTAAGCTAAGGTTAATTTATTATTGTTGTTGTTGTTATTTTGAGACATGATCTCACTCTGGCACTTAGGTTGGAGTGCAGTGGTGCAATCACAGCTCACTGCAGCTATGACCTCCCTCCTCAGGATATCCTCCCTCCTCAGCCTCCTGAGTGGTTGAAGCTACAGGCACGCCCCACCAAGCATAGCTAATTTTTTAGTTCTTTTTTTTTTTTTTTTGTAGAGACAGGGTCTCCCTATATTGCTCAGGCTGTGTTGAACTCTTGGCCTCAAGTAATCCTCTTGCCTCAGCCTCCCAAAGTGCTGGGATTATAGGTATAAGCCACCGCACATGGCCTAGGCTTGAGTTTTAGCAGTTTCATTTAAATGTCCTGCTGCAATGTATTTATTCAATCCCCTGTTGTTGGACATTGAGATTGTTTCCAACTTTTCACTATTAGAATAACAGTACAGGGCCGGGTGCTCACACCTGTAATCCCAGCACTTTGAGAGGCCGAGGTGGGCAGATCACTCGAGGCCAGGACTTGGAGACCAGCCTGGCCAAGATGGGGTAACTCCGTGTCTAGTAAAAATATAAAAATTAGCCAGCCATGGTGACATGTGCCTGTAATCCCAGCTACTGGGGAGGTTGGGGCATGAGAATCACTTGAACCCATGAGGTGGAGGTTGCGGTGAGCCAAGATTGCACCACTGCACTCCAGCCTGAGCGACAGAGCAAGACTCTGTCTCAAAAAAATACAAAACAATCACCCCCTCAAAAATAAAGAAATAACAGTACAATTAAGAGCATTTGGATAACCGTCGTCCAGTTTCCTTACAGAGACACCATACTCATCCCTTTCCAATCAGTAGTGTGCTCTGTGTGACTAGGGCAACCAAGCCTGGAAATACAAGTCAGCCTTGAACACCAGGACTACTCCTGGTGCGCAGCATCCCGGACAAATGCACACAGCTTGTTCTAATACAAATATGTACACAACTTGTTTTTAAAATGTATTGCAACATTCATAGGCCCACATGATGTATATAGATTTATTGACAAATTATGATGGATTTAGAATAATAGAGAGATAAGAGGGACTTCTGTATTTAATCATCCAGCCAATGCACATGAAGGTTCTCTGTAGTGTCCAGGCGCCATCTCTTCTTGCTCTTTATTGTCAAGTGCCTTTCCTGGCTAAGGTCATATCTCCAGGAGGAAAAGGTAGCAAAGCTATCAGCACTGCCCATGCTGTGGCTCTCAGGAACCCGTTTGTGCTGAAGCAGTGTCGACCTTCCTGTCTCTGCAGCTGCCTGGGACTTATATACCCTGCTGGTGGCATCCCCTCTCGTGAGGTTGCAGCATCGCTTGCTGTCATGCATACTGGCTTCTGCTGATGCTCTCAAAGCTGCTTCTGGACTTCCTTGATTATCACCAATGCCAGTCCTACCTGCAGGGTGCATGAGAATACAAAGGCTGGTGCCACTTCTGGTCATTGTCAATTCACCACTGGGGATTTTATAGCATGAAGGTAGAAGAGAATCTTCCATCCATGTCTTTTGAACTCTTTAGCATAATCACTGCAGTCTTAGAAAGTGATCTCTCTCAAGGTGGAGCCCACCATGGTGTCCACACCCTGCCACAGTGCAGTGGCAGGTAGCAAGGAGCCTACACCTTCCCAGCAAGCCAGAAGCTCATCCTGAAGGACCTGAGCCTGACCAGGTAAAATGAGAGATGGTCACATTGACTGCAGGCAAGAGAGGACAACTGCAGGTCCCATTAGCAGTGGATAGCAAAGGTCACGCAAGTCCTCAGAGGACACAGCATGTGGCCTGCAGAGGGGCTGAAGCGACCCCTTTGGGTGCTAGAGGCAGGGGCATAGGGTATAGGACACTGCGGCCACCCCCGCCACCCTCAGGTGCTGTGGCCTATGGGCAGCATCGCACCCAGATGGGCCACGCTCGTCCACACACATGCCTGTCAGTAACTCAGTGCTCTGAGCTGGCCATGAACCTGAGGCAATCAAGAGTCACCAAAGCCAGTGTGTCGGTGACACTCCGGTGGCCCGGCCGCTTGAGATTCCAGGGGAGAGGCACTATGCCAGTAACAGCTTGCATGGACTCACTGCCCTCCAGGAACTGTCCGTGGACAGGGAGTCTTCCCCACCCTCTTCCCACCCCTCCAGCCCTGGCCAGCACTTTGGGCTGTGGATCTGCACTCACGGTGGGAAGTAGAGGGTCAGAGTGTGCTCTGAAGAAGAGAAATGGGTACAGAAACCCCTGAGAGTCCTGGTCTGGGCCTGGGGTGCCCACCCAGTCGTCCAGACCCAGTGGCGGCTTGGAACATGTTACGAAGGTGGCACAAAGCAGGCTTCTGAGGCACAGCACCTGCCTCTAAAGGCTGAGTCCCACCCGCAGCAGTCGCTGAATGGTGACTTTTTCTGTCTATTCACTGGAGCGAGGGGTTGTTCTTATTACCACTGTTGGTGGGGGGGGGGGGAGCAAATGTGGAAAGCCTTGTGCCTTCCAGCCAGAGGTACCCCAGCACTCTGTTTAGCCAGACTGCTGGTAAATGTACAGTAATGGCTTATAGAATAAAGAAACAGAAGTTCAGGAACACATCGTTCTCATCCACTAAAAATAACATTGAATGCTTATTTTTTTTAGTAATACTCTTTTAGCTATAGATTTGCTTCATAGGCTCTTGAATCCTTGACTCTCTCCGGCTAAGCTCTGAGACTAACTTTTAAAATGTTGTTTTAAGGAAGGCTAATGTTTTTACAGGGCTTGCCAAAATAGATAGGGATGACTTTTTAAAATAACAGTTCCAGGAAATATGTAATGACTTTTTTTGAACAAAGGATTCAGAATCTGGATTGTGGAAAATGCTGTATTGATGCTTCCTACAACATTTTTGGGAATCTTTTAAAATGAAAGTAATGATTTAATTAACAAAAATATGTGGCTTAAGGGACTGTTTGTGGGGCACTTTGGATTGTTTAAAGCTAATTTTTCGGCTGAGCGCTGTGGCTCACGTCTGTAATCCCAGCACTTTGGGAGGCCGAGGCGGGCGGATCACCTGAGGTCAGGATTTCGAGACCAGCCTGACCAATATGGTGAAACCCTGTCTCTACTAAAAATACCAATATTAGCTGGGCGTGGTGAGGGGCTCCTGTAGTCCCAGCTACTCGGGAGGCTGAGACTCAGAGGTGGATGTTGCAGGGAGCCAAGATCGTGCCACTGCACTCCAGCCTGGGCGACAGAGAAAGACTCCGTCTCAAAAAATAAAATAAAATAAAATAAACCTGATTTTTCATCTTTTACAAGCGGGAAAGAAATTTTCCATACATTATGAGAGTGAACAGTGATTGTTTCTTTATTACATGGATTTTTAAACTCGCTCAAATTTTAAGTATTTACCCATCCTGGGTTTTTAGACTCTAGCATCAGCTTTCAAATGAAAACTTTATGCAAGCAGTTTTGCCTTTCTAATGTTTTTCCAAGGAAGAAAGAAGAGAAGGAGATGGAAGGAAGGAAGGAAGGAAAGAAGGAAGGAAGGAAGGAGGGAGGGAGGGAGGGAAGCAAAGAAGAAGAGAGGAAGGGAGAGAAAGAAAATAGAAACTTCTGGATTCATAATTACGGACCACCTAGCTAACCATATCCACTTTATGTGTGTGTTTAAAGGACAGGACAAACAGACTATGCTTTCAGCCTGATTTCTCAGTGACACCGCCTTGCAAAGACTACTTGTATGTTACTCTCTGCTTTACATGGCTACGTTGTTTGAGGGCAGGAGTTGGTGAGAATTAGTTTGGAAAACTGACTTCTCTCATTCAGACATAGCTTTTCTGGAGCAGAGTTTTCCAGAACATTTACTGGCAGCATAACACAGATGATGTCACAGAAGTAATTCCCGCACTGCCAAGCTGCTTAATTCCCCTGTTAAATGCTGCCCTGATGTCAGCTGCCCACGCCAGGAAGACTGCCAGAGGTGTGCTGCATTCACAGACTCCTTACCACCCCCAGGAAAGCCACCCTTTTCACTAACATTAATTTCAAATAATAAGTTATATTTTTCTAATCAATATTTGATATATTTGAGATTTGAAATGTTAACTAAGACTTTTAGAAGTTAATTCATTTCAAATGATAGAGCCTGATCTCATGACACCAGTGTCATCTATAGTGGGGCTGGGAAAAGACATGAAGTTGTGGTTTTCGTATGTTTGCCACACACAAACATATAAAAGGCAAGGTGGTACTGAAAAATACAGAAGAATCAAGAATGTTAGCATTTTTTAGAAATGCATATTCCCCGCCCTCAGAAAGATGTTTTAAAAAGATATCTAATTCCCATATATATATATATATTTTTTTTTTTTTTGAGATGGGGTCTCGTTCTGTTGCCCGGGCTGGAGTGCAGTGGCGGGATCTCGGCTCACTGCAAGCTCCACCTCCCAGGTTCACGCCATTCTCCAGCCTCAGCCTCCCGAGTAGCTGGGACTACAGGCTCCTGCCACCACGCCCGGCTAATTTTTTGTATTTTTAGTAGAGACGGGGTTTCACCGTGTTAGCCAGGATGGTCTCGATCTCTTGACCTCGCAATCCACCTGCCTCGGCCTCCCAAAGTGCTGGGAATACAGGCGTGAGCCACCGCGCCCAGCTAATTCCTTTATATTTCTAGTCCTAACTTTCAACGTTTTGGATATAAAATGGCATTTTGTATAACAGAAGACCTTGAAGGTCTTTTTATAGTTCTGTTATTCTAAGAACTCATTGCTTCATCAAAGGAGAGAACTGGACACAGGAATTTAGTGGCCAGGAAAGACCTTCGCTATTAACACTCTTATTCACGTTATATTGCAGTACTGCGTGGGGATGAGTGAGTATCTGGGCTTACTTAGAAGGTACTCTGGTATTTATAAGAATGAAGAGCACCAGTTCATTTTCAGTAAATCTACTGCCATAAATCATTGTGTTCACATCTCTATCAAACATAAATCAAGCCAGGTGCGGTGGCTCACGCCTGTAATCCCAGCACTTCGAGAGGCCGTCACGGGCGGATCACGGGTCAGGAGATCGAGACCATCCCGGCTAACACGGTGAAACCCCATCTCTACTAAAACTACAAAATATTAGCCGGGCGTGGTGGCATACCGCCTGTAGTCCCAGTTACTCGAGAGGCTGAGGCAGGAGAATAGCTTGAATCCGGGAGGCGGAGGTTGCAGTGAGCCGAGATTCGGCCACTGCACTCCAGCAGCCTGGGCAACAGAGCAAGACTCCGTGTCAAAAAAAAAAAAAAAAGAAAGAAAGAAAGAAAAGAAAAAGTCCCAGACACGAGTGCCTTCTGTTTTTTTTTTTTTTTTTTTCTCGAGACGGAGTCTCCCACTGTCACCCAGGCTGGGGTGCAGTGGTGCATCTTGGCTCACTGAAACCTCCGCCTCCCGGGTTCAAGCTATTCTCCTGCCTCAGCCTCCCGAGTAACTGGGATTACAGGCGTCTGCCACCACGCCTGGCTAATTTTTGTATTTTTAGTAGAGATGGCGTTTCGCCATGTTGGCCAGGTTGGTCTCGAACTCCTGACCTCAAGTGATCCGCCTGCCTTGGCCTCCCAAAGTGCTGGGATTACAGGCGTGAGCCACCACACCCGGCCAATACTATTTTTTAATTCTAGCTAATATATGCAAATTTTATTGATCTAGATGTACTTTAGAGTAAATTTTAAAAGTCCACCAAAATCTTGTTGGTCGAAACTCTTTTAAATATATAGATTAATTTGGGGGAAATTGCCTTTACAGTATTGAATCTTCCTTTCCACTTGTTCAAATCATTTGTGCATAGTGCAGTGCTTATAGAACTCTCCACATATGAATTCTGCGTAATTTTTCTTAATAATAACAGCGAATACGAATTGAACTCTTACTATGTCAGAAACTGTTTTAAGTACTTTAAGTGTATTAACATTTTAATCCACAACCCTACAGATAGTTCCATTGATTAATATTATTCCTACATAAGAGCCCGCGCTGCTCAGCAGACTGGGAGGCCCGGCGTCCCCGGGCGAACGGAGGCTACAGATTGGGGCAGGCCGGGTGGGGCCTAGCGAGTGGGCGGGGGCGGGAGCGGGAGCGGAAGCGGGCCCGCGCCGCACTGCTGCCGCGTCTAGCCGCCTCCCAGGCTGCCTGCGCCGCGTGGCTCGCCCCTGGGACTTGCCAGCAGTGAGTGGGGCCCGACTAGCTCTTCACCACGCTCCACTGCATCGGCAAGGGCTGGTTCTGGGAGGGGCGCAAGGGCATCGACCCCCGCACCAAGCAGGTGGTGGCCATCAGGGCAGTGGACCCGGAGGAGGCCGAGGACGCCCAGCAGGAGATCCCTGCGCTCAGCTGTGCTACAGCCGCGAGTCACCGCTGCTCCTGCTGCCCTCTGTGAGTTTCCCCCGGAGGGCCATAGCGGCGGCAGCGCGCAAGACTTGCAGAACTCGGGCCCCCCAGAGGAGACCTGCCCGCCACGGTCTTGGGGAGATTCCAGAGGGCCTCGGTTGTCGGCACTCCCAACACCAAGAAACCCCTGAGACGCGAAGCCGCCAGCGTGCTGCCCTCAGAGCAGGGCGACGCAAAGCCAGCGGACCCCGGGGTGGCGGGGCAGCCCACAGACACGCAGGTCGACTGGAACAGTTCTTGGCAGCCTCTTCTGGAGGGCGTCTGAGGTCGTCAGCAGCGGCCTACGACTTCAAGGCAGGCTTCTGACCCCTCGGGATCACGCCCATCGGACTAGCCAAGGAGGAGCCTTCGCGCTCCGACCTGCACCGCATGCGCGCCCAGTTCCTGATCCCCAAGAGCAGCCCGTCTGCGCTGGAGGACCGCGGCAAGCCCTTGGAGGAGCTGGCAGGCCTGGCCCGACGAGGACCCCGCGTCCTGACACTGTCAAGGAGCTCCGGGAGCGCAAGGCGACCGCGCGCTCCGCCAACACCCTTTCTTCCGGGGTTCATGGGCGCTGCCGGCGCTGGAAATCCCAGGGGCACGGCGAGGAGCCCAGCTCCTAGGATCCCGACATCGCCAGCGCGGCAGAGGACGCGGATCAGGCCTCCCCCAACCCCGGCGTCCCTCCACAGTCCGGCCGAGTCCACGCAGCAAGCTGTACTGGAGGACGGCCCTGCACGGCTCGCAGAAGCCCGCGGAGCCCGTCGAGAGGCCCCGTGTTCGTCCACGCTGGGCGGCGCGCCTTCCGGGAGCGCAGAGAGAAGCGCAGGCAGAGCGGCGGCCGCAAGACCCGCCTTGGAGCTCCACGAGCCGGTGCTGCACACGGCAGAATCCCCTCGACGTGGGCCCGCAGAGCCGGGGACAGAGAGAGTCTGAGCTCTGTTAACAGTGGTGCTGACTTGGAAGGTGCCTCGTGTGCGTTGGGCCTACAGGCCACGTCTCCTCCCACCCCTGCGCTGTGCCGTCCTGCACGCGGGGATGCGGGTCCCTGCGACCATCTCCCCTCCCCTCCTGGCCCCACTGCAGCCACACCAGGCAGCGGAGCCCGACCCGTCTGCGGGCCCGCGCGGCCCAGTGGCTGCTCAGACTAAGGAGCACAGCAGCTATCGGGCAGCTCTGCCTCCTTCCACGGGTTACTGGGGAGGCGACAGGGCAGCCCCCAGAGGAGCGCCCCAGCCGGGCCTTCTTCTCCTGCCCCGGGCCGCTGTGCTCTCGGCCCGTGATGGCCATAGATCTGCCTTGTGGTGTTGTATCAGGAACTGTGTCTGCTCTTAAGTGCTTGTGTCATCCAGAATGTTTTGTTTTTTAAGAAAATTGGTCTTTTCAGTTGGGTGTTGAGTGGTTTTCCAGATCACGTCTGATGGATCCTTGGATTATAACAGAGAACATGGCGGCCCAGAGGGAATGGACCCAGATGGTGTCATCTAGAGCAACTGGGATGAGATTGTTGATAACTTTGATGATATGAACTTAAAGGAGTCTCTTCTTCGGGCCATCTATGCTTATGGTTTTGAGAAGCCTTCAGCTATTCGACAGAGGGCTATTGTTTTCTGCATTAAAGATCCAAAAAGTAATTCCGGCACCTGGAGACTATATGGGAGCCTGCATTGTCTTGCATCGGTGGAACAAATGTTCGAAATGAAACGCAAAAACTGCAGGCCGAAGCATCACATACTGCTGTTGGTACACCAGGGAGAGTGTTTGCTTTGTTAAACAGAAGATATTTTCTCCAGAATGGATCAAAACCTTTGTTTTGGTTGAAGCAGATGAAATGTTGAACCAAGGGTTTAAGAATCAAATAATGAGATTTTCCAAAAATTAAATACAAGTATTCAGGTTGTGTTGCTTTCTGCCACAGTGCCAACTGATATGTTGGAAGTGACCAAAAAATTCATGGGAGATCCAATTTGAATTCTGGTGAAAAAGGAAGAATTGAACCTTGAAGGAATCCGTTTTATATTAATATTGAGAGAGACTAATGGAAGTTGGATACACTTTGTGACTTGTACGAGACACTGACCATTACACAGGCTGTTATTTTTCTCAATACAAAGCACACTGTCAACTGACTGAGAAAATGCATGCCGCGGACCTCACAGTTTCTGCTCTGCGTGGTGACATGGATGAGAAGGAGAGAGATGTTATCATGTGTGAATTCCAACCAGGGTCAAACCGTGTTCTGATCACTACTGACTTGGTTTGTGGGACTGATGTGCAATAAGTGTCTTTGGTTATAAGCTATGATCCACCTACCAATTGTGAAAACGACATTTGCAGAATTGGCAGAGGTGGTTGATTTAGGAAGAAAGGTGTGGCTATAAACTTTGTTACTGAAGAAGGCAGGAGGATTCTTGGTGACACTGACACTTTCTACAGTACTACAGTGGAGGAAATGCCCATAAATGTGGCTGACCTTATTTAATTCCTGGGATGTGATAGTTCTGGATGCAGTACTCAATGTTGTTGAATGGGTGATCACAACCTGCATTATGCCTCTTCCTTTGGGAATATTTGAATCTTGTCTCAATGCTCATAATGGGCCAGAAATACAGATTTTGATAGCAAAGCGACATTAGTCATGAGGTCTTGTGAGGAAAGTCATTGGCTTTATCCTCTTTAGAGGTAGACTGTTGGGGTGGGTATAAAAGATGGGATTTGTAAAATCTTTCTTCTTTAGTAATTTATTTCTTAGTTCTGTAGAAATGGTTGTATTCAATGTTCTCTATCATTTAATAATATACTTGTGGACTAAAAGATACAAGTGCTGTATAAAGTCAGCTAACTATGTTAAATGACCATATCTGTCTTTACTGCGTTTGTCATTAGCCTGAGTAGAAAGGCCTTTCAAATTGTTTTTTAAGAAAGCATTTGAATGCATTTTGTTTGGTATTGTGTTTTTTGTTTTTTGTTGTGAGACAGTGTCCCGCTCTGTCACCCAGGCTGGAGTGCAGTGGTGCCATCTTGGCCCACTGCAGCCTCGACCTCTTGGACTCAAGTGGTCCTTCCACCTCAGCCTCCCCAGTAGCTGGGAATACAGGCACTGGCCACCACACATGGCTGATTTTTGCATATATTGTAGATACAGGATTTCACCATGTTGCCCAGGCTGGTCTTGAACTCCTGGACTTGAGGATCCTGCCCACTTCAGCTTCCCAAAGTGCTGGGATTACAGGTGTGATTACTGGCGCCTAGCCTTTGGTATTGTATTTATTCAATAAAGTATTTAATTAGTGCTAAAAAAAAATTGAGTTTGTTTCCTTAAATATCCTTAGGTTAAGATGTTAGTTTTCATAAAACATTGAGAAGCCTCTGCCAATTTCAATAAAGACCTGACTTGGAAAAAATATATGTGTATACACACACACACACACACACACACATATAATTCCTATATAATTTATATTTTTGTTGCTGTGTTGAGTGGGATGATTCCCCTTTGCATTTTCTAGCTGAATAATGATGATATAGGAAAGCTATTGATTTTTGTAAATATGTTTTGTGACTGGTGCATATCTCTTTTTTGTTTTAACAAGTTAAAGAAGCCTGGGCAACATGGCGAGATCCCACCTCTATAGGAAATTTAAAAAATTAGCCAGGCATGGTGGCATGGAGTGAAGTCTCAGCTACTCAGGAGGCTAAGTGGGAGGATTGATTGGATCCAGAAGTTTGAGGTTGCACTGAGCTATGATCACACCACTGCACACCACTTGCTCCAGAGCAAGACTCTGTTAAAAAAACAACAACAAAAAACAAATAAGTTAAAGTAACAGCCCTATAATCCCAGCACTTTGGGAGGCCAAGGCGGGCGGATCATGAGGTCAGGCGATTGAGACCATCATGGTTAACACGGTGAAACCCCGTCTCTATTAAAAATACAAAAAATTAGCCGGGCGTGGTGGCGGGCGCCTGTAGTCCCAGCTACTCAGGAGGCTGAGGCAGGAGAATGGCGTGAACCCGGGAGGCGGAGCTTGCAGTGAGCCGAGCTCTCGCAGCTGCACTCCAGCCTGGGGACCGAGCGAGACTCCGTCTCAAAAAAAAAAGAGAAAGTACCAGCTCAGCAACCACTTAAGAATGCTGCTCTATAATAAATAACGTATGATTATACACACTTATATTAACATAAGCTTTTTAGTAAACTTTATTTGAATATTATTAGCCACATATTGATGTTTTTGTCAAGAACAGACCACGTATACAATGGTGGTACCATAGAATTACAATGGAGCTGAAAAACTCCTTTTTTTATTTTATAATTTTTAAATCTTATTTCATTTATTTTTTATTATTTTATTTCTTTTACCTAACAGCAGTAACTTAAGCAGAAAAATTCCTAATGCTTAGTGACATCTTGATGATCCTGACCCTGTGTAGGTCTAGGCTAATGTGTGTATTGTGTCTTAGTTTTTAACATAAAAGCTTAAAAAGCAAACAATAAAAATTTCTTAAAATAGAAAAAGGCATATAGAATAAAGATATAAAGAAAAGTAATATTTTTGTACAGATATACAATATATTGTGTTTTAAGCTAAGTGTTATAAAAGAGTCAAAAGTTTAAAAAATTTTTAAACGTTTATAAAGTTAAAAAGCTGGCTGGGTGCAGTGGCTCACTCCTGTAATCCCAGAACTTTGGGAGGCAGAGGCAGGCAGATCATTTGAGGTCAGGGGTTCAAGACGAGCCTGGCCAACATGGAGAAAGCCCATCTCTACTAAAAATATAAAATATTGGCCGGGTGTGGTGGTGGATGCCTGTAATGTTGGCTACTCTGGAGGCTGAGGCAGGAGGATCACTTGAACCCGGAAGGTGGAGGTTGCAGTGAATCGAGATCCCGCCACTGTACTCCAGCCTGAGCGACAGAGTGAGACTCTGTCTCAAACAAGCAAACAAACAGAAAAACCCAAAAAGTCAAAAAGTTACAGTAAGCTAACGTTAATTTATTACTAAAGAAAGAAAAATGTTTTTTACGAATGTAGTGTAGCCTAAGTATAGGGTGTTTGTGAAGTCTGCAGTAGAGTACGGTGATGTTCCAGGCCTTCACGTTCCTTCAGAGCAACTTCCAATCCTGCGAGCTCCATTCATGGTAACTGCCCTATACAGGGTTATTATTTTTATCTTTTGTACTGTATTTTTACTCTATCTTTTCCATGTTTAGATATGTCTAGATGCACAAATACTTACCATTGTGTTCCAATTACCTACAGTATTCAGTACAGGCACATGCTGTACAGGTTGATAGTTTAGGAGCAATGGGCCATATCATATAGCCCAGGTATCTACGAGGCTATACCATCTAGGTTTGTGTAAGTCCACTGTATGGTGTTCACACAATGACAAAACCTCCTAATGACACATTTCTCAGAACATACCATTAAGTGACATATGACTGCTTTTGTCATTAATCATATTTAACAATAAGAATTACTATCATCTAAGATTCCACTAAGTGACAACACTGTATTTGATACATTACATATGCAATCTCATTGAATCCTTGCCACAACACTGTGTAGTAAGAATCGTCATATCCATTTTACAAATGAAAAACTGAGGCTCAGAGAAAATCAGTAACTTCTCTAAGATCATAAATATCTACTCTGTTGCTTTGTATAGAACTTGTAAACATACACCACCTGTTCTCAAGTTTTAAAATTTTTACCAGGCATGGTGGCTCATGCCTATAATCCCAGTGCTTTGGGAAGCCAAGGCAGGAGACTCACTTGAGGCCAGGAGTTTGAGGCCAGCCAGGGCAACAAAGCATTTGTCATTAATTATAGAGACCTCATCTCTACAAAGAAATTTTAAAAACTAGCTAGGCATGGTGGCACATGCCTGTGGTCCCAGCTACTCAGAAGGCTGAGGTGGGAGGACTACTCGAGCCCAGGAGTTCAAGGTTGTAGTGAGCTTTGATGGCGCCACTGTACTCCAGCGTGGGTGACAGAGTGGGAGCCTGTCTCTAAAAAAAAAACCTAAATAAATAAAACTGTTAATTATAAAAGACTGTAATTCGACTTTGGTAGTCTAAGATAAAGAGAAGTGAAGAGGGCCCAACGTGGGTGAATTTCTGCAGTGCTGTGTTCTTAAAACCTGGGTTTTAGCGTGCACATCTTCCTCTCTATAATTTGACTATAGTTTGAGACAGGGAGGTGCGATGTTGTTGTCTGAAGGTGGCTTCTGAGTCCATGAGTCTATGAATGTCTTATCTGAGTCTCAAAAAGCTTTAATTTCTCAGTGTGGTGAGAAAAAAAACTCAAAAGAAAATTATATTGATCACTTCCCAGACTCAAAAGTATTAATATTTGCCTTTTCTATCTCTTTTATTTTTGTCCAAGACGGAGTCTTCCTCTGTGCCCAGGCTGGAGGGCAGTGGCACAATCTTGGCTCACTGCAACTTCTGCCTCATGGGTTCAAGCAATTCTCCTGCCTCAGCCTCCTGAGTAGCTGGGATTACAGGCATGCGCCACCACACCCAGCTAATTTTTGTATTTTTAGTAGAGATGGGGTATTTTTAGTAGAGACCATGTTGGCCAGGCTGGTCTTGAACTCCTGATCTCAGGTGACTCACCCACCTAGGCCTCCCAAAGTGCTGAGATTACAAGCATGAGCCACCGTGCCCAGCCTGCCTTTTCTTTTAAAGTCTATTTTAAGTTGTGCTAAGGCTTTATTTCAAGGTGTCTCATAAACACTACCTTTCTCCTTAACGTTTTCACTTTGTTAGCTACACTAGAATTAACTCAGACCTGTTAGCAATGAGACTATCATGTTCTTCCATTCTCCTGAAGTTGCCCGTTCTCAGGCAGAGATTGTGACAGTTTTATGAGGTGGTGCCATTTCTGGTTTTGTTTGTTTGTTTTGTTTTTTATGAGACAGAGTCTTGCTCTGTCACCCAGGCTGGAGTGCAGTGGTGCAATCTCGGCTCACTGCAACCTCCACCTCCTAGGTTCAAGTGATTCTCTTGCCTCAGCCTCCCTGGTAGCTGGGGATACAGGCGTGCACCACCATGCCCGGTTAATTTTTGTATTTTTAGTAGAGATGGGTTTTACCATGTTGGCCAGGCTGGTCTTGAACTCCTGACCTTAAGTGATCCACCTGCCCCAGCCTCCCAAAGTGTTGGGATTACAGGCGTGAGCCACTGCACCCAGCCTATTTCTGGTACCTAAAGCTTTTGTGTTTCTTTCTCTCTCCTCCTAGTCTAACACTTTTAGAAATTTTATCATTTCTTTTTTCTTATAATGAAATACTTAACTCCAGCTTTTCATAACATGCCAGGTGTGTAACCAAAAAAAGTGCTTTCTCCTTCTACTTGGAAATTATAACCTTTCTTTCTTTAAGGCAACTCTTCTCACAGCTTATGTTTATGATCTACAGATCTTTATGGTAGTCTCAACTCAGAGTTGCCCTTAAAACAAAGTAGGGTCTACCAGTCATGTAAGTTATTTGACTTCATGTAGACACACAGGAAAGGTTGATTGTACTGAACTCAGGCAGGTCCGTTTGTTGAACTGAAAGCCTGAATCTAGCCAGTGATATTTCCAACCCAGTTCTGTTGAGAATTAGTTAATAACCTTCAGCTTGGTATAATGCTTATAAAATTTATTAGATTTGAATAAATAAATTGAAGAGAACCCTGGTTTGGAAATTCAAACATACATATACACGACTATGGGAGAGAAAGGTACAATGAACTGTGATTTTGTAAAATGTCACATTAAAGAATCATTATTTTATAACTTTAGTGGCTTTAATAAAAGCAGCTAAAAATAAACTCAAGATGGATCAAGGATTTAAATCTAAGACCTGAAACTATAAAAATTCTGGAAGATAACATCAGAAAAACCCTTCTAGGCCGGGTGCAGTGGCTCACGCCTGTAATCCCAGCACTTTGGGAGGCCAAGACGGGCAGATCACGAGGTCAGGAGATCGAGACCGTCCTGGCTAATATGGTGAAACCCCGTCTCTACTAAAAACACAAAAAATTAGCTGGGCACGGTGGTGGGCGCCTATAGTCCCAGCTACTCGGGAGGCTGAGGCAGGAGAATGGTGTGAACCCGGGAGGCGGAGCTTGCAGTGAGCCGAGGTTGCGCCACTGCACTCCAGCCTGGACGACAGAGCGAGACTCTGTCTCCAAAAAAAAAAAAAGAAAGAAAGAAAAACCCTTCTAGACATTGGCTTAGGCAAAGATTTCATGACCAAGAACCCAAAAGCAAATGCAATAAAAACAAAAATAAATAGCTGGGACTTAATTAAACTAAAGAGCTTTTGCACGGCAAAAGGAATAGTCAGCAGAGTAAACAGGCAATCAACAGAGTGGGAGAAAATCTTCACAATCTATACATCTGCAAAGGACTAATATCCAGAATCTATAATGAACTCAAACAAATTAGGAAGAAAAAAACAAACAATCCCATCAAAAAGTGGGCTAAAGGACATGAATAGACAATTCTCAAAAGAAGATATACAAATGGCCAACAAACGTATGAAAAAATGCTTAACATCACTAATTATCAGGGAAATGCAAATCAAAACCACAATGCAATACCACAATGTGATACCACAATCCTGCAAGAATGGCCATAATAGAAACAATTGAAAAATAATAGATGTTGGCATGGATGCGGTGAACAGGGAACACTTCTACACTGCTGGTGGGAATGTAAACTATACAGCCACTGTGGAAAACAGTGTGGAGATTCCTTAAAGAACTAAAAGTGGAACTACCATTTGATCCAGCAATCCCACCACTGGGTATCTATCAGAAGAAAACAGTCATTATACGAAAAAGATACTTGCACATGCAAGTTTATAGCAGCACAATTCACAATTGCAAAAATGTGGAACCAACCCAAATGCCCATCAATCAACAAGTGGATAAAGAAACTGTGATATGTATATATATATATATATATATGCAATGCAATACTACTCAGCCATAAAAAAGGATGAATTAATGCAATACTACTCAGCCATAAAAAAGGATGAATTAATGGCATTTGCAGCAACCTGGATGAGACTGGAGACTATTATTCTAAGTGAAGTAACTCAGGAATGGAAAACCAAACATCATATGTTCTCACTCATAAGTGGGAGCTAAGCTATGAGGATGCAAAGGCATAAGAATAACACAGTGGACTTTGGGGGATAAAGGGGAAAGGGTGGGAAGGGGATGAGGGATAAAATTCTACAAATTAGACCAGGCACGGTGGCTCACACCTGTAATCCCAGCACTTTGGGAGGCCGAGGTGAGGTCAGGAGTTCAAGACCAGTCTGCCCAACATGGTGAAACCCCATCTCCACTAAAAATACAAAAATTAGCCGGGCGTGGTAGCAAGCACCTGTAATCCCAGCTACTTGGGAGGTTGAGGCAGGAGAATCGCTTGAACCCGGGAGACGGAGGTTGCAGTGAGCCGAGATCGTGCCACTGCACTCCAGCCTGGTTGACAGAGCAAGACTCAGTGAAAAACAAACCTACAAACTGGGTGCAGTGCGTACTGCTCGGATGATAGGTGCACCAAAATCTCAGAAATCACCGCTAAAGAACTTATTCATGTAACCAAACGGCACCTGTTTCCCAGTAACCTATGGAAATAAAAATTAAAAAAATAAATAAAGCTGCTGAAACCACTTAGCCTCCTTCACAGTAAAAATGGTGCTATGTTTTTCACGCCTATTTGCAAACTTTGTGCCAAACTAAATGTTAACAAGAACTTTAAAGAAAAGTTTCACCTCCAAACCACAAACAGTGCTCTGAAAGTGCAAAAACAGCAAAAAGTCAAACACAAACAAGCCTAAAGCTTTGTGAGGTCAGAAGAAACCACAGGTCATAGAAAAATACACTTTCCCTTTCACACTCTCAGTATCATACTTGGGGGCTGTCGTGAGAGCGAGGGTGTCTGGGCTTAATACAGTCACCTTGCAGCACCTAAGCCATGACACCTCAGCCATCTGCCTGTAGCACAAGGAGGACACCGAACAGGGATGGAATGTGCACATCACTGAGAGCGTTTTTATGTTGACTTTCCCCTCTGTATCAGCACCAGAATGTCTTCCTGTTAGCTTCAGTGGTCTCTGTGTTGTCAAGGAAAATGACCCACAGTAACTGTCTACTCACCAGCTTCGCCTAAGTCACACTTATAAGGCTCTTGATGCATAACAGGTTTATTAGTTTCCAAGCAGGTAGCATTGATTGGTAAAGGAGGAAAAGACTCCATTTATACTATCAATCAGCCTCTCTTACAGTAATCTTTTAGGCATTTCAACAGCAAAATAGGCAAGCGTTTACCAAAAAAGCCTTCATAAGCACATCAAAGTTCATATTTTAGCTGCTTAAGAAAAAAAATTAACTATGGGACATTTCCATAAACAATAGACCAGGCACGGTAGCTCATGCCTGTAATCCCAGCACTGGGGGGCCGAGGCAGGTAGATCGTCTGAGGTCAGGAGTTCTAGGCCAGCCTGGCCAACATGGTGAAACTCTGTCTCTACCAAAAATACAAAACATTAGCTGGGCGTGGTAGTGCACGCCTGTAATCCCAGCTACGTGGGAGGCTGAAGCATGAGAATCACTTGAACCCGGGAGGTGGAGGTTGCAGTGAGCTGAGATCACACCACTGCACTCCAGCCTGGGCAACAAAGTGAGACTCCATCTCATAAATAAATAAATAAATAAATAAATATTTTGTCTTAATGACTCATTTGCAGAAGTCAATGTATCACTCAAGGCAATGAAGTTTAGCACTACAGAGTTCAAGATCATATACAAAGACCTGTCCTCAAATTCCCTTCAAATGAAAAACAGTATGCCAGTAAGCTTAGTAAATAATTTGTGGAAAAAAAATACATCTCTAGAAAATGATTTTTTAAAAATTTTTATTCATTAGATTGCACTGTTTATAACAGCAACAAATTGGATGCCCACCAGTAGAAGACTGGTTAAAATACTGGCACATAGTAAATGCTCACTAAATGCTTACTGAATGAATACATGAATGATAACAGTTTCCATTGCTTCCAAAGCTCCCTTCCTTCCCTCCTATTCTCTAGGCTCCTGTTGATTCTGTGAGCTCCAAAAGCTCTCCAGTAAATCTTGTCTCTGTTTATGATTGCAACCCAAAAAAGCTGATGGATACATAATATTAAATGTGGTAAAAAACCAAATTCACTTTATACCAATTCCATTCTATAAACAATATTATATTTCAGTTCAATATAATTATAAAGGTATAGCTTTAGAATTAGTTTGGTTGTTTCCTGATATACCAAATCCTACTTCAACCCTTAAGAGGTTTAAAAATAAAGTGAGGTCTCGTCACTTGACATATGTATCAGAATGGAACACTGGTAATTAGAAGACTTATCAGAGATCATAAGCTCCAATGGACAGAGATGTCCCAGACAGTCACAAGGTGAAAAAAGGCACACCAGTGACAATTAGGAAGACGCACAGGTTGGTGGTAGGCATATTGATTTAGTCGCAAGTAGAATTGGCCAAGTAGGACAACAAAGAAGGATACTGAAGGATATTGAAAGGATACTGAAAAACAGGATCAAGGAAAGCAGAAGGCGCTCTTTACTGGAGGACTTAATACAAAATAGGTAGCAGGGAAACCCAAGATTATCCTATTCAAAATATGGGACCTGAAGGACAGATCTAGTAGGGGAAAGCAGTTCTACGCTGTAACTTACACTCCACAAGTACTGCCATCCAAATAACCTGTATTTGGGCCGGGTGCTGTGATTCACACTTGTAGTCTCAGCGCTTTGGGGAGAATCATTTGAAGCCAGGAGTTAAAGACCAGCTTGGGTAACAAAGTGAGAGCCCATCTGTACAAAATAAAAAGTTAGCTGGGGCCAGGCGCTGTGGCTCATGCCTGTAATCCCAGCACTTTGGAAGACCGAGGCAGGTGGATCACCTGAGGTCAGGAGTTTGAGACCAGCCTAGCCAACATGGTAAAACCCCATCTCTACTAAGAATATAAAAATTAGCCGGGCGTGGTGGCGCACACCTGTAATCCCTGCTACTCAGGAGGCTGAGGCAGAAGAATTGCTTGAATCCGGGAAACAGAGATTGCGGTGAGCCGAGATTGCGCCACTGCACTCCAGCCTGAGAGACAGAGTGAGACTCTGTCTCAAAACAAAACAAAAAAAACAAACAACAACAACAACAACAACAACAAAACTTTAAGATAAAAGAATGTATGAGTTGGCTTTCATTCATTTATGGTTTGAACAAATATATTTGCATTTGCCAAGATGTGTTAGTCGCTTATTCTACCTTGACAAAACCATGATCCAGGTGCAATGAGGCATGAGAAACCTTGGCAGCAATTGCCTTCATGCTGTCCAGAGGCAGAAACATTGTTTCTAGATGGGAGCTCCTGATTCCAAACCTCTCACCTGGAAGTGACCTTGAGTGGGTGTTAAAATCTCCCTTCTCACCTCCATCTTTTACATTGAAAACACCCTTAATTTCAGTGAGAAATGGAATCAGTATAATGATGGATGAATCACAAATACACACACACACACATACATACACACACACACACGTGACCCTCTTGCCTCAGCCCCTCAAGTAGCTGGGATTACAGGCACCTGCCACCACACCTGGCCTAAAAAAAACTAAGGTTTGTTTTTTAATTTCATTTCATTAGTACTGCAGATTACTCCATGAATATTGAGTTACTATTAACAAGTTCTGTAAGTTGACTGGAAAACATCTATCATAAGACAGGGCAGCCACTAATGGGCAGAAACAGGAGCCATGCAGAAGAATCCATTATGTTGTCCTCCAGCGTCACTGAGAAAAATGCCTGTATGATAATTCATTGTGAAGGGCTGGACTCTACAAGGACTTTATAAATACCAATGTCAGCATATCCATTCATCACATAGAGTGGCTAATATATATTTTTCATGCAACTTTCTAAGAATTAAAATGTATTTGTATAGAAAAATATCTGTCATTTATTTTTGTTGGATTCTAATTTATAATCATGAAAATCAATAATCTAATTTGAATTTACTTGCTCTTCTTACCATCATCTAAATCATTATTAAATGAAGCCAAGTGATATGCTTCTCTTCATCTCTAAGTGGAAATGCACATTCAATTTATTTTAAAACATTTTGCAAAGCAACATCGCTTTCGGAAAACACTTAATAATTGCCTGGCAAATTATTCTCTATGGCCTAGTGCTATTCTTGTTGAATTCAAGAGCTCGATGCAGGAAAACCTCAGGGGACTGAATAAGGAGCATACTCCTGTTCTAAAGATGGGCCAAAGGGAAAGAAGCCCAGACTCCACAATCTTTCTCCCAAAACTTTGACGTTCAATTAGCTAAGTTTAGCTGTCCTGGCCCTTCTTGTGCTAAGCTTGGTTTGTTCCTATCTCTCTGTTGCACTCAGGAGCTGAAGATGCCCTTTTCCATGCAGCATAGACATAGTTGCGGAAGCACAGGGGAGACAGGGCACCCTGCTACGGGAGGGTCTGAGGACATAGTGCTGCCTGCAAAGCCTGTGCTCGGCATGGCTCTTCCTAGTTCAGCACAGGACCTGCTTGCCCTTCTTCTGTGTCCCCAAACCTAGAGGAGATATTCAAAATATGTAAGGGCCAGGACGGTGAGGGCACTGATGAATCAGAAGAGATGCCCACCAGTAAGCTGAACCGGGACTTCCCAGCTAATGGTCAGCCCTGTTCAGACCCCTAACCCCTAACCTACCTCCTCAGCTCTCCATCCACCCCAGCCCCTTGAGAGTGTTTCTAGATACCAAAGAGTAGCCAAATGTGTCAGGAGACATGGCCTAGGGCAAGACATGCGGGAGCAGCATTCTGGTCTGGACAAATGACAGGGGAGGATGAGCCTCAAGGAGGAAGGTATGAGAGAGAGAGAAGTGCCAAAGAAATTAGAATTAAAAAGAGACAGGCTGGGCCGGGTGCAGTGGCTCACGCCTGTAATCCCAGCACTTTGGGAGGCCAAGGCAGGCGGATCACGAGGTCAGGAGATCGAGACCATCCTGGCTGACACGGTGAAACCTGGTCTTTACTGAAAAAAATACAAAAAAATTAGCCGGGCGTGGTGGCAGTCGCCTGTAGTCCCAGCTACTCGGGAGACTGAGGCAGGAGAATGGCCTGAACCTGGGAGGCAGAGCTTGCAGTCAGCCGAGATTGTGCCACTGCACTCCAGCCTGGATGACAGAGCAAGACTCTGTTTCAAAAAAAAAAAAAAAAAATAGAGACAGGCTGGGCGCAGTGGCTCACGCCTGTAATCCCATCACTTTGGGAGGCTGAGGGGGGGACGGATCACTTGAGGTCAGGAGTTCAAGACCAGCCTGACCAACATGGAGAAACCCCGTCTCTACTACAAATACAAAAATTAGCCAGTCCTGGTGGTGCACGCCTGTAATCCCAGCTATTTGGGAGACTAAGGTGGGAGAATTGCTTGAACCTGGGAGGCAGAGGCTCCAGTGAGCCAAGATCATGCCACTGCACTCCAGCCTGGGCAACAGAGGGAGACTCTGTCTTAAAAAGAAAAAAGAAAAGAAAAAGGAGATAGACACACACCCCGCTGCTGGGATACATGCAGTTGGGCCAGGTCTGCAGGGACTCAGATGATCTGCTCTGGCTCTCGCCCAACAGCTTGGAGTGGTCCGACTCATCTCACAGGCAGTGGGCAGTTAAAGGGTCTGCTGTTTTGCATGTTTCCTCCTGGGGCATGGTCCTCAGAACACGCAGGAGTGCACAAGAGGGGGTAAAGCCCCTCAGAGTGCCAAAGGGTGTGTTCATATGCCTGACAATATGCTCTTCTGGCAGGGAGATTGGCAGCTGCATATGCCTGGGAGGATTTGGGGAACCCAGGGACCTGCATGTCCAGCTAGAAATGCCACACTTCTTCCTCCCCTGTGTAGCCTTCTCGGGGTGGACATGTTTCTGTGTCCGCCGCCATTAGAGAAACTTTATGCCATTTCACTGTTTGTGTTTTGTGAATCGCTGTCTATTGTGGCAGCAGCACACATACACATTTGCAGACAGATTCCAGAACAAGAGTGGTAATTGACCGTCCACAAAAGCACTTGGCTCCCAGGTTATAAGCCACATTTTCTATATTATTTATCTTTCTTCCAAGACAGAACTCCCGTGAGGAAAAGGCTGACTCACAACCATTTCTCCAGTCACCTCCCTTGAAGAACATTAGGGTAGGAAGCTTCCTGGTGAAAGGACCTTTGTTCACCTGGATGCAGTCTTTGGCTCTGTCTCCCCTAGACATTCCTAGGAAAAGGGGAGCACATCTAAGGAAAACAAAGCTGCAGTTTGGCTCATCAGTGGGACTTACCCTTGGAAGGTGATACCTAGCTGAAAGGCAACCTGGAAGTGATTTTTGTTCAGCAGTCAGCTGTGTATAATGGCAACTATTGAATAATGAGGCCTACGGCTAGTTGACCGATTAAAATGGAGCATGGTGTAGTGCCTGGCCACTCAAAATACGATCCATGGATCAGTATCAGCACTACCTGAAGCTTATCAGAAAAAGAAGCACTTGGTCCCATCCAAGACCTATGTGTGAGAATCTGCATTTTAACAAGACCCCCAGGTGAGCTGTAGAAGTGAGCTGCAGTTTGAGAAGCCCTGGTGTGGTGTGCAAAGGTGCTGGACTTGGAGTTGGAAGATCTGGTTCCTTGTGCCAGCTCTGAGCCTTACTAACCACGTGACCTCTGAGCCTCAGCTTCTTTATCTGCAAAATGGAGATGATCCTAATAATCTCTTCCAATATTTCCTTACACGGTTGTTATAAATCAGCCTAAAATAAATATATGAAGGCATTCTGTAAATGTACATCACTCTGATTAAAGCACTACGATAATAAGGCCACGTACGTTTAGTGTGGATTTGATTCCTGTGTTGATGTTACCTAAAGCTGTATGTTGTTGCAGGCCTAGACAGTTGCTTGCAGACATGAGCCTTGATTCTCAGAGAATCCAAGTATGAGAGTGAACTGATTTAGGATTGCTGAATATGTGACATGTCTCATGCCAATTTCAGCCTCGAAGTTTTGCGTTTAGGATATCTGCGATGCCAGACTGCGTGCTACTGCCAGCCCATGCTGCCTGCACTGTTTCTGTCCTCCATTCCTTTCTTTAACTTGCAGCACAAGGCATTAAAAAAACAAAGGCCGGGCGCGGTGGCTCACGCCTGTAATCCCAGCACTTTGGGAGGCCGAGGCAGGCGGATCACGAAGTCAGGAGATCGAGACCATCCTGGCTAACACGGGGAAACCCCGTCTCTACTAAAAATAGAAAAAATTAGCCGGGTGTGGTGGCAGGCGCCTGTAATCCCAGCTACTTGGAAGGCTGAGGCAGGAGAATGGCGTGAACCTGGGAGGCAGAGCTTGCAGCGAGCCGAGATCGAGCCACTGCACTCCAGCCTGGGCGACAGAGCGAGACTCTGTCTCAAAAAAAAAAAACAAAAAAAAACCAAAAACAAAAACAAATAAATACCCCATGGAGATATTATTTTCTACAATTTCCCCATATATCTAAAGCATTATAATAACCCCCACACTCCTAGTCTTTTATCTATGGCAAATATTGGTGACCTGAAAATTTTGCCTAAAATGGAAGATATTATACGTAACTGTGAGAAATTTTAAGTTGAAACCTGATACTGTCCTGCAAATATCATAATCTGTGCATGTAGTGACATCATAGACATCTGCTTATGATTACTTAATTATTAAAACACTCTTTCTAGAGCCTGATTATCAACTCCATCTTAGGGATGAGAAAATGGAGGTATGAAGCCATTTTAAGTGACTTGCCTGGGGTCACATGGTAGGCAAGTGTTGGAGCCAAGTCAAAGCCACGTGCTTTGATTCCCAACCCCGCATACTGGACCCCAGTTTTGTCCTTCCAGGAAAAGAAGGAAATAAGCACTAGGCCAATGGTCTCAACCTTGGCTACATGCTGCAGTCATCTGCGGAGCTTTGAAAACTACTAACATCACATAGACTGGGAAAAAATATTCACAGCTCATTTATCTGACAAATGTCTTGTACATGGAATATATAAAGAATTCCCACACATCAACTAAAAAAAGAGAAACAACACAGTGTTTAAAAATGGGCAAAAGACTTGAATACATGTTTCACAAAACACGATATACGAATAGCCAATAAGCAAATGAAAAGATGCTCAACATCATTTGTAATCAAAGGACTGAAAATAAAACGACAATGAGACATCCTTTCACACTCACTAGGAGGGCTAACATCAAAAAGATGATCACACCAATGTTGGCAAAGACGTAGGGTGACTGAAGCTCTTGCACATGGCTGCGGGGAGTTTAAAATAGGACAGCCATGTGGGAGAACTAGAGCAAATCTTTATAACAACATTAATCTTCAACCTTGAAATTCCTTCCTACGCACTTAATGGGGAGAGAAATGAATAGGTTCCCAAAAGAGACTTCTCTAAGAATGCTCATACAACATTGTTCCAGTTTATCCAGTGTGACTAGAAAAATCCCCCCACGTTGGTGAAATACAACCAGCATTTTTCACGCCCATCGATTCCGCCCGTGGTCAGGAACTAAGAAGGGGCATAGCAGAGCAGCTCTTGTCTGCCCCACGATTGCCAATGTCGGGCACAGCTTGTCCTCAATGGCCCTCCCACTCACACGCCAGCCTTGGGGCTGGGCAGCTGAAGACTGGGCCCAGCCAGGACTTCCATTTGGGGTGTCTGCAGTGGCCTCCAAGCATGGCGGGCTCAGGGCCCTAAAGCCAGTGTTCCCAGAGAACTCCCAGTTCTGGGAAGCTGCCTGGCCTTTTTATTTGCATGGCCTTTTGTAACACAGCCTCAGAAGTAACATAGGGTCTGTAGTAGTCTACTCAGGCTGTCATAATAAAATACCACAGACGGGTGGCTTAAACAACAAATATTTATTTTTTTCTCACAGTTTTGGAGGCTGGAAGTCCGAGATCAAGGTGCCAGCAGGGTCAGGTCCTAGCTTGTGAACAGCCACTTTCTTGCTGTGTGCTCCCAGTTCCTTCCCTCTGCACCTGTGCAGGGAGGGAGAGAGACTGAGCTCTGGTGTCTCCTCTTCTTCTTACGAGGACACGCCAGGCTTCTTGAATCAGGGCCCCACCCTTATGACCTCATTTAATTGTAATTGCCTCCCTAAAAGTCCTACCTGCAAATATAGCCACACCAGGGATTAGGACTTCGACATGGGAATTTTGAGGGACACTTCAATCTTTTACTAGTCTCCATTAGTTGAAGCAATCGCAAACCTGCCTGGCTCCAGTGGGAGGGGCTACAGAAACCATTTCTGATGAGAGTGTCAAAGACTGTGGCCCTGCTTCAAAACCTCAGCCTCATTCATAATAACCCCAAACTGTAAACAATTCAAAAATCCATCACCATCAAAATAGATAAATACATCACGATATATTCATGTAACCAAATGTTACTCAGCAATAAAAAGGAACATACAACCACATGGGTGAATCTCAAAAACATTGTTTTGAGCAAAAGAAGCCAGACCCACCAAAAAAACAAGCCATGTGATTCCATTTATATGAAGTCTAAGAAGAGATAAAACTCATCTATTGTGATGGAAGTCTGAAAGTGGTTGCCTCTTGGGGTTGGAGTTCATTGCAAGGGGCATTATAGAAATAACCTTCCGTTGTGATGGGGATGCTCTGTATCTCGTTTCAGATGGTGGTTACAGGGGTGTCTACAACTGTCAAGTGTCTTTGAAGTAAACATCTAATAATATGTACATTTCAGTGTCATGTGGATTATTTCTCTATTTACAAAAGTAGTAATGATGACGATGCTGGGTCCTGCTCCCAGAGATTCTCATTCAGTTAATCTGGGGCAGATTCTGGGCAAGAGGATCTTCAAAAGTTTTCCACAGGATTCCAAGGGAAAGTAAAGCTGAAGACCACCGTGCCAGGCCAGCACAGTTCTCAGGGGGAGGGGAGACCAACAGAGCATCCGTCATGAGAATCAAGGGCTTGCTGTGTAACAGATGGCCACGCACTTCGCTTAAAACAACTCAAATTTGTTCTTACAGTTCTAGAGATCAGAAGTTTAAAATTAGTCTTAAGGAGGCCCCTGGAGAATATCCATTCTGCTTTAGTCTATTTGGGCTACTATAACAAAATACCACAAATTGGGTGGCTTCTAAACAACAGAAATGTATTTCTCATAGTATGGAGGCTGGGAAGTCCAAGATCAAGATGGATTTGGTGTCTGGTGAGGGCTCATCTTCTCACTGGAAGGGGCAAGCTAGCTCTTTTGGTGGATCTCTTTTACAAGGATGCCAATTTCAATCATGAGGGTCCACCGTCACGACCTGATCACCTCCCCAAGACCCCACCTCCCAATATCATCACCTTGGGGGTTAGAATGAAACACATGAATTTGGGGAGACACAAACATTCAGACCATAGCACCTGCCCTGCCCCTTCCAGCTTCCAGGGCTGTCTATTTGCTCTGGAAAGAGCGACTCTATCTTCCAAGCAACTGCCCTTTGTTGTAAGCAGTGTAAGCAAACTGCCCTTTGCTTTGGAGAAAGACACTATTGTTTGTCTTCCAAGGCTGTTCATTTCACCAACATTCTTGAAAAGGTAACCCAGAACAAAGGGAAGCCAGTGTCCCACTGCAAGACATGGCCGCATCACTCCAATCACATCACCTCCTCTGACACTGACCCTCCTGCAACCCCCTTACAAGGACTGTTCCGTTACACTGGGCCCACCCAGATAAGCCACGACCATCTCCCCATCTCAAGGCTCTTAACTTGCTCACATTTGCAGAGGTCCTTTACCATGTAAAGTAACCTATTCACAGGTCCTGGGGATTGGGACATGGACATACTTGAGGGGCCATTATTCAGCCGCCACACTGTGATGCTCAAAATGAACTTTGTTGAGATGTCAGAGCGAGGACTAAATCTCCACCTAGAATATTGGAGCCCAAAGGGCTCAGAAAGTTTCCAGAGCCATCTGAAACTATTAAGAGTGACCTACAAAAAAATTTCCATATCTCCCTAGACTATAGCATTACACATCAGCTGTCCCAAATAAACGGGCCCTGGGGTAGTGGTTGCATTAACCGAAAACTATTTTCTTTCCCAGATCCCAGGACAACAAGCCCCATTACAACATAAGAACTTGGGAACAGTAACTGCCCTTTGTGACAAGGGGAAGAGGACATGCAAACATTAGTTACAATAGCAGTGAGGAGTACTGGTGGCGGCATGCATTCCTATTTCTCCCTTTACAGAAAGATTGAAGTGGATCCCAGCTGATTCTTACAAGTATGTTGGTAGGACTGATCGTGAAGCATTCTCTCTTCTTCCCTTTATCTCTCCAAATATTTTTAAGAACTTACTGTGTACCGGGCAAACAATGCTTGGGAAGACCCTGTGCTTCCTTCCCTACTCTCTCATTCTTCCAGTGTCTTCCAGAGGCAATTCCTGCAGTTCTTGCAGTGGTTGCCAGTTTCCTTGCTTATGGACTGCCAATTGCTCTCCTCTGCTTACAGGATGAAGTTCAGGGCCTCCAGTCTGGCACCTGGGGTCCCGTCTTGTCTGTGCAGTGTTCTGCCAGGGACTCACAAAATGAATCTCACACCCCAGCAAAGTCCATCTAAATAGGATCACCTAGCCATTTTTTATTGTGTTGCTTAAATACTAAATTCTTGACATAAGGCATCATAAAGTTTCCTTCCTGCAGGTTATAGTGGAGGACGCTGAAGCTGCTGGACCCCAAGGTTGCTGCCATTGCCACCACGATGCACAACAGCCTGAGAACTTCTCTGGCTCAAGGCCTGCTTCCTGATGCCCAGCCATGTCTGACTCTGCCTGGCTACAATGACTTCTTCTTGCCCAAACTCCAGAGACCCATCTGTTCTGTTACTTACCCGTCACCTAGGAATGGTTTGATCCCAGTCACCTGACAAACTTCTGGAAACTCACATGCATCGCACTAGGAGAAGGTTGGATCCCTGAAACCCATCCATGAAGGCCTGAGTAGTCCCAGGATCTCAGCTAAGAAACTACTGGACTAGGCCATCTCTGAGGTCCTTTCCTCCAGTGAAAGTCCGTAATTCTGTAATTTTACTCCAATTGTGTCCTTTCAATACATAATACAAATTATAGTGGGAAGAAAAGATCCCAGGGAAGTCAGCAAGGAAGACCCTCCCTTCTCTTATTCCCAGCCACTGCAGGCATCCCAGGCCTGCAACATACACTCTTCTTGGCAAGGCAATCCAAAATGCTCTCTGACCCCTTCACAGGAAAGAGATTGAGCCCTTCATCCCTGCCCCAACTGTTACTGCTTGGACACTAAGAGAGAGGCTAGAATAGCAAGGGTTTCCCTCAACAGCAGGACTGTTGACCTAAGGTAGAAAGGTGGCTCTCCTGGGCTCCTGCCACCTGGCTCTGCCCTTCTCAGCACTGCTACTGCCTCTGCAAGAGCCTTCTCTCGCCTTCGACCTCAATCAGAAAGGAAAACATGCACTCGGGGCTTCTTTTGGTTTAGATAGGCTCTCCCCTCCAGAGGACAGGAGTGAGGAGCAAAGGATGTCTGCATGACATTTTCTCCAGTGCTTGCTATGGGGAGACAAGAAGAACACCACTGCCGAAAAGTTCCAGAGGGGAATGCTACTCAAGGCCATGGGCCCCAGGCAGCCTGTTACTATGCAGATGGCAGCCTCCTGGTGCAGAGGACTGATGTGAATCCTCAGAAAGCCTAGAGGTGCCATTCTGCAGCCACCTTCTCCATTCTAGCAGCACATTTTTCTCCCCACCACACCTCCCAGAGGAAGAGGACCCTCCTCATCCTCTATACTCCTGTTGCCAGATGAGTCTCCCTGGGTGTTTCACATTTTTGCATGCCTTGCAGTCTTTGCATGTCTGCCTTCCCTTTGTTCTGGGTTACCTTTTCAACAATGTTGGTGAAATGAACAGCCTTGGAAGACAAACAATAGTGTCTTTCTCCAAAGCAATGGGCGGTTTGCTTACACTGCTTACAACAAAGGGCAGTTGCTTGGAAGATAGAAAGAGCAGCTCTTTCCAGAGCAAATGGGTAGGCAGGCTTACTGCCCATTGTCAAACATTCAGGGTCCCCAAGCTCAGAGATTGTCCTGAATTGCAAGCCACTGCTTGTGCAGGTGTCATCCGGCCCCACATGCTAGGACTTAGACAGGGCAAGGAAATGTGGGTACTATGGCTATAGTGGTTGTTGTAAATAATAACATGGCTTCTATCTAGGCACAGTGGTTCATGCCTGTAGTCCCAGAACTTTGGGGGTGCTGAGGCAGGAGGATTGCTTGAGCCCAGGAATTTGAGGCTGCAGTAAGCGATGATTGCATCATTGCACTCCAGCCTGGGCAACAGAGTGAGACCCTGCCTATAAAAAAAAAAAATACATAACACAGCTCCTGCCAGTATCCATATCCACTAGTCTGTGACAGCCCAACGCATTAGCTGGCAAGTAAAGTCCCAGACCCCTCCAGGGCGTTGACACTCCCTAGTGCTGGGCTGAGGGCACATCAGCCCCTCTCCTCTCCCCCTGCCACAGCTTACTTCTGTGAAGGCCTCCCGTGTCCTGAGCACTTCAATTTTATTTTTTTTTTTATTATTATCATTTCTGAGACAGAGTCTCACTCTGTCGCCCAGGCTGGAGTGCAGTGGCGTGATCTTGGCTCACTGCACCCACCGCTTCCAGGGCTCAAGCAATTCTCCTGCCTCAGCCTCCCAAGTAGCTGGGATTACAGGCGATCACCACCACACCCAGCTAATTTTTGTATTTTTAGTAGAACTAAACTACAAACTCGAACTCCTGACCTTAAGTCATCTAGTCTCGAACTAGTCTCGAACTCCTGACCTTAAGTCATCTGCCTGCCTCAGCCTCCCAAACTGCTGGTATAGGCGTGAGCCACCGCGCCCGGCCAAATTTTATGAACTCGATTAACATCAAATTTAGAAATGTAAAGATTTTATTTCCAGTTTGACGATCAGCTGCCTGCCCTGTGACAGACCACTGAAAAATTCAGCTGTGGCTGACACCTACGAATTTGCAGTTACAGGACATTTCCAAGTTCCATATGAGATGTCATAGTGCCACCTGCTGGCTCCCGTCTCACAGGAACGCTACACATGCAGACGGTGGGTCTTACCCCGCAGTGCACACACAGTTCACGGATGAACCTGAGGAAAGTAGGGATGAAGCTCACAAATGTCATGTAGAACAAAAGGAGCTGGGTAGGAAAAGTATAGATTGTGTAATTTCATGTACAGGAAGCACAAAACAAGTGAAACTTCACAAAACAAGTGAAACTAACTGTACCAGTCAGGGTTTCGCAGAAAACTAATGGGAGATATATGGATATATTTTAAAGGAATTTATTTAAGGGAATTGGCTCATGTGATTGTGGGGCCTGGCTGG